>NC_090651.1:36646861-36946861 GCF_040937935.1 Hyperolius riggenbachi | reverse complement strand
CTGTGTGAGACACTCCACAGCCCACTGACACCCAGAGCTGTGCATAATGTGATTGCTACCCTTTAGGGATTAAAACCAGACTTTGCGTCAACTCCGTCATTTTTGGTGGGACTTTTGGCATGGATCCCCCTCTGGCATGCCCCTGTCCAGGTGTTAGACCCCTTGAAACAACTTTTTCATCACTTTTGTGGCCAGAAACAGTCTTTGTAGGTTTTAAAATTTGCCTGCCCATTGAAGTCTATGGCGGTTTGCCATAGTCACCTGTCCGTGAACATTTGCGGAAGTCCGCTATGTTTGTGACATCTCTATCAGACTTGTGTTCTTGAGCTCAAAGATCACTGCAGATGGAGAATGCTGCTTACAAACTTGGACAGTGTAATGTAGAGCAAAGATGTCATCTTCTCAACAAAGGTTCGTAAAGTCAAAGCCATGTTTTTTCAAGTAGTAATGTATGATTGTGAGAGTTAGACTCGAAGGAAGGCTGACCGTCAAAGAATCAACACCTTAGAATTGCTGTGCTGGAGTGGAGAAGACTTTTGAGAGTCCTTTGGACTGCAAGAAGAACCAATCAATCAATCAATCAATCCTTAACCCTTGGAAGCACGGGCGTAACAATAGGGGATGCAGCCCATGCTCTCGCTCAGTGCGGTTTTGAGGGGACTAGAGGGGTCTCAGCATGAGGGGAGAGGTTGGTGGTTCCCCCCTCCCTCACCTCGGGCTCTCCCCTCTGCGCTCCCCTCCACCAGCATTGAATAAAGTGTATGCAGGCGGCAGGGCAGTGGCAGATACATACCTTCCATGCGCTCCAGCGCGGACGTTTCTCCCTCTAGTGTCTGACGCGACTTCCTGTTTATACAGGAAGTCTGGTCTGAAGCTAGAGAGAGGAACATCCGTGGAGCGCACGGAAGGTATGTATCTGCCGCTGCCCTGCCGCCTGCATACCCATACTATTCAATGCTGGATTGGAGCGAAGAGGGGAGAGCCCCTCCCCACCGACGTGCCACCAAGCTCTACCCTCATGCTGCAACCCCTCCAGCGCCCCAAAAACGGTCCTGAGTGGGCCCCAGGGAGGA
Organism: Hyperolius riggenbachi; assembly: GCF_040937935.1. Taxonomy (NCBI): domain Eukaryota; kingdom Metazoa; phylum Chordata; class Amphibia; order Anura; family Hyperoliidae; genus Hyperolius; species Hyperolius riggenbachi. The sequence continues at coordinate 36,945,788 of NC_090651.1, read as the reverse complement.
GGGGGGTCCGCTCAGAATTTCTGCAGGGGGGCCCGGCGATTCCTAGTTACGCCTCTGCTTGGAAGGAGCAATTTTGAAGCTAAAATAGTTTTGACACAATGTAAAGACCCTGGAGAAGACCGTGATGCTGGGAAAGATCAAGGGTAAAAGGAGGAGTGGATGGCAGAAAATAAAATGACTATCATGGAAGCAACAAACATGAGCTTGGATAAGCTTTGAGAGGCAGTAGAGATGCCTGGAGTGCTGTGCCCCATGGGGTCGCAAAGAGTCGGACATAACTGAATAGCGACTAAACAACAACAACTGCCCATCAAGCTTACTCCCACCTTCAACACCTTCAAAAAAGCACTAAAAACTCACTTCTTCAAGGAGGCCTACATCAACTCAACACTGTCCTAACCCTCTCTGCCAAGAACTTTTTGATGCAACCCCTTTTTTTGTGTCACCAACCCCTCCCTCTAGATTGTAAGCCTTTGGCAGGGCCCTCTCCCCTTGTGTATCATACTTGACTGTGTGCACTTTACCCAGAATTTGGAACTTGTATTCTTAGCACTACCGCTCCAGTGTATGATCTGGCATTGTATTACTATCTGCATTGTGTTGTGTATCTTATTGCTTATTACCTTTTTTGTTGTATCTATTGTCTATTACCTGTATTGTGCTGTCACCCCTGTTATCACTAGTGCTGCTCGGATACCACTTTTTACTATCTGGATCTAATTCGGATCCGGATACCCAGATATCCGATCCGGGTCGTATATTGGAGTTTAAAATTCTCCAATCCGGATCCGAATTGGATATCCGACCTCAGTATCTGGCCAGATTCGGATATCTGGATAGAAAACTCGAAGCGACCTGAAAATGGCTTAAAATGCTCCCAAAAGTATGTTCTAATGGCCTAAATCCCTTTCGGAGGTCTCTCTCTCTCTCTCTCTCTCTCTCTCTCTCTCTCTCTCTCTCTCTCTCTCTCTCTCTTTCTCTCTCTCTCTCTCTCTCTCTCTCTCTCTCTCTCTCTCCCCTATCCGCCCGGATTTCAGATGGGAAATCCAAGTTTGCTCGGATAGTCTATTTCGGATTTTAAAAAAAAATCCGATTTGCTATTCAAAGTTCGGATAGTGGAAAAAGTTCGGATTATCTGGGTAGTTCGGATATCCGAAATCTTGCTGAGCACCACTGGTTATCATTGTCTGTAATCCTATTTATTGTACAGGGCTACGTAATATGTTGGCGCTATATAAATCCAATAAATAATAATAATAAAGTGATGTCAGGCCAATCTTTCCTCTTCACTAACTGCAGTGGAGTGGTAGCCGTAGAGGTAGCTGACTGCAGGTAGCCGTAGTCCTCAGACAATGTCACACAAAACAAGCTAGCACAGGAAAGACATGGAGGAATTTCTCTGTTGATGCAGCTAAGTAGGGGGCAGAGTTGGTGTTTCATACACTGTTATGGTGCACAATGCCACTATACTTTATTCACAAAGAGTTAGTAGAAAAGAATGCTCCGCACACCACTTGCACCCGACGCACCGCATCGCACCGTCAAAAACAGGCCTTCAGGGATCACCGTCCCATAGTCCAGCCACCAGCCAAGCAGGAAGAGAAACGCTTGCCGTCACTTCCTGCTTCAGGTATGCAGAAGTGCACGGAAGCGTATTGTTCAAACAACATCACTTCCATTGCGTCGCAACATAGCGGTATGAAAGTCTCCATAGACTTTAATTGCACAGGGGTTGGGTGTGGTAAAAATACCGCACCGCCTCAGTGTGAAAGGGCCCTAAGTAGTTGGCCTTCATCACCATGAATACTGCCAGTGATTGGTGCTGGTTGGTTGAAACTGCTGGTTTGTTGAGTTACAGATAACCAATAGTCTACTGTATTACAATCTCTTTGTGCCGTTCCCCTCCGTCTTTTCAGAGCGTCCTTTCAACCCAAATATTACCATCTCCGAAAACTTAAACAGTTCTCCGACTTTATAATTGCGGCACCAAAACAAAAGTCACAAACCAAATAGCAAGGATTAAGCCTCTCTGCAAAATCCCCATTAAAACGAAATTACGGACAATGCCTGTTTAACTTTCCCTGTAATATTCGGAAAAAAGACGCAATTTATCTACTTGTATTTGTGTGCCATCTTTCAACATATTACAGCTAATTAGTGCCCCCTGATGAGAAACAGGCCGCTGATGGAAAAAAGCATTTAGATAAGATCTAGATTAATAAATGTATTTAATGAAAATTGAAGAGAGTTGGCTCTTGGGTGCATGAAAAATTACAAAACTTTATTATAAAGTACATAAACCATCACATCTACATAAACTACAAATCTAGAACAGGTCTAAAACCAATAAATAGAACCCTCCGGAAAATAACTTCCTAATGGGAATTAATGAGGCTGCAGTCCTCAAATAATCCCTCCCTGCACAGGGAACAACAGGAGTCCAGCTTAAAGATGAACAGGCCTAGTCCAGTACAGTGACTTGGGACGGTAAAAATAAAAGGTTTCAAATCCACAATTAAATATGATATCATCCAATTATTGCACAGCCTTGTGTGTAGAAATAGCGGCTCTATGATGTTAATAAGCCAAGCATTAGTAATATTCAAGATCCTGGTTAATGAATTGTGGAGCCCAACATTTGAATGTCATATGGTTCCCCCACTCGCAGGGAACACTCCAGCAGATGTTGTAAAGATACATATCAATCCTGTATGGAGTGGGTATAGGGCTGGCAAAGACGTGAAATTATAAGTGCATATTGATGACAATCCATGCATTTATCAGTTGACCAGAAAGGTGCACTGTGGACATGACACATAGAGTCCAGAGTCTCTCCCAATCGCAGAGAAGCAATAGCAGATAAGCAAAAGCCGTGTATGCAGCCCTAAACGCCATAATGGCGTCTATATCTACCGCCGTGTGCGTCATCAGACCCGCCCACCCCCGCCCACGCACCCGCTCACGCCTCCAATGTGCAGAGAGACGCATCGATGCGTCTCTCTGCACATTGGAGGCGTGAGCGGGTGCGTGGGCGGGGGTGGGCGGGTCTGATGACGCACACGGCGGTAGATATAGACGCCATTATGGCGTTTAGGGCTGCATACACGGCTGTCTGCCTTCGAAAAAGCCGCGAGAGGCGGCGAAACATGTCAGGCTTCTTGACAGCCTCTTATCAGCACTTAATCCTCTCCGGAACATACCTTCAGGAGCCGTTGGGTCTCAGTACAGTACCATCATCTGGACAATAGGATGGTAACTATGGATTGTTGATTCATGTTCAAATCGGCACAGATCTACCATGCATTCAACCAAAGGCTATGCTTTGCACTAAACATCTGCCTGGCTTTTTGCTTATCTGCTATTGCTTCTCTGCGATTGGGAGAGACTCTGGACTCTATGTGTCATGTCCACAGTGCACCTTTCTGGTCAACTGATAAATGCATGGATTGTCATCAATATGCACTTATAATTTCACGTCTTTGCCAGCCCTATACCCACTCCATACAGGATTGATATGTATCTTTACAACATCTGCTGGAGTGTTCCCTGCGAGTGGGGGAACCATATGACATTCAAATGTTGGGCTCCACAATTCATTAACCAGGATCTTGAATATTACTAATGCTTGGCTTATTAACATCATAGAGCCGCTATTTCTACACACAAGGCTGTGCAATAATTGGATGATATCATATTTAATTGTGGATTTGAAACCTTTTATTTTTACCGTCCCAAGTCACTGTACTGGACTAGGCCTGTTCATCTTTAAGCTGGACTCCTGTTGTTCCCTGTGCAGGGAGGGATTATTTGAGGACTGCAGCCTCATTAATTCCCATTAGGAAGTTATTTTCCGGAGGGTTCTATTTATTGGTTTTAGACCTGTTCTAGATTTGTAGTTTATGTAGATGTGATGGTTTATGTACTTTATAATAAAGTTTTGTAATTTTTCATGCACCCAAGAGCCAACTCTCTTCAATTTTCATTAAATACCTCTATTTCGTTGGCAGGAGGCATGAAATTTGATATTATCATTACTATGTTGTGTTGATCATTGAATTAATTTATTAATTTTCTTGACCATCCTTCTCCCAAGGGGAAATTTTTGAGCTATTTTATACAAATAGATTAATAAATGTACCTCATTTGATATCATTTGTATAGCGAGATTATTAATAACATATCATTATTCAGAAATGGACTGTGAGCAGGAAAGAATAAAAAAATGAAATAAATAGCTCCATCACATTTCAGATTCGCTTAAAGGTTATTTTTAGGAGAATAGAAGGCAGAGAGCGTCTTGGATTTGTCAAGTTGAAGATTTCATTTGATTTCTTCAGCGCGGTGACATAATATTCATTCAGCGCTAAGATAAGGCACCACAAAGTAGGCGCCAGCCTTTGGCCAATCGCTTCATAACGAGAATTATTTGTATCTGGGAAGGGGTTGTCCGGTATGACAAGGTCAGCGTGGAACTCCAGTGACCAGAAAGGAAAAAAGACAGAGAAACAGACCAGGAGCCCCAATAGTGTAGTATTTTCACAAAAGGGAAAATAAATCCACAATAATATTATAATATTACTTACAAACACGAGTTGCTTTTAGGCAACCACTGTGGAGAAAATTATCTCCACTCGAATGGAAAGTCTTACTAGTTTCCGAGGATCCTTTTTCATGCCATTTTTTGCATTCCCTGATTGGCCAATTACTTTTGGGTTGACTCCTTTCTGGCTGACAGAACACAAAGGGTAGCCTTAGGGCCCTTCCTCTCCAACCCTGTACCACTAAAATATGGTGTACCCCAGGGCGCGATATTATCCCCTTTGCTGTTGACCATATACATGCTGCCACTTGGAAAAATCATACAAAAACATGGCCTGACATATCATTGCTATGCTGATGACAGCTAGTGTTGGGCGAACAGTGTTCGCCACTGTTCGGGTTCTGCAGAACATCACCCTGTTCGGGTGATGTTCGAGTTCGGCCGAACACCTGGTGGTGTTCGGCCAAACTGTTCGGGGTTCGCCCGAACTGCAGAATGCATGGCCGAACATGGCCGAACAGGGCCCCTGTTCGGCCGAACAGGGCCCTGTTCGGCCGAATACTGCCCCCCTATGCCCCCTATGGGGTCGCAGGCATAAGGGGGGAGCATGCCCCGATCGCGGGGGGGGTCGGAAATTCCCCCCACCCCCTCCGCTAGCGCTCCCCCCTCTGCCCGCTTCCCCATACAAAAAGTTTGAAACAAGTTCAATAGTACCTGGGCTGGTGGCACTGGCTGGCAGTGGAGTGAGGAGGAGTCCGAGTAGCAGAGTGACGTTGAGGCCAGGCAGCGGGCGGTTCAGCGCTAGTACCCTTGTGGTACTTCCGCCCTTTCTCTGACCTCACGTCCTCTGCATACGAGGGTACGCATCACGCGTACCCTCGTATGCGTCATCACGCAGAGGACGTGAGGTCAGAGAAAGGGCGGAAGTACCACAAGGGTACTAGCGCTGAACCGCCCGCTGCCCGGCCTCAACGTCACTCTGCTACTCGGACTCCTCCTCCTCCTCACTCCACTGCCAGCCAGTGCCACCAGCCCAGGTACTATTGAACTTGTTTCAAACTTTTTGTATGGAGAAGCGGGCAGAGGGGGGAGCGCTAGCGGAGGGGGTGGGGGGAATTTCCGACCCCCCCCCCGCGACCGGGGCATGCTCCCCCCTTATGCCTGCGACCCCATAGGGCCCCCAAAATGGGCATGTTCGGGGGTCCCATTGACTCCCATTGAGTTCGGCGTTCGGGCCGAACATGCCGAACATCTGGCCCATGTTCGGCCTGTTCGGCCCGAACCCGAACATCCAGGTGTTCGCCCAACACTAATGACAGCCAGCTATATTATACTTCAATACACCACGCACTACCACACAACTGACACAAAGATCTAAACACAATGATGTAGCAAACTTTGTGAAAACCGGTATTTGTGCCATTCTTAAACCTTTTGGTCATAACTGTCAAGAAAGGGATTTTTTTTTGTTTTTTATAGTTAAGTGGTTAAAATGTGGAATATCTTACAACAGTAAATAGTCATAGCAAACTCTATTCTCACATCATTATCTGAGAGGGATCTATCTATTCCAATCCCTCCACACACTGTGCAAAGATTTTCAATAGCTCTTGACATAATATCTATTGAAAATATGTGCATACAGCCTGCCAGCTCTCCCCATTTTTGCCCCCTCCCCTCATTCCAGGCCATGTGGTGTAGGCAGCGGTGGGCCGAAATTTCACATCAAAATTTGCAATTATGCATTGTAATCGTAATGCGAAATTTCAGAGAAAATTGTAATTCATTTGTCATGTAATAGTAATATTTCATAATTTTGCATAATTTGTTACGTAATTTTGTGCAATTGTGTTCCAAATTGTGCAGTTAATAGCAAAGCTATTGCTTCCAAAATTGCTAAATATGTTTAAGGTGAATAGTGAGTACAAGTAAAAAAAAAAATAATTTTTCAAAAAGACCTTGTAGTTTTTGCTATTCACTGTTAAAGTCGGCATGAAATTATGCGAAATTTTATGTGAAATTACGAATAACCATACGAAATCAATTGAATGTACAAATCATAATTACGTAATTACGAAAATTTGCGTAATCGTAATTAGCGGATTACGATCATCACCAGGTGTAGGCAAAGAATACACTCACCTGTCTGCTGGCACTTTCTCCCTGTCTGTTCTCTCCCGTGTCTCTCTCTCTCTGTGTCCCATGACAAATGCTACAGGCCAAGCACTAGGGGCAACGTGGCACATGCATAGCGTCACCACTAAAGGACTCTAGTGTTTGGCCTCTAGTGTTTGTCATGTGACACAGGTGCCCCATGAGAGAAGAGACAGGGAGGAGCACCTGGCAGTGGAGAGAAGACATGGGAGGAAGCACCGACAGACAGGTGAGTGTAAGCTTTGCTGCCTACGCTGCACATCGTTTGTCGCAAAATCAAATGGCAAATGCCGATCAAGCACCAACTTCCATCCAGCACAATTTTCCAAATCAATCGATTATGAATAAAAAATCGTGAAAGGTTTGCAAAACTGATGTCAAGCAGAAACCGACGGGAATAGGCGCTCAGCTATTGTGTAGCCAGGTGCTGAGGTTAGCAGGCACCAACCAAACCTTATGTAATATCAGTGGGTGCTTGACTATAGTATACCTGGACTCTGGGGGCATTACTAGTCAGTGTAGATGGGGGGGGGGCTTAGTGTTATGAATAGGGTATGAATAATTATGGGCAGCACTGTACATATAACTAATTAATTGTGTGAAGTTATAAATCAGGATGATACCTATTACCCAGCTCTGGGACTCGCCATACCCCTTTTGTAGTGATTTGTAGTGATGATCGTAATGGGTTAATTTTGCTTACGCAAAATTTCGCAATTATGACTACATGTAATTATGATATTTAAATTGAATTTATTTCACGTAACACATTTCTAGATGTATCTTTATTTATAGCTCAATAAAACATCGTCCAAAAATATAAAAGTCCATCTGTGGGTCTGTGCAAAGTGATGACGCACAGCCGTTTCGGGCCGTAACAGGTCCTTTTTCAAATCATGACCAGCCCACAATTGTGGGCTGGTCATGATTTGAAAAAGGACCTGTTACGGCCCGAAACGACTTTTGTGAAGGGTGAACACCGCTGCATCCCATGAAACTCCACGACAGTGCACGACCTGGTAAACAAATCCAGAAATCACAGGCAAAAGAGAGAAGGTCCGCACATGTCAGTGAAGATTTTCTTTATTGTTGGACATATCCAAAAGCATCCAGGGCAAGCATCAGATAGCTGACATGTTTCGGACTAACCGTCCTTAATCACGGCCCGAAAACGCCTGTGCGTCATCACTTTGCACAGACCCACAGATGGACTTTTATATTTTTGAAGGTTTTTTTTGTTGAGCTATAAATAAAGATACATTTTGGATGGTGCGGATCATATGGAGTGTTTTGCGGTTTACCTGTGACTCCAGGGGCGATTACAGCACATCCTAACTTTTACTATTGGTGCAGTGGCATTTACAACTATACACATTCCTAGATGTTGCATGTTATGCAAATTTCCGAATGCGGCAGTCGTTAACTTCTTGCCGACCGCTCCACGCCAATTGGCGTGAACACAGCGGCAGCCCCAGGACCGCTCCATGCCAATTGGCTTGAATGGCTTCTTATGGGGCATGCAGGAGATCGCACGCACCGTATCTCCGCTTGGAAGGCGGAGTTTAATCTCCCAGCGGCCGTCTATAAACATTGTACAGTGCTGCGATCTGCAGCAGCGCTGTCCCCCTGGCAGGCACAAAAGTGATCAGCTGGCAGGGGGAGGGATATAAAATACATTTTTTAAAAAGGTGAAATTTATTCAAAAATTAAATAAATATTTTTAAAAAACAAACAACTGGGGAGCGATCAGACCCAAACAACTGAAAGCTCCTTTGGTGGGGAGAAAAAGGGGGGGGGGGGAAACTTGTGTCGTGTCGTGCGGCCCTTTAGCGAGGCCTTAAAGCTTCAGTGGCCCAATTAGCAAATATGGCCTGGTCACTAGGTGGGTTTAACACCGTCGTCCTCAAGTGGTTAAACAATTTCTCAAATAAACCAGTCAAGAGCGATATGAAATAAAAATCCAACAACATTTTTTTTTATAAATTGGTTGCAAGTTCTGTATATTTATTTTATACAGGGCATCGGGGGGGGGGGGGGGGGGGGGGGGGAGCTCCTAGTTCTTGGTAAGGACAAGGGCTTTGGGGAAGAGAGGGAGGGAAGAGAGGGGGAGATGTTGCCGCCCTTTCTTCTAGAGGCCCCCCATACTTTGTACTATGCGGACTGGTATAGCTCAGGGTGCTGAGCCCCACACAGTTCAGGCTCCAAATTCTAGCTATACCAGCCTGCATGGGTGGCAAGCAGTGTTGCTCATCCGGATATCCGGGTAACCCGGATATCCAACCATTTTTCAGCTATCCAATTCTGTTTCAAGATTCCGGATTTCTGTGGAAATCCGGATAGCTATCTGCGGATAGTTGGCTGGCAATGCGGATATCCGACGGGCGGATATCTGCAGGAATACGACTATTGAGATACTGTATGGTGTCCAGGACATCATTGAGCCAATCAGAGGGCTCCCAGCAGAAGCCCTAGCAACCAATCACAGAGGGGAACCCTGGCCAGCCCCACCTGACCTCATTGAGCCAATCAGAGGGCTCCCAGCCTAAGCCCTGGCACCCAATCACAGAAAGGAACACTGGCCAGCCCCCCTGTATAATAAGGAGGGCTGCCATGATGAGACATATCATCCTTGCTTGTAAAAGCTCACTGAGAGACATGCTCCAGTGCTGCTGGCCTAGCAAGTGCTGTACACAGTGATACACCTAAAGCTGTTCAATGATTAACCCCTACACTATTGTTATATTGTTAATTAGCTTGATTTAATTGTGTGACAGTCAGAGTGTGTGCTGCAGGGCTGCTGCAGCTGCTATGTGTCTATGTGTGTGCTGTGCACAGGCCAGACCAGCTGCTGCCAGCAATTAGCCTTAGCTAGCTACAGTACAGGTTAGGTTAGGGATTAGGGAATAGGATTACTGTGTTATTGTGTAGTTAGTACTGTAGTACTGCAGTCAGTGCTAGTAGTTAGAGTAGTAGTACTACTGTGTTAGCTTACTACAGAACTGCTGTGCTGCTGAGTAGTGCCAGTGTGACAGTTAGTATCCTCTCCTCTGCTGTCTGACTGTCACTCGGCACTTGGCACGTGGCCCTTGGCACTTGGCATTTGACACGTGTAGCATGGCACTTGGCACTTTGCACTTGGCACGTGACACTTTGCACATGGCAAAGTGCCACGTTCAAAGTGCCTCGTGCCAAGTGCCACGTGTTAAGTGCAAAGTGCCACATGGCAAGTGTCAAGTGCAAAGTGCCATGTGTCAAGTGCAAAGTGCCACATGCAAAGTGCAAAGTGCCACGTGCCATGTGCCACTGCCAAGTGCCACGTCCGGCATGCTCCTGGCAGAGATTACACTTGTACACTTGCTGCTGCTGCATTGCCCTGCTCCTGCTGCCTTTGCTGCTTTCCCCCCCAGGGTGCCACAGGCCACTGCTGCTGTGCTGATACCACCTATATTTAACCCAAAGCACAATTGCTGCATAATTTTTTGGAGGTGTCTGCGCTGAAAACTGCCAGGTCTCAGTTGTGCGGTTGGTCTTTGGACACAATGTGGGCTGCACGACCGCTGTCTGGAACCTAGTCCTGATGTTAATTGACAGCCATTTTTTTTTTGGGGGGGGGGGGAGGGTTTAAGTCCCCACATCATCAATTAGTGTTTCCCTTTAAAAAATAATGATGCTACATCCCTCATTTACCCTAAAAAAAACTTTTTAAAGCAATTTAAAGGCCACTTCCGTTTTTTCTATCCAGATATCTGAATTTTCTCCGATATCCCGGATACTGGGGTCGGATATTCGATTCTATCCGGATACCCAAAAGGTCGGATCCGGATATCCGATCTGGATCCAGATATCTGGGTATCCAGATCCGAGACAATCCGGATTTTGAAAAGGGGTATCAGAGCACCCGTGGTGACAAGTGGTTTAAGAAGTTTGGGAGGGGGAACCCTGCATTAAAATGGGTAAAATTTGTATTTGGGGCTTGATTTATATTAACCACTTCTCTACTAAAAGGTATTTTCCCTTCTGTCTCTTCTGTACCAGAGCAATCTTTGCCTTTTCAGCACTCCTTCCATTCTTTCACCAATAACTACTAATCAACAAAACTATCTATATCTTGTTTTTTTTCGCCACCAATTTCTTTGGGTGGTACATTTTGTTAAGAATTATTTTATTGTAAATGCATTTTAACGGGAAAACTAAGAAACAAAATGGAAAAAAAAAAATTTTTTCTTAATTTTTGGCCATTACAGTTTTAAAATAATACATGCTACCATAGTTAAAACCACACATTTTATTTACCCCTTTGTCCCGCTATTTCAACATTAAAAATACTTCCCTAGTACAATATATGGCGCCAATATTTTATTTGGAAATAAAGGTGCATTTTTCAGTTTTGCATCCATCATTAACTACTTAAAGAGGAACTGTCGCGAAAATCTAAAAATTTACAACACATACAAATAAGAAGTACGTTTCTTCCTGAGTAAAATGAGCCATAAATTACTTCTCTCCTATGTTGCTTTCACTTACAGTAAGTATTAGAAATCTGACATTACCGACAGGTTTTGGGCTAGTCCATCTCTCCATAGGGAATTCTGAGCATGGCCTTTACACTTTATAAAGACACTCCCTGAAAAAAAATTATAAAAAGATGCTGGCCAGCCTCCCTGCTTGCTGCACACTTTTTTGGCAATTGGACAGAGCAACTGCCATTCACTAAGTGCATTTCGAAAATAAAGAAATCCCTGTGAATCCTCCATGAAAAGATAGGCTAGTTCAAAATCTGTCGGTTCTGTCAGATTTCTACTACCTACTGTAAGTGACAGCAACATAGGAGAAAAGTAATTTATGGCTCATTATACTCTGGAAGAAACCTACTTTTTAATTGTATAAGTTTACATATATTTTAAACTTTAACATTTCCGCGACAGAGGTCCTTTAAGCCCGAAGAGTTGTTTATTTTTTGCATCTAAGCAACTTTCACCTCCCATTCATTTGCCAATAACTTTATCACTACTCATCACAATGTATTGGTCTATAGCTTGTTTTTTTCCGCCACCAATTAGGCTTTCTTTGGGTGATACATTTTGCTGAGAATTAATTTATTCTAAATCCATTTTAACAGGAATATTAAGAAAGAAATGGAAAAAACATTATTTCTCAGCTTTTGGACATTATAGTTTGAAATTAATACATGCTACCATAATTAAAACCCATGTATTTTATTTACCCATTTGTCTCACTTATTACACCATTTAAATTATGTCCCTATCACAATGCAGAGCCGGCCTTTGGGGGGGGGCAAGTGGGGCGATCGCCCCAGGCCCCGCTCCTGAAGAAGGCCCCGCACCCTCTGAGACTGGAGAGCCTAGATATAGGGAAAGTTTCCGAGGCTCTGTTCTGCCGCACATTGATTTTATATCTGTACTCTAGCAGGCACAGATGACCACGGGCAGCGCAGCGGTGAAGGGAGACTCTAGCCAATAAGAGCAGCATAAGCTTCCCTCAGCCAATCGTAGTGCTGCTGAAATCAGCCACTGGGAGACCTCCTCTCGCAGTGGCTGACCTCAGCAGCACTACGATTGGCTGACAGCGTTTGAAAACAGTGCCGGGAATGTCAGAGCACTGCAGGAGTGGGCTCACTATGGCTGCGTGTCTCAGAAGAAGCTGCAGGGCTGGGGATTCTGTCACATGCAGCTGCAGGGAGGCAGAGAGGAGAGAGGCTTCCACGTGTTATCAGCCCGCTCTCTGCACGCCGCTATTAGACACTAGACAGTGACTTGGAACGAGCGGCTCCAGCTGGTCTGGCTGATGGCTACTGAATGCTGGGAGCAGATTCCTTCACAGGTCAGGTCAGAGGATCAAGTTCATCAGAGTGCATCGCAGTGTGCAGGGACCAGCCTTTGAAGTGGACACTGCAGGAGTGACAAGTTGCTGGAAAGTGGTGAGGTAAACCGTGTGTAAACAGCTCTGCTAAACTATTATTTGCTCCAGATTGGTTTTTCTACCTGATGTTATCAAAGCACAATTTAAATTCCCTCACATGCTAACTAACTACATTTACACTTGATCCATGTGAAGTCTGTACCAGGTTGTTCACATCTGTGGTAACGGTTTCTTTATCTCACCTCCGTGGCGTTACATTTCTGCACCATACATCTGTGGCATAAGAATTCAGCATCTTACATCTGTGACGTCATGATTCTGCATCTCACATCTGTGGCATAACTATTCTGCATCTCACATCCGTGGCATAACGATTCTGCATCTCACATCTGTGGCATAACTATTCTGCATCTCACATCCGTGGCATAACGATTCTGCATCTCACATCTGTGGCATAATGATTCTGCATCTCACATCTGTGGCATAACTATTCTGCATCTCACATCTGTGGCATAACTATTCTGCATCTCACATCCGTGGCATAACGATTCTGCATCTCACATCTGTGGCATAACGTTTCTGCATCTCACATCCGTAGCATAACGATTCTGCATCTCACATCTGTGGCATAACGATTCTGCATCTCACATCTGTGGCATAACGATTCTGCATCTCACATCTGTGGCATAACGATTCTGCATCTCACATCTGTGGCATAACAATTCTGCATCTCACATCTGTGGCATAACGATTCTGCATCTCACATCCGTGGCATAACTATTCTGCATCTCACATCCGTGGCATAACGATTCTGCATCTCACATCCGTGGCATAAAGATTCTGCATCTCACATCTGTGGCATAATGATTCTGCATCTCACATCAGTAGCATACCGATTCTGCATCCTCACATCTGTGGCATAACAATTCTGCATCTCACATCCGTAGCATAACGATTCTGCATCTCACATCCGTAGCATAACGATTCTGCATCTCACATCTGTGGCATAACAATTCTGCATCTCACATCTGTGGCATAACGATTCTGCATCTCACGTTGTGGAGTAACGTTTCTACATGCTACATCGGTGGTGTAACGTTTCTGTTTTTTACATCTGTGGCGTATTTGGTGCAATCTTTGGAAATATTGCCTTATTATATGTGTTTTTTTTTTGGGGGGGGGGGAGGAGGGGGGGTGGTAAATGTCTTATTGCCCTATCTAACCTATACTGGGGGCACCTACCTATCCAACTTATACTGGGGGCACCTACCTATCTAACCTATAGTGTGTGTGTGTGTGTGTGTGTGTGTGTGTGTGTGTTTACAGCATGTAGACGTGTAGCCACAGCATATGTCTCTAGGCCCCGCATATGACACTTGCCCCAGGCCCCGCATACTCTAAGGCCGCCTCTGCACAATGTATGGCGCCGATATTTTATTCGGAAATAAAAGTGCATTTTTTTCAATTTGCGTCCATCACTATTTACAAGCCCATAATTTAAAAAAATATATTAAAATACTCCTTTGACATGCACATTTAAAAAGTTCAGACCCTTAGGTAACTATTTATGCTTTTCATTTTTTTTTTTATTATTGTAATTTTTTTTTTTTTTATTAAAAATTTTATTTGGGTATTTTTTGATGTGGGAGGTAAACAGCTAATTTTAAATGTTAAAAATGCTATTTGGCCACAAGATGGCCACAGTCAAAAAGTCCTGGGAGCAATCGATCTTGCTCCCAGGAAGAAGAATGAAGACAGGGAACTTTTTGAACTCAGAAAAAACGCAGCGTCTAAGGAGACGCTGTCGGCTTTTCTGTGGGGGGCTTTGATCAATGAAAGGGATCTATAATCCCTTTCATTGAACGCTGGGCTAACGGCCGGCGGCGGGAGCGTGCACGGGAGACCCCGTGGGGGATAGCGTGCAGCCCGCGGGAGTGCGTGCAGCCCAACTTGACGAGAATGTTCGTCCAGTTGGGCTTAAGTGGCTAATTACAAACCTGTATTTTCAAAATTAACAGTAATATACCCTCATGACATACATATTAAAACAGTTGCATCCCTAATGTTACCATTTATGTAATTTTTTAATTGTCATTTTTTTTTACTATGCAAAAGTTTTATTTGAGTAACTGTGGGAGAGTGTGAGAGGTAAGGAGCTCATTTTAATTGGTATGTATGTGTGTATTTTATTGAAAAAAAAAAGTATGTAATTTTACTATTTGGCCACAAGGTGTCCTTGCGCATTACTTTTCTGTGTTTACTATAAGTACATGAACTGGAAGTAATGTGTGAACGTGTTACTTCAGTAGTTGCAATGACCGCAGGCACTCATTGATGTCGGCAATAATTGGCATGGGGACTTAGATCAATGAATGGGAACTGCATTCCCATTCATTGATCTCCCCTCTAATGGGTGGTGATGAGTACTTGCGCGGGAGCGAGCAACAGCCGTCTGCAGCAATACAATACAATACAATACAATAACATTTGTAAAGCGCTTTTCTCCCATAGGACTCAAAGCGCATAGCTGTGTCTCAGATTAATACAGGGTTTCAGGCTGGGTTGTGTTACAGAGGAGATAGTCAGATGTTCATGAATGCCAGACTGAAAAGGTAGGTTTTCAGTTTAGACTTAAATGCTTCCAGGGATGGGGCTGTCCTGATTGGGTGTGGCAGGGAGTTCCAAAGTGTAGGGGCAGCATGACAAAAGGCTCTGTCTCCAAAGGTTTTGAGGTGGACTCTGGGGGTGACCAAGGTGTTACGTCCTTTTGATCTAAGATTGTGGGGGGGTGTGATGTAGTTGCAACAGGTATCCAGGGCCCAGATTGTGCAAGGATTTGAATGTCAGTAAGCCAATCTTAAACAGAATTCTCCATTTTATCGGTAGCCAGTGGAGTGAGCTCAGGGTTGGTGTTATGTGGCAATGGCGGGGTTGGCTCGTTAACAGCCTTGCGGCGGCATTCTGTACTAATTGCAGGCGGCGTAAGTCTTTCTTATGCAGGCCTGTGTAGAGGACGTTGCAGTAGTCTAACCTTGTTGTGACGAAGGCATGAACTAGGGTTGGAAGATCCTCTGAAGGAATTAGGTGTTTAATCCTTGCAATATTCCTTAGGTGAAAGAAGGAATGTTTCACAACAGCTGAGATTTGATTCCTGAAGCTTAATTTCCCATCAATCAGTACTCCCAGGCTGCGCACACAGTCTGAGTTGTTCAGGTCTGAGCTCCCTATCCTTAGCGGTGTTGGTTGAGACTGGAGCTGCTTTGCTGTTGAGCCCTGGCCCTCGATAACAAGAACCTCAGTTTTGTCAGCATTAAGTTTTAGCCAATTATTATTCATCCACTCCTGAAGCTCAGCTAAGCATGCGTTTATTTGTGGAGTAGGGTCTGTGACATCAGGTTTGAATGACAAATATAGCTGGGTGTCATCAGCATAGCAATGATATGTCAGGCCATGTTTTTGTATGATTTCTCCAAGTGGCAGCATGTATATGGTGAACAGTAAAGGGGATAATATTGCGCCCTGAGGTACACCGTATTTTAGTGGTACAGGGTTGGAGAAGAAGGGCCCTAAGGCTACCCTTTGTGTTCTGCCAGCCAGGAAGGAGTTGAACCACCGGAGAACAATGCCATCTATGCCACAGTACTCTTGTAGCCTGTTGAGTAAGATTTCATGATCGACTGTGTCAAAAGCCGCTGAGAGGTCGAGCAAAATCAGGATGGAACATTGACCCTTGTCTCTTGCAATGAGCAGATCATTGCAAATCTGGGTGAGGGCTGTTTCACAACTGTGATATTTCCTGAAACCAGATTGAAGAGGGTCAAGGATGTTGTTTCTGGAGAGCCTGGCTTCAAGTTGGAGGTAGACAGCCTTTTCAATAACTTTTCCCAGAAAGGGGAGGTTTGAGACAGGTCTGTAGCTGTTTAGAGCATCTGGGTCTAAGGATGGTTTCTTGAGTAGAGGCCTGACGATTGCTTCTTTCAGAGTAGAGGAAAACCACCCTTCTTGTAAGGAGCCGTTGACTATTTTGTGGAATGCCGGTGTAAATAGTTCAGGGCATTTCAACATGAACTTAGTGGGGCCAGGGTCCAGATCGCAGGTAGTCTGGCGAAGGTTTGAGAGGATATCCAAGATGTCTTTTTCAGTGATTACCTTAAAATCAGACCATGGTGGTAGGCTATTTTTGCACCTGTTATATGGCTCTGCATGGGTTTCTGGGGCTGTGAATTGAATGGCAGATCGTATGGAGGAGACTTTGTCTGAGAAGAAGTGGGCAAATTTCTCGCACAGTTCCTGTGAAGGTCTGATGCTGGATTTCCTGCAAGATGGATTGCAGAGACTGTCAACCGTGCGGAACAGTTGGGCAGGTCTGTTGGCTGCATTTGCAATTTCGTGAGACAGGAATAAGGACTTCTTTTTGTTAATCATCGTTTGATATTTTTTCAGGTGAGCAGGGAAAGTTTGTCATCAGAAGACTGATGTTTGCGCCACCTTCGTTCCAGTCTGCGTCCCTGTTTCTTTAGTTCCTTTATAGAGTTGTCAAACCAGCGAGCGTGATGTAATGGTGCGGAACGTTTAATCTTTAAGGGAGCTATGGCGTCAAAAGCGGCTGAGACATCGTGGTTATATTTAAGGACCATGGATTCAAGGCCTAAGTTGTGATCTGTCAGTCCACCTAGATTGAGGCTGTTCTGAAGGTGTTGGGGTGTCAAACCTTTCAAGGAACGATATTTTATTAGTTCTTTCACTTGGTGTTTTGTAGCCGGTGCTGTAAAGGAGAAGTGGACAGTGTGGTGGTCTGACCAAACTACTGGATCAATTTCCACATTGGATATTAGGAGTTCTGAATGGAAAATGAGGTCCAAAGTGTGTCCTTTTTTGTGGGTAGGGAGGTTGACGGCTTGAGAGAAGCCCAGTTCATTCATGGAGAGAAGTAGCTTAGTTCCAAATTGGGAAGAGTGTGTATCGACCCGTGCGTTAAAGTCTCCAAGAATTATCCACCTAGGGTGTTTCAGTGTTATGCAAGATACAAGTTCTGCTATTTCCTTGAGAAAAGCTGAGCCAGCGTCAGGGGGTCGGTAGACAAGCAGTATGTTTATTTTTTTTCCAGCTGAGAGCTGGGCTGCTAGACATTCAAAAGAGTGGGTGGGGGCTACAGCAAGGGGTTTAATATTCAAACTGGATTTGAAGCACAGAGCTAATCCTCCGCCCTTGCGGTTTTGCCTTTCACAGTGTAAAACTGAGTAATTGTCTGGTACCACAGCTGCGAGAGTGGGTCCTGAGTTCTGATCCAACCATGTCTCTGTAATTAAAGCTAGATCTGAAGCCTCTATTAGATCATGAATAACTGCTGTTTTGTTGTTTATGGACCTGGCATTGCAGAGTACTGCTTTAATGTTGTTTCCCTTAACTTTGAGGTCTGTGTTCCTAGCTCCTCCTGGCTGGGGGTTGTAATCAGGAGTGTGGCAGCTGTCTCTGTTATCTGGGTCCTTTACTGATACAGCTGATTTATAGATATGTGATGATTGCTTTGGCTTTGATTTATGGGTGCCTGCACCTCCTCCCCTCTTCCCCCGCCTTGTTTTCTTGAGAATCCCAAAGGATTTTAGAGGGGTAATCAAAGCAGAATCTATTTGTAATGGCCCATACTCACGAGGGACTTTTGTCGCCTCAACACGCGGCGCGCGCGTGTTGCGGCGACAGGTCGCCCGTGAGTATGGGCCGTCGCCCCCGAACTGTCGCCCGTCGCTATGTCGCCATGCGATTGAAACTTTCAATCGCATGGCGACAGTCGCCGCTGCCCCCCCGCCGCAACTGTCGCTAGTCCGCGTGAGTACGCGGACTAGCGACAGCAACCTCCATTGAGGTTCACAGACCTTCCAGTGAGCTTCCCGCGGGGGGAGGAGGAACGTCAGCGACAGCTTCCGCCTTGCCGCTGGTCCCTCTTCCGCATGTGTACGCGGAGGGACCTGGCGAGAAGCTGTCGCCGGCCTGTCGCCCACACGCTCACGTGTGCTGGCGACAGGCGAGTTTTGCAGCCCGTGAGTACGGGCCATAAGAGTTTCTTGGGAACAGAGGTTGCAATATAGATAAGCATCTCAGCTGAGTACTTTAATGGTGGCATTTGGACAGCTGATAGACACCCTGCTGAGATCAAAGGGAAGGGGTCTTTTGCAAGCTGTACTTCTCAGAAAAAAAAAGAAGATGCTCCAGATTAAAACAAATTAAGACAGTTCCTTGTTTCAATTTAAAAAGTTTGGAATAAATGTAGAAATAGGATAGTCATAACATAGAAGCTCACAAGGTGTTTTTTGCCATTTCCGTTACTTACAGAAGGATCAGGAGCTGAGGGTTGAAGAAAGTTGAAGAATTTCAAAGTTTGAGGTCAGCTCCTAGCAGGCTAGGCATTTTCAGTCCAAGTCCAATTTTAATCCAGTTTAAATCTCAGCCATCCAAAGTGATCCATAATTTCTGATGAGCTGTAGTTGTTGCCAGAGAGGTGATGCATAGGATTCCTCTGTATTTTTGGTCCTGTCCATGCCCAAATGTATTTAAATAGTCAAATTTCTGAGACAAGATGTGGAGCAGCTTGAGAGAGCTGCAGCCCAGCAATAGATGCATATCTACGCTCCTAAGCAGGAACTGGTGTCCTGCGGGGCGTAGATATACTGCCCCGAACGGCATATGTGGTTAATGTATACTGCAGCAAAATGTTATTTTGCAGAGTTTTAAAAAAACGTTTTCTTTGATTTTTTCGAATCGATTTTCTCGAATACTAACAAGGTCTATTTGTAAAAAATTTTTTTGCATTTTTAAATAACTACTCACAATCTTGAAATTCGGAACATAATAAGGGTTATGCTCTAAATGAATTGCGAATGTGCCAGAAATGTCATATTATGATATTGCATTGTAATTGTGAATTGTAATGCGAAATTACAATTATGTGAAATTTTCACTCAAGACTAATCAAACATTTTAAATGTTTTCATCCTTCCTAGGGATACGTCCCATTAATAAAAGATTATCATCAATTATTATTAATTATTATTCAAAAAGTTAAACACACCACTTTGCTCTTCAGTGGAAAGTTCCTTGCTTCAGTGGGCAGCTTCTGGCTGCATCAGAAGAGGTAATAACATTATCTTTTGTTACCCTCCTATGTAAGTATGTGTATGTATACAATAAGTATACAGCCAGCAGCTTGCTGACACTGAACTGCAGACATTATAGAACCAGAGACAGTTGTGAAGTGATCACTGCATACATTATAATATATAAATACAGCAGCTATACAATCAAATGCAATGGCAGCTTTCAGAGCAGATAAACTGTACTTTGGGAACTTGTTATTTGTAAATGGACAATATTACTTGTGCACAAAAGCAAATATGATAACTTAGTAGGCACTAAAAAGTAGGAAAGCACATTTTTTGAATATTATGCCGTAGTTTAATGCTTCTTTAATACAGTCTTTCTCTCTCTAGCTTCAGTGAATCGCATTCACTGAACAATTCTTCCCAGGCAGATCAGGAAGTTACCGCAGTGCATTGTGGGAGCAGGAAGAACAGACACAGGGATGCCATTGCCATGCAACATAGTTTGATGAAACACCCGCTACTTCTATTACAAATCATTAATTAAAGATCCTTTTTTTTTTGCCTTAGGGACTGCGGAGTCACACCTTAAGCACGCGATGCTGAGATCAGAAAGGGAAATTGGTGCTCACCTTTGACAGATCACTTAATAAAGGGAGTTATTTGCAACCAGGCGGTGGAGAAAATACCTCCGTCTCTCCATTAATTGTGTTTCTCTCTATACTAAAGAACTCTGTAAAGAGAATTAAGTTCAGACTGTTTATAAGCGGATTTTTTTTCCTGCTCTTGTGAAAAAAGAAAAGCTTGAAAGCAGATGAGCCCTGAGCAGAAATAATTATGTCTTTAGTGGGAGAAGATTCTGCCATTTCTGAGCTGCAAATGAATATTGGGCAGAGATGCTGCAGCTGTGCTATTCTCTCTCGCTGTCATAATTACTTATTGATGGAAAGCATTCCGCAGGATGAAAAATAAAAACACTAAATAACCACAATAAGTCAGAGGGAGAGTTGTAGGATAAGGGCACTTGCGAGGATTTGGGGGGTATCAGGACTGAGCAGGGAAAGCGCACAGCGGCAGACACAGGGGAGCTTGTCTATTGGGCACACAGTACTGGGCCGGTTATCTCATGAACCAAGGTGAAACATTTGCATCAGGCAGCAGAGATTACAGAGGCAGAATGTTCATAGTGTGTTTGCACTAACAGCATGCAGTCAGAGTAGGAGGAGAAGCGAGAGGAGAGCGAGGTGAAGAGGTCATCATTGGGGAAAAGCAGCATGTTGTGCTGTGTGAGGAGTCTGACAGTGAGTGAGGAGGGGGAGGCAGGAGAGCAGCAGTGATTCATTTGCCTTGCGCAGCAGAAGGGAGGAGGGGGCACTGCTAGTGTTGGGCGAACAGTGTTCGCCACTGTTCGGGTTCTGCAGAACATCACCCTGTTCGGGTGATGTTCGAGTTCGGCCGAACACCTGACGGTGCTCGGCCAAACCGTTCGGCCATATGGCCGAACTAAGAGCGCATGGCCGAACGTTCCCCGAACGTTCGGCTAGCGCTGTGATTGGCCGAACGGGTCACGTGGTTCGGACCCGAACGCGCTCTGATTGGCCGAACTGTCACGTGGTTCGGGTAAATAAATACCCGAACCACGTCATATCTCCGCCATTTGTCTGTGGGTTTAGCTTTGGGTAGGCAGGCAGGGTAGTTCGCGCTCCAGCCACGCTAGCCAGGGTCCCCCCCAGTCATTGTGTGTCGCTGCTGGGATCAGTAGTACACCGCTCGTTCAGCCACACTATATAGCATTCTGTGTACTGTTCTGTGTCTGCTGGGAACAGTAGTACACCGCTCGTTCAGCCACACTATATAGCATTCTGTGTACTGTTCTGTGTCTGCTGGGAACAGTAGTACACCGCTCGTTCAGCCACACTATATAGCATTCTGTGTACTGTTCTGTGTCTGCTGGGAACAGTAGTACACCGCTCGTTCAGCCACACTATATAGCATTCTGTGTACTGTTCTGTGTCTGCTGGGAACAGTAGTACACCGCTCGTTCAGCCACACTATATAGCATTCTGTGTACTGTTCTGTGTCTGCTGGGAACAGTAGTACACCGCTCGTTCAGCCACACTATATAGCATTCTGTGTACTGTTCTGTGTCTGCTGGGAACAGTAGTACACCGCTCGTTCAGCCACACTATATAGCATTCTGTGTACTGTTCTGTGTCTGCTGGGAACAGTAGTACACCGTTCGTTCAGCCACACTATATAGCATTCTGTGTACTGTTCTGTGTCTGCTGGGAACAGTAGTACACCGCTCGTTCAGCCACACTATATAGCATTCTGTGTACTGTTCTGTGTCTGCTGGGAACAGTAGTACACCGCTCGTTCAGCCACACTATATAGCATTCTGTGTACTGTTCTGTGTCTGCTGGGAACAGTGGTACACCGCTCGTTCAGCCACACTATATAGCATTCTGTGTACTGTTCTGTGTCTGCTGGGAACAGTAGTACACCGCTCGTTCAGCCACACTATATAGCATTCTGTGTACTGTTCTGTGTCTGCTGGGAACAGTAGTACACCGCTCGTTCAGCCACACTATATAGCATTCTGTGTACTGTTCTGTGTCTGCTGGGAACAGTAGTACACCGCTCGTTCAGCCACACTATATAGCATTCTGTGTACTGTTCTGTGTCTGCTGGGAACAGTAGTACACCGCTCGTTCAGCCACACTATATAGCATTCTGTGTACTGTTCTGTGTCTGCTGGGAATAGTGGTACACCGCTCGTTCAGCCACACTATATAGCATTCTGTGTACTGTTCTGTGTCTGCTGGGAACAGTGGTACACCGCTCGTTCAGCCACACTATATAGCATTCTGTGTACTGTTCTGTGTCTGCTGGGAACAGTAGTACACCGCTCGTTCAGCCACACTATATAGCATTCTTTGTACTGTTCTGTGTCTGCTGGGAATAGTGGTACACCGCTCGTTCAGCCACACTATATAGCATTCTGTGTACTGTTCTGTGTCTGCTGGGAACAGTAGTACACCGCTCGTTCAGCCACACTATATAGCATTCTGTGTACTGTTCTGTGTCTGCTGGGAACAGTAGTACACCGCTCGTTCAGCCACACTATATAGCATTCTGTGTACTGTTCTGTGTCTGCTGGGAACAGTAGTACACCGCTCGTTCAGCCACACTATATAGCATTCTGTGTACTGTTCTGTGTCTGCTGGGAATAGTGGTACACCGCTCGTTCAGCCACACTATATAGCATTCTGTGTACTGTTCTGTGTCTGCTGGGAACAGTAGTACACCGCTCGTTCAGCCACACTATATAGCATTCTGTGTACTGTTCTGTGTCTGCTGGGAATAGTGGTACACCGCTCGTTCAGCCACACTATATAGCATTCTGTGTACTGTTCTGTGTCTGCTGGGAACAGTAGTACACCGCTCGTTCAGCCACACTATATAGCATTCTGTGTACTGTTCTGTGTCTGCTGGGAATAGTGGTACACCGCTCGTTCAGCCACACTATATAGCATTCTGTGTACTGTTCTGTGTCTGCTGGGAACAGTAGTACACCGCTCGTTCAGCCACACTATATAGCATTCTGTGTACTGTTCTGTGTCTGCTGGGAGCAGTAGTACACCGCTCGTTCAGCCACACTATATAGCATTCTGTGTACTGTTCTGTGTCTGCTGGGAACAGTAGTACACCGCTCGTTCAGCCACACTATATAGCATTCTGTGTACTGTTCTGTGTCTGCTGGGAACAGTGGTACACCGCTCGTTCAGCCACACTATATAGCATTCTGTGTACTGTTCTGTGTCTGCTGGGAACAGTAGTACACCGCTCGTTCAGCCACACTATATAGCATTCTGTGTACTGTTCTGTGTCTGCTGGGAATAGTGGTACACCGCTCGTTCAGCCACACTATATAGCATTCTGTGTACTGTTCTGTGTCTGCTGGGAATAGTGGTACACCGCTCACCCGTCACTGTATAGCATTGTGCTCTGTGTCGCTGCTGGGAATAGTGGTACTGTATAGCATTTCTGTACTGCCACTGTACTGCTGCCAGTCAGCGTGTACTGTAAGGATAAGTGAAATGAGGAAGAAATCCGGTGAAAGAGGGAGGGGCAAGGGAAGAGGTGTTTCCCCTGACGGTTCACGTACAGGCCACAGGGGAGCACCCAAGAAAACCCACTCAATACCGCCCATGTTGTCCAGGACAACAACCCTCACAAATCCAAAAGAACAGGACCAGATAATTACTTGGATGACCTCTCAAGCGTCCAGCAGTGGGTTAAGCAGCACCAGCACATCACGCACGAGGTCCGAGTCCTCAGCCAGTTACAAGGAGCCAGTGGGCACAAAGCTGACACAACCGGCAGCGACACCACGCACACAACTGCCAGATAACCAGTCCGATGAATTACCTCAGGACACAATGGGGTATTCGCAGGAGCTATTCCCAGCCCAACAAACTTCCACCTTTCAAAGGTCAATGGAGGAACAGCCAGAAATGTTGTGCCTGGATTCACAACCGTTAACTGTGGGAAATGCACCGCGCACTGAAATACAAGGCGAGTCCGAAGAGGACTCGGAAACCCAAATCCCAGAGCAATTTGGGCAGGAGGGGTTGCAATTGCAGGAGGTCGGCCGACAAGATCTGGAAGACGACGTTGGAGTGTGCTGCGCAGAGGTTGTTGTGGGGAGCTCTACTCCACGGCGGTGGCCCACAATGACATATGACGAGTTTGAGGAGATGGAAGAGGAGGGTATGGACAATGTGGACAGAGACCCAGATTTTGTTTGTGAACGAGAACATCGCCGTCGTAGCAGCAGCACAGATGAGTCTGTTGAAGAACACACTGCTGCACGAGTTCGCCTTGTGCCACAAGGTAGGCGGCGCGCAATTTCAGGCACCACAAGCGTGGAAGTTCAAGTGAGAGGCAAAAGAGGAGCAAACAGAAATCGCCAGCAAGGAGGCAGGTGCTCCAAAGTCTGGGCTTTCTTTGAAGACTGCACTGAGGATGTTACCATGGCGATTTGCAAGGTGTGCAAGACCCGCCTGAGCAGGGGGAAAAATATTAACAACCTCTCCACCACCAGCATGAGCCGTCACATGCTATCCAAACATCCCACTCTTTGGGCAAACGCGTCAGGACAGGGTACCAGAAACAACACTGCCTCCCTTGGGTTCACCAGACCCGCCTCAGCAGCAGCAGTAGCCCAGCCATTGCGTGGTTCACAACATTCACAAACATCAGACGACGCTGACACTGTCACTTTCCGGAGTAGTGCTCTTGAGGTCTCCCAGTGTTCATCAAACACAACAACCAACAGCCCTTCCGTGTGCAGCGCTACGGTTCAGTTGTCTGTGTCGGAGATGTTTGAGCGCAAGAGGAAATTGCCAGCAAATGACCCCCGGGCCGTGGCAGTAACAGCCAGCATAGCCAAGCTTCTGGCCTGCGAAATGCTGCCATATCGATTGGTGGAGACAAACAGCTTCAAGGGCATGATGTCAGTGGCCATCCCACGTTACGTGGTTCCCAGCCGCTACCACTTTGCACGCTCTGCAGTGCCTGAGTTGCATGAGCACGTGGTCAGCAAAATAACCCGAAGCTTGAAGAATGCCGTTGCCTGCAAGGTTCACCTCACCACTGACACCTGGACGAGTGCGTTCGGCCAGGGTCGATACATCTCCCTTACCGCGCACTGGGTGAACCTTGTGGAGCCTGGCAGCGATTCCTCACCTGCTACGGCACGGGTGTTGCCCACGCCACAAACAGCTGCACCGCCGTCCCTCCCACTGGATAACAGCAGCACCTACCTCTCTGACTCCTTCTCCTCCAACGCATCTCAAAGCTGTACCTCATCCGGAAACGCTAACCCAGCAGCAGTAGGATCGTGGAAGCAGTGCAGCACAGCTGTTGGCATGCGTCAGCAAGCGTTGCTGAAGCTAATCTGCCTTGGGGATAAGCAGCACACAGGGGAGGAAATTTGGAGGGGAATAAAGGAACAGACGGATTTGTGGCTGGCACCGCTGGACCTGAAACCGGGCATGGTTGTGTGTGATAATGGGAGTAATCTCATTCGCGCTTTAAGGTTGGCTAAGCTGACACACATCCCTTGCCTGGCGCACGTGATGAACCTAGTAGTTCAGCGGTTCCTGAGGACATACCCAGGCGTGCCCGATCTGCTGTTGAAGGTGCGTCGAGTGTCCAAACATTGTAGAAATTCCAGTACTGCTTCGGGGGCACTCGCCAAGATGCAGGAGCGCTTCAATCTCCCCCACCATCGCTTGCTGTGTGATGTCCCTACGCGCTGGAATTCTACGCTGCACATGCTAGCCCGCTTTTGCGAGCAGAAGAGTGCAGTGGTCCAGTACATGACGGCGCAGTACCGAGGCGCATCCGGCCAGCTGCCAAGCTTCTGTGGATCCGATTGGGCCAACATGTTGGACCTCTGCCAAGTCCTCCAAAATTTTGAGCAATCCACGTTGCTTGTGAGCAGTGACAACTCTTCAGTCAGCATTACCATACCACTGCTGTGTTTACTGAAGAGGTCGATGTTAAAAATCAAGGAAACAGCTGTCATGATGCAACTGGGGGAATCTGAAGGAGAAAACGATCAGCGTGATGGTACCAACATCAGGCCATCCGCCTCAGGGAACGCTGGCCCCAGCAGCTATGACGAAGAAGAGGAGGAGGAACAGCTGGAGTTGGAGCAGGAATTTCATGCCACCACTGACGAGGGCCAGAGCGGTGCACGTTGGACTTCCACAATTCAACGCGAATGGTCAGCAGAAGCAGACCAGGAGGAAGGTGACGACTATGATGCATCACAACAACTATCACAACGCTCACAAGAGGATGATGAGGATTCTGGTAGGACTCTGGCACACATGGCTCAATTCATGCTAGACTGCATTGAACGTGACCCACGCATTGTGCGCATTCTGGACAACACCAATTACTGGGTTTATACCCTTCTGGATCCACGGTACAAACACAATGTTCCAAAACTGCTTGAAGAAAGAGTCAGACAGGTCAAAATGGAAGAATACCAGCAGGCCCTTGTGGAGACTTTAGAGAGGAGATTGACATCCTCCCCCTCCTCTAGCCAGTTGTACGCAGACAGACTGACTTCCGCAAACCCAGGACGACCAGGAGGGCAGCAAACAACGCAAGCCGCAGCTAGTACCCAAAAGGGAATGGTATCGGCAGTGTCCTTGGAGTGGGAAAATTTTCTGACACCCATGCAGCCGCAGCCCACTGAACAGCAAGCGTGCAGATCCACCTCCAACACCGATCGCCTGGAGAAGATGGTCAAGGACTACATGTCAGATGGCGTAGCTGTGTCGAACCATCCATCTGCACCCTTCAACTATTGGGTATCGAAGCTAGACACCTGGCACGAACTGGCAATGTACGCAATAGAGGTGCTGGCTTGCCCGGCAGCCAGCGTTATGTCGGAACGCTGTTTCAGTGCTGCCGGAGGCATCGTCACAGATCGGCGTATCCGCCTCTCTACAGAAAATGCAGACCGTCTGACTCAAATTAAAATGAATCAATCCTGGATTGGAAATGACTACGCAACACTCCAGGACCCCAACCAAGTAACATGACCAATGAACATCTGGGATGGTGTTGCGTTTCCGGGCCCTGTTTATTGAACCTCTCATCTGTATTACATTTATGACTGCATGGCGGCAAAAAGCATTGCTGCTATATCCGCACGCTTTTTGTCCACATGCAAGGCCTGGGTTGTTGTGTCTCACAAAGCGTGGCCTTCTCCTCCTGCGCCTGCTCCTGTTCCATCACGTCTGCTGCTGCTGGGTTAGCGTTGCCGCGTGGTCCCTGTTTATTGAACCACTTATCTTTATTACATTTATGACTGCATGGCGGTACAAAGCATGCTATCCGCACGCTTCTTGCCCTCATGCAAGGCCTGGGTTGTTGTGTCTCACAAAGCGTGGCCTTCTCCTCCTGCGCCTGCTCCTGTTCCATCACGTCTGCTGCTGCTGGGTTAGCGTTGCCGCGTGGTCCCTGTTTATTGAACCACTTATCTTTATTACATTTATGACTGCATGGCGGTACAAAGCCTGCTATCAGCACGCTTCTTGCCCTCATGCAAGGCCTGGGTTGTTGTGTCTCACAAAGCGTGGCCTTCTCCTCCTGCGCCTCCTCCTGTTCCATCACGTCTGCTGCTGCTGGGTTAGCGTTGCCGCGTGGTCCCTGTTTATTGAACCACTTATCTTTATTACATTTATGACTGCATGGCGGTACAAAGCCTGCTATCCGCACGCTTCTTGCCCTCATGCAAGGCCTGGGTTGTTGTGTCTCACAAAGCGTGGCCTTCTCCTCCTGCGCCTCCTCCTGTTCCATCACGTCTGCTGCTGCTGGGTTAGCGTTGCCGCGTGGTCCCTGTTTATTGAACCACTTATCTTTATTACATTTATGACTGCATGGCGGTACAAAGCATGCTATCCGCACGCTTCTTGCCCTCATGCAAGGCCTGGGTTGTTGTGTCTCACAAAGCGTGGCCTTCTCCTCCTGCGCCTGCTCCTGTTCCATCACGTCTGCTGCTGCTGGGTTAGCGTTGCCGCGTGGTCCCTGTTTATTGAACCACTTATCTTTATTACATTTATGACTGCATGGCGGTACAAAGCATGCTATCCGCACGCTTCTTGCCCTCATGCAAGGCCTGGGTTGTTGTGTCTCACAAAGCGTGGCCTTCTCCTCCTGCGCCTCCTCCTGTTCCATCACGTCTGCTGCTGCTGGGTTAGCGTTGCCGCGTGGTCCCTTTTTATTGAACCACTTATCTTTATTACATTTATGACTGCATGGCGGTACAAAGCCTGCTATCCGCACGCTTCTTGCCCTCATGCAAGGCCGGGGTTGTTGTGTCTCACAAAGCGTGGCCTTCTTCTCCTCCTGCGCCACCCTCCTCCTGTTCCATCACGTGTGCTGCTGCTGGGTTAGCGTTACCGGTCCCTTTTCCTGGAACCTCTTATATGTATTACATTTATGACTGCATGCCGACAAAAAACATGTTACCTGTGCAAAGAAAACAGACATTTCCCGCATTTAAAAGACAGTTTTCCCTTTGAAACTTTAAAATCGATTTTCTCAAAAACTATAAGCTCTTTTTGCTAATTTTTTTTTCCTCTTGTACCCACTCCCAAGGTGCACATACCCTGTAAATTTGGGGTATGTAGCATGTAAGGAGGCTTTACAAACCACAAAAGTTCGGGTCCCCATTGACTTCCATTATGTTCGGAGTTCGGGTCGAACACCCGAACATCGCGGCCATGTTCGGCCTGTTCGGCCCGAACCCGAACATCTAGATGTTCGCCCAACACTAGGCACTGCTGTCCTGACTGAGGAGGAATGGAGTGGCTGAGGGTGAGCAGTTTGTTTGTCACAGACTCGCAACCAGCCAGTGTGCTATGGGGGGGGGGGGGGGGGGGGGGCATCCTCACAAGTTATCCTCAGGCAGCTAGAAGTCTAAAACCGACCCTGATACAGTACTCAGAAAACTGATGAGGAAGTGGTTGCACACTACAAGATAATAGACAAAAAAAAAGAGCAGGGTAGAGGCAGGGTAGAAGACGCTAGGAAAAAAAGATGCAGTATATATAATATAATAGGACTACATAACAGATAGGTAGAAAATGTTGGTTCTACCTTAAAGGGAACCAGAGATGATCTAAAGAAAAGCTATTATACATACCTGGGGCTTTCTCCAGCCCCATAAGCGCTGATCGCTCCCACGCCGCCATCCACCGCTGCTCGCAACTACAAGAACCGACTCCCGTCACTGACGTCATCGGAGCCGGGTTACGCAGGAGAAGTGCGCCCTCTACATAGGGTAGATACGCAAAGGGTAGAGATACGCAAAGAGCGCACTTCTGCTACGCTAGACTGGCTCCGACTGACGTCAGTGACGGGAGCCGGGTCTCGTAGTTGCGGGCAGCGGTGGATGGCGGCGTGGAAGCGATCTGTGCGTATGGGGCTGGAGGAAGCCCCAGGTATGTATAAAATCTTTTCTTTAGATCATCTCTGTTTCACTTTAAATGAGAACCTCTCACGTGTAAGGATTCTCATTCTCATTCAACGGAATTGAAATTTCCGCATTTCCGATCGAAATTCGGTAATTAGAAATCAGAAACTGGGAGTCTGCGGAAATCCGATTTACCGATTTTCCGTTTTTAGGTTGTACATTTTGCTAAGAATTACATTATTAAAAATGCATTTTCGGAGCTTCATTCATCAGAATACCTAAAATCACTTATAAATGCATTTTAACAGGAATAAGAAAAAAATGGGAAAAAAAATCATTATTTCTCAAATTTTGGCCATTGCAGTTTTGAAATAAAATGTTCTACTGTGGATAAAATCCACACATTCTACTTTCCCATTTGTCCCAGCTATTACAACGTTTACAATATTTTCCTAGTATAATGCATGGCGACAATATTTTATTTGGAAATAAAGGTGTATTTTTTCCTTTTTGCATCCATCACTAATTACAACAAGCCCATAATTGCTAAAATAACAGTAATATACCCTCATGACATATATATTAAAAAGTTCAGTCTTTAAGGTAACTATTTATATATATTTTTTAATTGACATTTTTTTA
The DNA here is from genome assembly GCF_040937935.1 of Hyperolius riggenbachi. Classification (NCBI taxonomy): domain Eukaryota; kingdom Metazoa; phylum Chordata; class Amphibia; order Anura; family Hyperoliidae; genus Hyperolius; species Hyperolius riggenbachi. Next base: position 36,915,475 of record NC_090651.1, on the reverse strand, counting down.
TATGCAAATATTTTATTTGGGTAAGCATGGGAGAGTGGGGGAGGTAAGGGATTAATTTAAATAGTATATACGTGTCTTTTTATTTTAAAAAAAAATATATGTAGGTGTCATTTTACTATTTGGCCACAAGATGTCCTCACGCATTTTCTTACAGCATGTACTGTTAGTATGCGAACAGGAAGTAATGCGTGTAAGTGTAATTTTGTTCCTCCTTACAATGAACGCAGGCATCTCGCTGATGCCGGCGATCACTGACATGGGAACTTAGATCAATGAATGGGAACTGCATTCCCATTCACTGATCTCCCCACTAACAGGCACGGCGAGAACGCGTGCGGGAGCGCACGGTGCCCTTTTGCCGCAATAGATGAATATCTACATACCTAGGCAACTGAAGTCCTGCAGGACATAGATATACTGTCAGTCTCAGACCACATAAGTGGTTAAAGTGAACTTGAAGAGAGGAAAGGATTGAAAAGTATATATTTACCTTACTAGTGGGAAGCCTCTCTAGATTGTCCAGAAGCAAAAAATTCAAAAACACCTGTACCTGCCAATGATTGTCTTTGCTCATCTCCCTGGTGGACTTGTCCCTCAGGTCAGTTTCCCAGTTCGTCGTCTATATCGTCATCACAGCATGGAGTCGTCATGCTCAGACGAGATCCAGCAATCTTTAATTTTGCTTAATTCTCATCTCTCACTACTAAAACACAAGCATGCAGCTCTCCCCCGCCAGCTCCTGGCTCCAGCACTCTACGAAACCTATAATACCGTTTATCTTCACTGCAACTACGACTCCCCTGACGCTGATCTCGGCTAAAATATTGATGTTTCTCTCCCACGAACGTTGAAAGAGTTTTGTTTTCCCCTCATTTGTTTTCATAAAACAATGACTTTTATTCAGGTTCACAGTGGAGGACAAGGCTGGATCTCGGATTGTGCCGTTCCATGCAAACATTTAGGAAATAGAGCTATTTTCATTCCTGGCTTGCCTCCGCAGGTGGCCAGATTCTGGGTTTAATCACGCCGTCTACAAGGCAAATCACAGCCAAATCAGGCGCTGGCAACAGCAAATCTAGATCTATATTTAAAGTTTTTCCATTTGCGGCAAATAGTTTTGGACTCATTTCGCTTATTGCTTTCAAATACACGATGGACTCTCGGGAGGAAGGGTGTCATGGAAACAAATCACGCAGCCAGATGCATCAGGACAAGACGCGTAGAACAGACGAAGGGGAAAAGTTGTGACTTCAATGACAATGCAGCGATGGCTTTTATAAGATGAAGAGAGCGGCGGGGGGCATATTTAGGACAGATTTGAATGATGAAATTTTAAACATGTTTACTAATTTTCAAGGATCTATAGACAAACAATCTGGCACAAAACATGCTCTCAAGCCAAGTTATTATTATTATTATTATTATTATTGGTTTATAAAGCGCCAACATATTTTGTGGCGCTGTACAAAGTAAGAAACAAACATGGGGCACGAAGTCATACAGACAATGGTATACACCAATAGACAAAATACAGAATCAATACAAAGTACGGAATCAGTAATAACAGTGATAGAATGAATATGAATAAATGTGTAACAAAATCCAAAACACAAAAAGGGGGAGAGAGCCCTGCCCTTGCGAGCTTACAATCTAAAGGAGGAGGAGAGGGGGGAGGGAGGTGTGGTAGTACACAATATTCATACCTAGAGGCCGTGTGTTTTAGGTTATCTGGTAGGAAGTACAACTTGGCCAGAGGACAAAAGGTGAACTGGCCTAAGGTGAAACGGATGCTTGGCGGAAGTATTACTTAGCATGCCAAGTCCAGTATTATGTAAAAGAAGAGGAGAAGGAAGCACTGTTCCTTTAACCACTTTGGGACCTTCCGCTTAACCCCCCCCCCTTAAAGCGGTTTAACACCCAGCATTACAACTTTGCTTTAAAAGATTGCTTACAGCTTACAAACTATTATGCCAGATTGTTTTTTAAGCAGAAATTCACTGAATGGGTTAAACATGACATTTTAGTGATGGATTTATCTAGAAATCCGCATCCGTTCTTATCTTTAGTTACAAATGTATCTTTATTTGGAATACAAATAGACCTTTGAAAAGCCTGCAGGGGAAGCCCTCTTTGTTCTCTCAGAGCAGTGTTTGTTTGTTACATTGTAGATAGATACATTTGTAACTAAACAAGCAAGCGGAGGAGGATTTCTAGCTAAATGCAGCACTAAAATGTCATGTTTAATCCATTCAGTGAATTTCTGCTAAAAAAAAATCTGGCATAATAGTTTATAAGCTGTAAGCAATCTTTTAAAGCAAAGTTGAAATGCTGGGTGTTAGACCACTTTAAGGACCAGGCATTTTGTGGTGGAGGGGGGTGCGCGTGTTTTGGGGGGGATCGAGCGGCCGGATCCCATCTGTGGCTGGCTCTGCAGTGTCCCCCCATGGTGGCAGGTGTCCCCCCCCCCCTTTCGCCAGCAGCCATCACTCACCTTCCAGGCTCCAGCGATGAGCCGCATTAGCCCCCTTCTTCTCCAGCCGGCATCTCCGCTCCAAATGACGCTCAGGTCGGGTCGCGGCTTGATGACGTCATCAAGCCGGGACCCGGCGCTGACCTCAGACGGAGCAGAGATGCCGGCCAGAGCAGAGGGGGGCGCCGATCGTCGCTGGAACAGCAGGGAGGTGAGTGGATCCTCTTCTTTTCCCCCCTGCCGCCGTCGCCGCTGTCAAAGTGATCACTATGATCTGACGGCGATCGTAGTGATCACATGATCAGCAGCCATACGCGATATCACAGCTTAATCTCCCCTCTCGGGTGCGCACGATCACGTCGGGACGGTTCTTTAGCGCGGACGTTGAATCAACGTCCAGTCAGAACGGTAGCACCACCTGCTGGACGTTGATTCTCAACTGTATTTATTTGCAAAAAAATGCGAAAATATTTTAGCACAAAAAATAAGGAACATGTTATAAAATGATAGACGATTACATTTCAGCTCAAAAGTCGAATTTTAACATTATTTGCATGAAAATTAATTCGAAAAGAATATCTTCATTTTCGTTCATCACTGAACACTAGGGGTGACAGAAAGGTAGCTTGGCAGCTGTTTTGACAACTTTTCTGGCTTCATCAAAGGCAATACACCTGTAATGCCATTGGTGAAGTGAGGACATTTGTGAAACAGATGTCAGCCTACCTTTCTGTCATTCTGTTATCGTGGCAAGATTTTTGGAAAGGCCACAAAGGCCCAGGTTTTGGTTGGTACAGCACAAGGAGGTATCTGGACATGAAGGAGGAGTTACTACATATAGAAGAGGAGGTTGAAAATGGGGAGCAACACATGAAAAGGGAAAAAGATACTCAAGGAAGCTGTTCATGAAAGAAAGGGGCTGCTATACATGGATGACGCACATGGGAAAGAGGGCTGCACATGGAATGGGAGGGGCTGCTGCATATGGATGATACACATGGAAGAGGGGGCTGCACATGGAATGGGAGGGGCTGCTGTACATGGATGGTACACATGGAGGAGGGGACTGCACATGGAATGGGAGGGGCTGCTGTACATGGATGATACACATGGGAAAGGGGGCTGCACATGGAATGGGAGGGGCTGCTGTACATGGATGATACACATGGAAGAGGGGGCTGCACATGGAATGGGAGGGGCTGCTGTACATGGATAATACACATGGAGGAGGGGGCTGCACATGGAATGGGAGGAGACTGCTGTACATGGATGTTACACATGGAAGAGGGGGCTGCACATGGAATGGGAGGGGCTGCTATACATGGATGATACACATGGAAGAGGGGGCTGCACATGAAATGGAAGTGGCAGAAGAAAGGGAAGTCACAACATACTTGGCCTAGGGGCACAAAAAGTATAAATCCGGCATTGCCCACCGTTGAAGAGGAACTGGGACCAAGAATTGAGGATCATCCCAATCAGTAGCTGATTCCCCCTTTCCCATGAGAAATATTTACCTTTTCACCAATAGATCATCTGGGGGTGATCTCTACGGCTGATATTGTGGAGAAACCCCTCCCATAGTGTGATGTCAGCACCTAGGTACTGACATCACACTGTGGGAGCCTTGTTGCATTGTGGGAAATAAAGGATGTTTCCAATTGCCAAGCAATCTCCCTCTGTGCATATGTACAATATATCTTTTAAAAAAACAACCCTTTTAGCCTATCGCATTGTTAGGGGGTGTGGTTATAGATAATGGAAGTTGGTGCTGTCTGTTTTTTTTCTTGTCAGTAGTAAAGATGATGGCATGCAGGCTCATTGTGGATCTAACAATATGAAGAAATTACATGGCGAATATCTTGATCTCTCTTCTATTTTGTAACTTCTCACTTTGCAATGTATTGAATTATTTTTTTCCCATTTTCGCTGAAGTTCCTTTTTAAAATGCCCATAAAACTAGTGGTTCCTCAAGACAACAGTAATTGAGTAATTGCCCGCCCACTGGACCCTGCAGGTTCCTCCCTAAGCACCTCCCTCGTCATTTCCCACAGACCGCTTCTTTAGCACGAGAATAGATCTCAACAATCTCCATTTACTGATATATTTGAGGCAACAAAAATCACGAAGTCATAACACAAAGAATGGTTACAGTTCCTCTGGAAAGCTAGCTGTCGGTGGTGGAAGATGGCAACTACACAAGGCTTGTAGGCCCTCATGGACGGCTACATTGAAGTGAACGTCATTGAAACGTGCCTATAGATGCCTGATGATGGAAAGGCAGCTCACTCTCCTCCCCTAGCGCCTCCCTCTCTCCACCCACCTCTTGACATTCTACTGATGAGATCTCCCTTCAGTCGGGGGCAGGGCCGAGGTAGAGGCAAGAGAGGCTCCAGCCTCAGGGTGCAGTGTAGGAGGGGGCGCAAAACTCACTCAACTACCATTCCCCTATTGTGTATGAAGCAGAGAGAAATAAGAAAAGGGGATACATGACAGTGACTGCAAGCCAGATAACTAGAGATTAAGGTGTTGGGAGGATTGGGGGCCATGGGGCGCTTTTTAGTCTAATAGCAATTAGTGTGTGACGGCTGGGATGGGAGGGATGGAGGGGCGCACTTTGGTGTCTCAGCCTTGGGTGCTGGAGGACCTTGTTCCGGCTCTGGTCGGGGGCACAACTAGCTACTTATGGCCACCTGTAGCTACCTATGACGGGAATGGAAAGTAAGGGAGATGTGATAGCTGGGACAGCCAGCACAATTGCGGTGCAGTTTGGTGGTGGTTTGTAGGTTCATGGAGGGCAAAGTATAATGTGCCAGGACATTTGTGCCTATAGGCTCCTGTGATGTAAATCCAGGCCTGGTCATTGAAGAAAAGTGAGGAGTACACACAAATTGTGAGGGAACTTACCACAGCAAAAACACAGCATGACTTGGATCTTACGATTGCCTCCAACATCCCTCCCTCTCCTGGCTGATCATGTGGTGTCCCCTTAGTTGCATGGAACAGATTTTTGAGGGAGGTAGAAGGCCCCTGCAGTTATTGCTCTCAGAACTAACAATGTGAACAAGGCCCAAGGTGACGCAGCTAATCCTGCTTCAGAGGAGATACAAATAACTTTTATTTAAAACAGACCTTGAGAGTTCTGGTACATTTAAAGGCTTCTTTGCAGAGTACTGACAAAGAACACTTGTGACAACGATGGACAGTCCAAGCTGTGCAAAATATGAGAAAATATACTAGTACAAAGTTGTACTTGCTGCAATGAAACCCTTGTCAAACTAGGAAGTAGTTGCAGAGATATTGGCAGTTTACAATATACAAATTACAACTTCTCTTGTAAACACTGACCTCAGACCCATCGTCCCACCTCTTAAGCCTCCAAACTGGTCCCCAGCGTGAGGAGAAAATTGTATTTCTGGTTCCCTTCTTTATAGATCCTGCCCTTTACTACTTCACTCCCAGCTGCAGCAGTTATCAGCCAACCATCATGTGCTCTGTTAAACTTCCTATAAAGCCTGCTAGTGTTCTGTTATTCAAAGACAGCAAGTGTTCAATACTTCCCCCTGATGCCAGCACCTGCTTCCTCCACGTGCGCCATGTGCACTGCAACACACGTGATCTCTTCCACTAAGACACACTGGGGCTTACCAGCTATAGGCAAAGACCAGAATTATAATGTCTAAGCATACAAAACAACCATATGGACATCCACTGTGCTCTCTTAGATGCCCTCCTAGGTGGAGCTCAAACCTAAGGCACAGTGGAAGGACTGCAGTCTGACATAGGATTGCAGTAGGCGTGGGGCAGGTGGTGGACCTGAAGAGTTTGATAAGGGCTTTTGCTGGTTTCTGGTTGTTCCTTTTATTTTGCATTTTCCGGTTTTAGATTCTCCTCACCTTCCATGCTATTACTAGGATGCACTGCAGGAGGAGGAGCTATTGTAGAAACTGAAAAGTGGTGATTGCCTGTGATTGGGTGATCCAATTTTCCCTCCAGAAGAGCTCTTCCAATCACAATCATTTTAAGTTACCCATACCCCCCAACTTTTTGAGATAGGAAAGGTGGACACTTAAAGGCATGCTCCTGCCTCACCTTTATCCACGCCCCCAGCACACCACTATGCATATCACAAAGTATTCAGAATCAGAAGATGTAGTTTTATCCTTCAAACCACACTGGTCCTTTCTATTATCATTAGATTTTTCTTCATTTTAACAATTAAAAAAAAGAAATATAATAATTTAATTGATGGAAATGAATTTTAGAGTCAGTTAAACACACATCTCTGTAGAAAAATACATCATTTAGAGCAAAGGGGAAGTTCTGCGTTTAGTTCAACTTTAAGTGTATTCCATTAAGTTCAATTGTTTATTATCAACATACAATGAAACAATCTGATGGCCAATAAAATATGAAAAAAAAATGAATTGAACACTCACATTTTAAAGCAGCAGCCATATTATCCCAGAAAACGCAAACACATATATAAGTAGATAAATACTTGTTCTACTTGCTTAACCACTTAACAACCTCTGCCACGCTTATCTACGCCCCTTTAAAATTCACTTGAGTCACAGGCGCGTAGATAGGCAACTCCTGTTTATTTTCCTTCTGTGCACGCGCGCTCCCGGCCCGTGGTTCGTTAGCCAGGCAATCAGTGAATCGGGCTATGGTGCCCGATCACTGATTCCTCTCCCCTGCTGAGAAAGCGACAGCTTCTCTCGGAAGCTTCGCTTTTTCTGGCTGCAACGTCCCCCATGCGTCTCTCTAAGCGTAAGTTACGCTTAGAGTGACGTCATGTAAACAAACTCATGGCCGCCATCTTTGGCCAAAAAGTAAAACTACAACTAAAAGTATCAAAAATAAAATTGAACACACATTTACATTATAAAACTATTGTTTACATACCACCCTCCTAAAAATACCCAAATACAATGTTTAATATAAAAAAACAAACAAACATGTAAATAAAAAAAAACATGTAAATATTTACCAAAGGGTCTAAACTTTTTAAATATCAATGTAAAGATGAAATATTTCTATATATTTTTTTATTTTAAACTTGTAAATAGTGATAGATGCAAAACGGAAAAAAATGCGCCATTATTTCCAAATAAAATATTGTCGCCATACATTGTGATAGGGACATAATTTTAACGGTGTAATAACCGGGACATATAGGCAAATACAATACGTGAGTTTTAGTTATGGAGGCATGTATTATTTTAAAACTATAATGGCTGAAAACTGAGAGATAATGAATTTTTTCAGTTTTTTTCTTATTCTTCCTGTTAAAATGCATTTACAGTAAAGTGGCTCTTAGCAAAATGTACCCCCCAAAGAAAGTCTAATTGGTGCTGGAAAAAACAAGATATAGATCAGTTCATTGTGATAAGTAGTGATAAAGTATAGGCTAATGAATGGGAGGTAAACATTACTCAAGTGAAAACGACGGAACGCGAATGGGTTAATCACTGCTTGTGTATGAATAATGGAAGCCATATATACAGTATATATTATTGTGCTTGAAGGAATTTCTTTCTTCTTTTTTCCTCCACAGAAGTTTAGTTGTTCTTTAAGTCAAGCCTCATCAATGTAAAGTAATATTTACCATAGCTCCAAAGAGGTGGAAAAAAAAGTTAAATAACAAAATGACGGTACTCTTAAGAGAGGGTGGCAATTTCACGAAAGTGCTGCGTTCTACTTCGCCTGAATCTCTCGTTTCTGAGTCCCTCCGGTAAAATGACACCAGCGGCGTGTATCAATTCTCCCAGAAGAAATACATTCAAAGAGGTTGGTTTTTAGTGTCAGGTGAGGTAAAATGGAAAAAATACAATTTATACACTCACGGTCTGTAATATTTTGAAATGGAATCGTAGACAAAGCAGCCAGCCTCCACGCTGGGTTTTCCATTTGTCATTGTGATAACAATATTTCAAGCTTTTGCCACAGAACAGCTGAAAAGAGCTTCGTACATTTGCAGAATATGAGAAAATGTTGTTTTTTGCTTTTTTTTACACCCCCCCCCCCCCCTTCTTTTTCTCCTTTTTCTGCTTCTTTTACAAATTGTCTGAATTTTTTTTTCACACTTCATATTGTAAGTCTACGGCGTGTGGGATCATATAACGCTTAAAACAAAAAACAAAACATGACGATTTCCAGCCACTTTTAATAAGAGATCTCATTCACTTCCTCATTAAAGGGAACCTGAAGTGAGAGGTATACGGAGGCTGCCATATTTGTGTCGTTTTAAACAATACCAGTTGCCTGGCAGCCCTTGTCGGATCTGACAATAATGTCAAAAACAGGTCCATGCAGGTCCATGCAAAAAGGGCGTCGGGGAAAAAAGGGCGCGTGGTGTAAACGATAAGCGGTAATAGCGTTTATAAAAAATATTGTATTGTATTTGTTTACAATAATGTTACAAATTAAAAAACATTTAATAATATGTATAACATCGCAAATTGTGAAAACGATAATCTTCCCTGTTTTAAAAGTGAAATTTATAATTACATTTGTTAAAAAACGATAATATATGTATAATCGTTATGCTTGTATAATATTGTGTATAACCTTCATTTATCATTTCTTCATGTAATGACGTAATAACTGTTGTAAAATACTAGTAAATATTACTAACATTTTACTGCAACTAAACCTAACCCTGCTCTCACACAGAACCCTCCCTCTGCCTATCCCTAACAATTAGACCCCCCTGTGGGTGCCTAACACTTAGACCCCCCCTGGTGGTGCCTAACCCTAAGACCTCCCTGGTGGTGTCTAACCCTAAGACCTCCCTGGTGGTGCCTAACCCTAAGACCTCCCTGGTGGTGCCTAACCCTAAGACCTCCCTGGTGGTGCCTAACCCTAACCACCCCTCTGGTGGTGTCTAACCCTAAGACCTCCCTGGTGGTGCCTATCCCTAAGACCTACCTGGTGGTGCCTAACCCTAAGACCTCCCTGGTGGTGCCTAACCCTAAGGCCTCCCTGGTGGTGCCTAACCCTAAGACCCCCCCTGGTGGTGCCTAACCCTAAGACCCCCCCCTGGTGGTGCCTAACCCTAAGACCCCTCCTGGTGGTGCCTAACCCTAAGGCCCCGTTCACACTGCACGCGTTTCCAGCCGCGTTTTGGAAACGCGTGCAGGTGGCCAACACGCACGACATCAGACATTGCATAGAGTGCAATGTCTGATGTTCACACTGCATGCGTTCCGGACCTGTGCGGTCCGGGAACGCATGCTGCACGCATTTTTTGTAAAAACGCATGGCTGTCCCATTCACTTTTCAGTGATGGGATCAGCCACGCAACGCATACGAACGCGGATGGCGTGCGTTCGTACGCGTTGCGGTCCGCATGCGTTGCGGTCTGCGTTCTGCAGTCTGAACGGGGCCTTAGACCTCCCTGGTGGTGCCTAACCCTAAGACCTCCCTAGTGGTGCCTAACCCTAAGCTCCCTCCTACTGTTGTCACCCCAGGCATCTGCCTGGTTTGTCTATGCCTAAAAACGTCCCTGAATGAGGAGGAGGAGAAAGAGAAAAACTGAGAGAGGGAGAGAGAGATGGAGATAGGAGAGTGTAAGCGGCAGGAGGAGGAGGAGAGAGAAAGAGAACTTGAGAAATAAATGGGAGATAGGAGTGGGTGGGAGGCGGGCAAAGAGAGAAGGAGTAGACAGAAATAGAAGATATGTGGCAGAAAAAAATAAATCAGAATCGACCTTATTGCTCTTTTAATCAAACAATTATTGTAAGCATTTGAATTGTTTTTCCTAGCCATATTAGCCTTTTGGGGACCGCCTCAGTTAGATCCTACGGCGCACTTGTGGCTGTTCTAGCCTGATGCGGCGTAGAATCTACGCCACCCGCCGTTTCCGTTACCGACGCGATCATGCACACCCGAGAGGAGAGATTAAGCTGTCATATGACAGCTGACATCTCCCCTCAGTGATCAGAAGCCATCACGCATGGCTTCTGATCACGTGATCGCTACAATCACCGGCGGATCGTAGTGACCACTGCAAGAGCTGCGGCGGTAGGGGTGGGGGGAAAGAAGAGGATCCACTCACCCCCTGACATTCCTCCAACGATTGGTGCCCCTCTCCGCTCTTGCTGACATCTCTGCTCGCTCTGACGTCAGTGCCGGGTCTTGGCTTGATGACGTCATCAAGCCGCAACCCGAAACTGAGCGGCAGTATGAGCGGGGATGCCGTGAGAGCGGAGGGCTCCACAGCTGCTCATCGCTGGAGCCTGGGAGGTGAGTAAAAGCTCCTTGCGAAAGGGGGGACATCTGGCTAAAGGGGGGACATCCGGCCCAGCATGCCACACTGGGGATCCTGCTGCCTGACCCACCCTAAACGCACCCCCCTTCCCACACGCAAATTTGCCTGGTCCTTAAGGGGGGTTAGGTGGCCGGTCCGCAATAGGTTAAATAAAATCTGGACATTTATTTTTAGAACAGACGTATTAGTACAGCATTTGCATTCTGCTGCTTTGCGTTACATTTACTGCATTGCTTTGTGTTGTAATTTGATACATTTCAGCTGAGTTTGAAAATGAACGGAACACGGCTGACTGTAAGCGGCGTATGACCGCAACCTAACCTGTCCCACACAGCAGTCGCTCAAGTTTCTATCTCCACAACAGACACAGGTAGGGGAGTGTAATAATGTGTGATGAATTCATTACTATACATATAGATGTCCTGGGGGAATTGTTTTATTTTTGTGTTGTTTTTTTTTTGTTTTTTTTTGTAACTCTGTTTTTTATTGAAATCGCATAAATGGAAGTACAGGTACAATCGTTGTTATTAAAGGTTGGTCGATGGTAAGTTATAAGGCGTAGCTTAGAAGGATTGTTGTTACACTTAAATATACAGGTGAGAGATGGTATGCTCAATAAAGTGTATATTAACCATGCATGCATCAAGGTTTTAGTCCTTTAGTCCATTTCCCATAGAGGGTAACCTTTTTTTTCATGTACCTGTTATGCTTAGGGGAGAGAAGAGAAAAACAAACAAACAAAGAGAACATTGTCCAGTTGAACAACAGTCTAAATCGGTTGGAAACATGGAATAAGGGAAAGGGTGAATGGGAAAACATTAACGCTTTTAGAGGCGTAGCATGTAAGGTTTGACCTAAGAGTGCCTAAAAAGGCCATTAAAAACAGTGGTGTCAGGTTGGTTCCTACTCTTAGCAGACAAAATGTACTACATAGTTGTGAAAGAAGATGAGCCCTAATAGGGTCCAGGTTGTTTGTGGAGGGGAGCAGAAATTAGTCAGTTAGGGTCGAAGTGATTCTCCCAAGGGCCCCATATTTTGTCAAAACGAACCTCAGTGTCTCTCAAAGAAGCAGTGAGTTTCTCCATTAGTTTGACCCACTTTATTCTATTGATGACTTCGGAGAGTTCTGGAGGAGCAATATTCTTCCAATTAGAGGAAATAGTTAGCCTAGCGGCTGTTAAGATGCGTATAATTAGTATTCTCTGGAATTTTTGGGTTTGAGGGGCTGACTTGCCCAATAACATAAACATAGGGTCCAAGGGGACAGTCACCTCTAGAATTTGGAATATTAGATTCTGAATTTTCAGCCAGAATGGGGTGAGAATAGGGCAAAACCAAAAAATATGGTCGAGTGTTCCCTTGAGGCCACAGCCTCGCCAGCATAGATCCGATACACCTGGGTAAATGCGAGAGAGTTGGTCGGGGGTTAAGTACCATCTGAACAAAATTTTATAGATGTTTTCTTTGATTTGGACGCACATTGAGGAGTCTTTGGCGTTCTGCCAGATAGAGTCCCAGTCAGAGGTAGAGATAGGTTGTGCCAAAGCAGATTCCCATTTTGCCATATAGGGGTGATTAGGAGTAGTAGAGTAGGAATTTGTGGAAAGGAGGATATAAATTTGGGAGATCAGACCCTTCTGGTGGCCTTTATGCAGGCACAGATTTTCAAAGGCTGTGGCACGATCTATGTCCGTCTGAGCGGGTAGGATTGATCTAAGAAAGTGAGAAATTTGGTTGTATTCTAAGAAGAGGCTCGCGGAGGGGGAAAATTTTTCACTTAATTGGGAATAAGTAATGAAGGATGTGGACGTTGGTTGTAGCCAGTCTTGGAGCCTAAAGAATCCCCTGGAGTACCATCGTCTCATGAAATTATACTCCATACCGGGTTTAAATTGTTTTGTTTTTTTTATGCCATAAAACTTTTGATTTCCTTCAAACATAAACACAAATTTGTCTGTATGAAAGCTTGCCTCTATTGTAAAAGTATTATAAACAACAGAACATCATCAGATTTCATAGGAGAAAACAAAAGGTAAAACGCTCACTTTGACCATAGCTCCCAACTGTCCTTCTTTAGGAGGGACAGTCCCTCTTTGGGAGCCCTGTCCCTCTGTCCCGCTTTCCTCCTCATTTCATTTGTCCCTCTTTCTATGTAAATATATACAGGTCCTTCTCAAAAAAATTGCATATTGTGATAAAGTTCATTATTTTCTGTAGTGTACTGATAAACATTAGACTTTCATATATTTTAGATTCATTACACACAACTGAAGTAGTTCAAGCCTTTTATTGTTTTAATATTGATGATTTTGGCATACAGCTCATGAAAACCCAAAATCCCTATCTCAAAAAATTAGCATATCATGAAAAGGTTCTCTAAACGAGCTATTAGCCTAATCATCTAAATCAACTAATTAACTCTAAACACCTGCAAACGATTCCTGAGGCTTTTAAAAACTCCCAGCCTGGTTCATTACTCAAAACCGCAATCATGGGTAAGACTGCTGACCTGACTGCTGTCCAGAAGGCCATCATTGACACCATCAAGCAAGAGGGTGTCTTAACACAGAAAGAAATTTCTGAACGAATAGTGCTGTATCAAGGCACCTCAGTGGGAAGTCTGTGGGAAGGAAAAAGTGTGACAGAAAACGCTGCACAACGAAAAGAGGTGACCGGACCCTGAGGAAGATTGTGGAGAAGGACCGATTCCAGACCTTGGGGGACCTGCGGAAGCAGTGGACTGAGTCTGGAGTAGAAACATCCAGAGCCACCGTGTACAGGCGTGTGCAGGAAATGGGCTACAGGTGCCGCATTCCCCAGGTCAAGCCACTTTTGAACCAGAAACAGCGGCAGAAGCGCCGGACCTGGGCTACAGAGAAGCAGCACTGGACTGTTGCTCAGTGGTCCAAAGTACTTTTTCGGATGAAAGCAACTTTTGCATGTCATTAGGAAATCTAGGTGCCAGAGGAAGACTGGGGAGAGGGAAATGCCAAAATGCCTGAAGTCCAGTGTCAAGTACCCACAGTCAGTGATGTTCTGGGGTGCCATGTCAGCTGCTGGTGTTGGTCCACTGTGTTTTATCAAGAGCAGGGTCAATGCAGCTAGCTATCAGGAGATTTTGGAGCACTTCATGCTTCCATCTGCTGAAAAGCTTTATGGAGATGAACATTTCATTTTTCAGCATGACCTGGCACCTGCTCACAGTGCCAAAACCACTGGGAAATGGTTTACTGACCATGGTATTACTGTGCTCAATTGGCCTGCCAACTCTCCTGACCTGAACCCCATAGAGAATCTGTGGGATATTGTGAAGAGAAAGTTGAGAGACGCAAGACCCAACACTCTGGATGAGCTTAAGGCCGCTATCGAAGCATCCTGGGCCTCCATAACACCTGAGCAGTGCCACAGGCTGATTGCCTCCATGCCGCGCCGCATTGAAGCAGTCATTTCTGCAAAAGGTTTCCCGACCAAGTATTGAGTGCATAACTGAACATAATTATTTGAAGGTTGACTTTTTTTGTTTTAAAAACACTTTTCTTTTATTGGTCGGATTAAATATGCTAATTTTTTGAGATAGGAATGTTGGGTTTTCATGAGCTGTATGCCAAAATCATCAATATTAAAACAATAAAAGGCTTGAACTACTTCAGTTGTGTGTAATGAATCTAAAATATATGAAAGTCTAATCAGTACATTACAGAAAATAATGAACTTTATCACAATATGCTATTTTTTTAGAAGGACCTGTATATTTCTCTACTAAAAATTGTCTTTGATTGACTCTAAACTGTTTTCCCATCCTTTAAATTGATATATTACTAATTTTAAAATGTTAATATGAAGGAAAATGAACCACGATAGAAAGGATCAGTGTGGTTTGAATTGTAAAACAACATATTTTTCTTATGAAATCTTTATGGTATGTGTAATGGGGGTGTGGTTAGGGGTGTGGCAGGTGCATGGCTTAAGTGTCCCTCTTTCTCATGTCAAAAAGTTGGGGGGTAGGACTTTTACCACAAACGTGCACCTGTCAGTAGTTTGGACAAACAAAACTGAACACATAAATACTAGTGAGGAGGCGGAGCTACGCATAGTGACGCCATAGTGCAGGGGTAGGGAACCTTGGCTCTCCAGCTGTGAGAAAACTACAAATCCCAGCATGCATTTGCCTTAATTAATCATGACTGTGGCTGTCAGACTCCTGCAATGTATTGTGGGACTTGTAGTTCCTTAACAGCTGGAGAGCCAAGGTTCCCTACCCCTGCCATAGTGTGTCATCACTATGCGCCCAGTCACGTGGTACAGGGACTCGCCGTGGCGCCACAAAACGCCCGGGAACGGTGGCAAAGAACACAGTGAGTTCCTTGATGAAGGCACTTAAGTGTATTTCAGTCTTTTTTTTTTTTTTTTTGCCATAGCAAGATACTCACAACAAACAGTTCTTGTGTTTTCAAAGGGAGTATAGAGTATGGTACTGAATCTTGAGCCAATAAAATATGACAATTAAGGGAGAGAACCTGAAGGGGGATATTATTTCCTTTTAAACTATACCAGTTTCCTGGCAGTCCTGCTGATCATTCTGGCTGCACTAGTGTCTGAATCACACACCTAAAATAAGTATGCAGCAAGTCTTCTCTGATTTTTGTAAGAAACACCTAATCTGCATGCTTGTTCAGGACGTCTAAAGCCTCATACACACGCCTGACTTACGTCATCACCCCCAACCCTCGAGCAATCCATTGGCACATATACTCAACCCCGGCGATGCCAATCCCCAGTCCATCCCATTGTTTGCACAATTCCCCCACCTGCCTTGCTACGTCACGCAGGCGCCGTTTGTTATCCGGCCTTCTTCCTCTTGCCCAAGCTTTACATAGTTTTTTTCCTGACTTAGGTGATAAAGTTAAGGCTAACTAGTTCAGTAATGTTAGGAACCAAATGTAAACGTCACAAGCAGAACTCAGAGCCTTTTCAGCAGAGAAGATTGTCTAAAAGATGGTAGTATTATAAAAAAAAAAAAGTTACCTACAGATGTACTGGCTAGTTGGCTGGTATGCTTTAAAGTGAACCTCCGGACTAAAAATCTACTCAGCAGCACTGAAAAGGCTTGGTGTTTCTTTAACAGTTTCACAGCATCAGCACTTTGTTTTTCTTACCAAAGCATCATTTTAGCTGCATTTTTAGCTAAGCTCCACCCAACAAAGAAAACTGCCTGGGCTTTTTTCCCTGATGCTGCGCAAAGCATGATGGGATTTCCTATGTTGTTATTCGCGTTGCATAGCAACTGGGAGGGGTGATCAGCACACAGGACAGTTGGAACTGTGTCTCATGCTCCCTGTCACCTCCTTTCAACCAAAATGATGGCTGCCATCATGAAATCAAGCATTTGCCAGTTCTTTTAAAACAGGGTGGGTAAGAGATTATATTACCTATCTATTTTAATTAACATAACTAATGTAACTTAATGACAGTATGTTTGTTTAGGCTGAAGTTCCTCTTTAAACATTACTTGCTAGCTGCTCCTGTGAGGACAAATCACAGACAAATTATTCCAGCCCCCAGCCTGTGACGGACGACTCTACAAGCAAGGTGAGGCGAAAGAATCAGGAGGGAAAGAAACGCGGTGGGTGTAATTCCTTATCTTTGTAGCTATGCATTGCTGCAGACTGCAGACTAGAGTTTGTATTTTACAGACAGGAAGTTTTGAGTCAGGATAATACCATGTAGTCGCTAATTTAAAAGAAAAAAACGTACGCTTTCAGCTAGTACACATTCTTCACACTCTATTCCGGTTGTCAATGTCTACAATCTGTCAATGTCTACAATCAGGAGGTAGAGAGATGTTTTATAAGTGTCATCCAGATACATTAATCACAAGGGATCTTGCAAGGATTGTGAGGTATTTATGGCAAATAGAGAAGACCCTTAGGCTTCTTTCACAGTGCAATGTTAAAGTCTCACGTTAGAAAAAGTTATAACGTGTACTAATGCCCAGCAACACTAAGTCTGTGTAACATTCACAGTGCACACATTGCGTTGTGTGTAACGTGTAGCATTATTAGAAAGTGCTGCATGCTGTGCGTTATACACGTTATTAACTGCGTTGGACTGTTTGCACATGCTCAGTAATGACCTGGAAGCATACTTTTCATTGCCTGTATGCCTACTGTATGCGACGATAGCAGGGCATAGAGTAGCGTTGTGACAATTTTGGGACGTTGCGTAGTTAGTTTGCGTTGCGAGTTTAACGGCGCATGAAAACGCAATGTCCCGCTGTGAAAGTAGCCTGAATGTACTTATTGCCTACATAGACTCAGGCTGTCATGGAGAGTTTTTTTTACAGATTCTATCCTGTTCACTGTACGCTGCTGGAGCCTGGAAACAGTTAAATGTACGTTACTGAACAAGGGAGCATTCAGGGGGGTGCAGTGAATTCTTGGGGGGGCAGGGCCCTAGTGTAGCCCAGCCATTGTGTTTGGTGTACCCCAAATGCATGTTCCACATGATATTGATGCATGTTGTGCCATCACTATGTGCCGAGTCACATGGTACAGGGACTCGTTGAGGTGCTGAACACCAGAGGAGGACAGGAGTTGCGTCGGGGGAGAGCACGGGCATGGGGGAGGGGACATTTATACACTTGGGGGCGGCAAGAGGTGGCAGGACGATTTCCAGTAGATTTCATGCAAAAATCTATTGGAAATCACTAAGCAGTGTGTGGGAAGGCAATATATCCCTCTCTGATTAGATTCAATCAGAGAGGGATCTATCTAATGGCCGATCTCGCGATCGAGTGATTTATGCCAAACTCAATGTTGTTGATAGATAGGTACAGCAGAGTCACCAGAAAATCCACTTTCCGCCATTGCTGATTACCGCTACCGATTTCTGCTATCGACTTCCGCATTCCGATGCGGATTTTCTCAGAAATGTCTGCCGACTTTAACATTGATTTTCTCAAAAAGTACAAGGTCTTTTTGAAAGATTTTTTTCCTCTTGTTCCCACTAATCTGCTTAACATACTAATGTGGAGTTTCTAGCACCTATGGGGACTTTGCTATTAACCTCTAGTGGGTGGCATACCGCATAGAGGTAATGCAGATTTTCTGCATTTTACATTACAGTTAATGGCCGCCGACTTTAGTGGTTAATAGCAAAGCCCCAATAGGTGTTAGAAACACCAAATCAGAGTATATTAACCCTCTGGGGGCTAATCCTGAGCTGAGCTCGGGGTAAGCCGCCACAGAGGATTTCTCAGGCCCTGGTGGGCCGATTTGCATAATTTTTTTTTTGTTGCACGCAGCTAGCACTTTGCTAGCTGCGTGTATATACCGATCGCCGCCGCTCCACGCTGATTCGCCGCTACCCGCCGTGCCGCGCTGCTCCCCCCCCCAAGACCCCGTGCGCAGCCTGGCCAATCAGTGCCAGGCAGCGCTGAGGGGTGGATCGAGACTCCCTCTGACATCACGACGTCGTTGACGTCTATGACGTCATCCCGATCGTCGCCGTGGCGACGGGGGAAGCCAAACAGGAAATCCCGTTCTGAACGGGATTTCCTGTTTGCTTTGATTGCCGGAGGCGATCGGAGGGGGTGGGGGGATGCCTCTGCACAGCGGCTAACATGTAGCGAGCCCTGGGCTCGCTACATGATTTAAAAATAAAAAATTTTAAAAAATAGTGCTGCGCCACCTCCTGGGCGATATAATTGTAACCCCCAGGAGGTTAAGCAGAAGAGTGGGAACAAGAGGGAAAAAAAATCTTTCAAAAAGACCTTGTACTTTTTGAGAAATTCAATGTTAACGTCGGCGGAAATTTGAAAATCCGCCTATTGCAATTCTATTACCGATTTCCGAATTCCAATGCGGAAATGCAATATCCGAATGGAAATGCAGTAATTGTATTTCCGGGAAATCCGAACGAGCATCCCTAGCCGGATATATTTGCTTGCCGATTGCTTGAGCAACCGGCTGAAAAAGAACAAACCTCCCCCCCCTTGTGCACAATACCGAGCCTCCAGCGACATCCTGTAGCTCCTAGCGCCTTTCTGGAGTCCCCCATATATGGCTCCCGGCCTATCACCTGACCCGCGTCTGGTCATGTGACATGCTGGGAGCTGTACACAGATGCCAGAAAGCCACTGGGAACCCGCTAGGAGCTGCAAGACTTCCTGGAGGCTCGGCGAGTATTTTGTGGTCAGCAAACCTCCCCCAAACTGCCCCCCAAAAAACAGTCCCTGTTATCCCCTCAGGCATGCTGGTTAGTTCCAGATAATGGGGAGTCTTGAGGACTTTGCTGTAGATAGATAGATAGATAGATAGATAGATAGATAGATAGATAGATAGATAGATAGATAGATAGATAGATAGACAGATACTGCGGACAGCATGCACATGTATATACACTTTGCCAGGGGTATGAATAATCATGGGCAGCACTGTATATACACTTCACAGTAAACTTAAAATCAACACTAATATGCACATGTTATTATGGGATGTTATGCATACATTTGCACATTGCATCATCTACAAATTGCGCTTCATTATCATATCTTTATGAATCCTTGAATATTGTACAACATTTGCCTTTTCATCTCATTTGTCTCCCTTTCTATAAGGCATAAATGCACTTAAGCTGTTAATGAGAATATCTGTAGACAATTATCTGAAGATGTTTTCACTAAATATATTCATGCTTTTAACTTTATATGCACAGCGAGTGTCTCATAGAAATGACTCTAACTATCGACTTGTATGGCTTTTATAGAAGTTCTTTTTTTCTTCTTTTTCATTCTTCGGAAGTTATAATAATATCATTTAGAAGCACAGTTGTGCACGTGAGCTGCCACTCTCCCACTTTATGAGATTATTTTCTTTTCCTTTAAAGGGACTCCGAGCAGTGCAGAAACTATGGAAAGATGCATATCATTTTAAAGCTCTCTTTCTCCTCTTTCCAATGATATATAAACCGCCGCCCTACGCCTTTTAGTTTTCGCTATTTTCGCGATTGAAATTGTCGCGACCGCGATTTCAATCGCAAAAATAAAGAAAACTAAAAGGCGTAGAGCGACGATTTAGGTGTCACCAGAGAGAGGAGAAAGAGGGCTTTAAAATGATATCAATCTTTCCATAGTTACATTGTATTACACAGGCCGACTTTTTCTGCTGAACGGAGCTGCTGACACTGGGGAAAGTGTCGCCCTGTGTAATACAATGTAACTATGGAAAGATGGATATCATTTTAAAGCTCTCTTTCTCCTCTTTCTGGCGACACCTAAATCGTCGCTCTATGCCTTTTAGTTTTCTTTATTTTCGCGATTGAAATCGCGGTAGCGGCAATTTCAATCGCGAAAATAGCGAAAACTAAAAGGCGTAGGGCGGCGGTTTATATATCATTGGAAAGAGGAGAAAGAGAGCTTTAAAATGATATTCATCTTTCCATAGTTTCTGCACTGCTCGGAGTCCCTTTAAAGAGGAACTGTAACTGAGGCTTGAACTTCACCCCAATCAGTAGCGATACACCCTTTTCCCATGAGAAATCTATACCTTTTCTCAAATAGATCATCAGGGGGAATCTATGTGGCCATAGCTCCCAACTGTCCCTCTTTTGGAAGGACAGTCCCTCTTTGGGAGCCCTGTCCCTCATTCTTCCTCATTTGTCCCACTTTCAGGACTTTGTCCCTCTTTCTATGTAAATATATATATTTCTCTATTAAAATATGTGTTTGATTGACTCTAAACTTTATTCCCATCCTTTAAATTGATATATTACTAATTTTAAACTATTAATATGAAGGAGAATGAACCTGGATAGAAAGGACCAGTGTGGTTTGAATGATAAAACAACATATTTTCCTATGAAGTCTTATGGTATGTGTGACTAGAGGCGTGATCAGGGGTGTGGCAGGGGCTTGGCTTAAAGAGGAACTCCAGTGAAAATAATGTAGTAAAAAAAGTGCTTCATTTTTTACCATAATTATGTATAAATGATTTAGTCAGTGTTTGCTCATTGTAAAAACTTTCCTCTCCCCGATTTACATTATGACATTTATTACATGGTGACATTTTTACTGTGGGCAGGTTATGTAGCTGCTCCTAGCTGTTTTGGCTGTTAGAGACAGCTGTAAACAGCTAATTCCTGTCTGTGAACATTGTTACATTGTGGCAGTTTGCCCAGAGTACCGCGGTACTCAGAGCTTCTTGTGGGAGGGGTTTCAGCACAAAATCAGTCATACAGCGCCCCCTGATGGTCTGTTTGTGAAAAGCATGATATTTTTCATGTAAAAGGGGGTATCAGCTACTGATTGGGATAAAGTTAAATTCTAGGTTGGAGTTTCTCTTTAAGTGTCCCTCTTTCTCATCTCAAAAAGTTGGGAAGTATGTGTGTGGCTCATATTGTAGCGAAACCCCTCCCACATTGTGATGTCAGGACCTAGGTCAGGACAGTTTCCTGTGTGTAAACCTTGTTGCATTGTGGGAAATAACAGCTGTTTCCAACCAACCAAGCCACCAGTATCTCCCTCTGTGCATATGTACCTCTATAAAATAAAGAAAAAAAACTTTTAGCCTATCGCAGTGTTAGTGGGTGTAATTATTAACCATTTGGGGACCAGCTGCCTAACCCCCCTTATGAACCAGTCGAATTTGCATGAGGGGGGGGCGTGTTTAGGGGGTCAGGCAGCCAGATCCCCAGTTTTGCTTGCTGGGCTGTGCGCCCCCCCTGTAGCCAGATGTCCCTCCTGTAGCCAGCAGCCTTTACTCACCTCCCAGGCTCCAGCGATAAGCGGCAGTGGACCCCTCCGCTCCGGCCGCCATCCCCACTTGTACTGACGCTCAATTCCGGGTCGCAGCTTGATGACGTCATCAAGCCGGGACCTGGCACTGACATCAGAGAGCGAGCGGGGATGCCGGCCAAAGCGGAGGGAGTGCCAATCGCCGGGGGAACGGCAGGAAGGTGAGTCGATCCTCTTCTATCCCCCCTACCACCGCAGCTCTTACTGGTGATCACCCACGATCCCCCAGCAATCGTAGTGATCACGTGGTCAGTAGCCATAGGAAATGGCTTCTGATCACTGAGCGGAGATTTCAGCTGTCATATGACATATATCAATTTAGCAGTTGGGCTCCCCTATTACACCTACCCTCTAAACATAGGCCTGCTGCAACTCTTTCTTATGCTACATGCACATCCAAAAAGTATAATCACAGTTCTTGTAGAGTGCGCTACCATCTTCCATATACTACAGGTTAGATAGGTCTTACTATTTAGTCCTCATATATTTCATCCTACTCCGCTCAAAAGCCACTGGTTGTCTGGGTGCTCCAAGGGAAACGGCCATACGGAAAAAAAGAAAAAGAGAATAAAAGACAACACAGTGCGATCTGTTTGTACTACTTCCACACGGGGACCATCACCCTAAGGGGGCCTAGCAGTGCAAGTTCTATTGGGGGATCACCTCTGCCACCCTTTGTAGTGACCAACAAATGGCACACTCACCTTGCTGCAAGGCTGCCCCACCTTACAGACAGCAACTGCGCTTAAGTTGTTACAATGGCTCTCTTCCACCGATCTTTTGTGTGTACAATCTCAAATAAAACAATAAAACATCATAGTGTAGCAATGTCTTACAACACTGGGTTATCACAGCAGTCCACACCTATTGTTTCCTGCTCACCCTTTGTTGCTGCTGCCCACCCTCACAGACAGCTGTCCTCGCTAAATGGATGTACAGCAGGGGTCTCAAACTCAATTTACCTCGGGGCCGCAGGAGGCAAAGTCAGGATGAGGCTGGGCCGCATAAGGAATTTCACAATCGCGGCGCATCGCCGCCTCTGCCCGCCCCTCTCACGCTTCCTTCACAGAGAGGGGAGAGGCGGCGATCCGTGCGGCGATTTAAGTCCGGAGGGGCAGAGCTGAAGCTGAAAGCTCTGCCCCTTCCAGGAAATGCCGGCGGATTGCCCTCCGGGCGATTTGGGGGCTCTGCAGCCCTCGTTTAGCGGCAGGGATGCGGCAGATTACTTGGGAGCACTGAAGCGAACTATAAGGAAGCTTTTGCCAGCGAGGGCCACAAAATATTGTATCGAGGGCCACAAATGGCCCGCGGGCCGCGAGTTTGAGACCCCTGATGTACAGCAAACACCTCCACAGTGCTTCTCAACGGTATGCTACTCCAGCAATGTTTTATCTTGAGACAGAATCGAGTAAAATCTAGAGCTAAAAAACCTCCAATAGTGTAAAACCACTTAATTTATTCAGTAAAAATTATGAATTTTACTCATAAACATAGCTGCGTAATATGTTGGCGCTTTATAAATACAATAAATAAATAAAATAAACATAAAGTAAAAAACGCATGTAAAAGTTTAAAAGACTCGGGGGACATCTCCTCCTGCTGCTGGTTGCTTCCCTTCCTTGCTCCGTCATATGACAGCTTAATCTCCCCTCTCGGGTGCGCACGATCGCGTCGGGAGCGGAAACAGCGGGTGGCGTAAATCTTTTGCGCATCAGCCTAGAGCAGCCACAAGTGCAGCGTAGGATTCACTTACGTCGGTCCGTAAAAGGTATGTAATGGCATTTGGTGCTGTCTAGTGTTTTACTTGTCTGCCAGTAGTAAATATGATTATGTGCAGGCTGATTGTGGATCAAATTACATGGAGAATATCAATAATATTAATAATTTCTTGATCTCTCTTCTATGTTTTAACTTCTCACTTTGCAATGTATTGATTTATTTTTTTCCCCTTTTTGCAAAAGTTCCACTTTAAAGAGAGAATTCATAGCGTATTTGCGAAGAATTGGCAACCTGAAAAATATCTCACTGGTCAATACACGCATGGATTTGATCCCTCTGCTCAGTTCTTGGTCGTAATTTTGATTGATTTTAAAAGGGACTCTGAGCACTGACTAAAAATGAAATAGTGACTTGCCTGGTGCTTTCTCCAGCCCACTGTAGGCTGCAAGGTCCCCCAGCGTCCTCCTGGCTCCTCTGCCGGTCCCGGCTGGCACCTCTGTTATGGTACGACTTCTGCCTGAAGTTGTCAGGGCTGCTTTGCGACATCACGTCGACCGGCGTGACAGTCCTGCGCATGTGTGGTTCTCTAATAATAAACCGCGCACGCGCAGGACTCCCACGCCGACCAGCGTGATGACGTGTAGTCGGCCTGTGTGATGTCGTGAATTGAGGCAGCGGGAAGAAGCCCTGATGACTTCAGGCAGAAGTCGTCCCATAACAGAGGCACCAGCGGGACCGGGAGAGGAGCCAGGAGGATGCTGGGGGACCTTGTGGCCTACGCTGGGCTGGGGGAAGCCCCAGGTAAGTCACTATTTCATTTTTACTGAGTGCTCAGGGTCCCTTTAAGCAAAAATGTATCAAAAATACAATCAGACAAACAGAAGATTTGGTTGGTCAGACACAGCGGGGGGTGTCGTGAGATTGACGGCACATAGTGCTGCACTGTATCAAATAGTGCAATGCTGCAGTTCAAAAATCTTTCAATAGATTTCATGGTGACCATATTGAACCCTCTGAGATCAGAGTGAGATCAGAGGGGGTTTCATCTATTTGACACATTGGGTAGCAATTTAGCAATCTGGGATTCAGAAGATCTGGGGAACTACCAGTAGCATATATTACCTAAATTGTCAAGGAAAAAAAAAATTAGTAAAAGAAAAAATAGAACAACAACAACAAAACAATTATTTGTCAATCTACTAGTTTTCCATTCTTGTGCAAAAGAGGTCAGAACTACTTTGCTTAAAGTAAACCAGAGACGGGATCATTAGAAGATTTGATACTTACCTGGGGCTTCCTCCAGCCCGGGGCTGACTGCGGCTGAATGGCAGACCCCGGGTAGGACGACGAGTTACCTGGGGCTTCCTCCAGCATTACCTGGGGCTGACTGCGGCTGAATGGCAGACCGCGGGAGGATGACGAGGGACTTGTTTATGGGGCTGGAGGAAGCCCCAGGTAAGTATCAAATCTTTTAATCATCCATCTCTGGTACTCTTTAAAGAGAAGATGTAACAAAAAAAGGGCCCCCTAGGAGGTACTTACCTCGGGAGGGGGAAGCCTCTGGATCCTAATAAGGCTTCCCCCATCCTCCTAAGCCTCGGCAATCCAGCGCTGGCAGATCCCGAACAGGGTGCATGTAAATATTAACCTCCTGCGCTCTTGTGCAGGTGCAGTAGCGGATTTCTGATGAGCTCCAGCGCAGATAGCCGAGCCCGATTGGGTACGCTCTACTGTGCAGGCAACTCGTGTCTGTGCAGTAGAGCGGACTCGATTGGGCCAGACTTTAACCGCCAGAGCCTATCAGAAAGACTCTACTGCTCCTATTAATTTGCCATTTTGCAGTTAATTTAAAGAGACTCTGTAACATTAAAAAACGCCCCTGGGGGGTACTCACCTCGGGTGGGGGAAGCCTCGGGATCCTAATGAGGCTTCCCACTCCGTCCTCTGTCCCACGGGGGTCTCGCTGCAGCCCTCCGAACAGCCGGCGACAGACCCGACTGTGACTTCAATATTTACCTTTGCTGGCTCCAGCGGGGGCGCTGTGGCTGCTGTCGGCTCCGAAGTAGACAAGACAAGACAAATAACATTTATATTGTGCTTTTCTCATGGCGGACTCAAAGCGCCAGAGCTGCAGCCACTAGGGCACGCTCTATAGGCAGTAGCAGTGTAAGGGAGACTTGCCCAAGATCTCCTACTGAATAGGTGCTGGCTAACTGCACAGGCAGAGCCGAGATTCGAACCCTGGTATCCTGTGTCAGAGGCAGAACCCTTAACCATTACACCATCCAGTCGGGTCCGCTCTACTGCGCAGGCGCCGGAGACTTGCGCCTGCGCAGTAGAGCGGACCTGACGGCGATCGGGTATTTCCGCCTACTTCGGAGCCGACAGCCGTCAGAGCGCCTGCGCTGGAGCCGGGAAGGTAAATAATGATATCACCATTGTACGGAGGGCTGCAACGAGACCCCCGAGGGACGGAGGACGGTGTGGGAAGCCTTATTAGGATCCTGAGGCTTCCCCCACCCGAGGTGAGTACCCCCCAGGGGACGTTTTCACGTTACAGTTCCTCTTTAATAACTTAGGCTTAGTGCATAGCTGCTCTAACCCCGGCTGTGGGGGGCTGCTTCAAACTGCTGCTCTGCTTGTTATTAGACCGGTGATCCCATTAGAAGGCTTTATCATCACCACCCCAGTAGTTTACATTAGAAAACTCAGACTTAGGTGTTTCATTTCACTTTATTTATTTTACTTCGTTTTAAAGGATGTCTCAAGTGAGCGATATGGAAGGTGTCATGTCTGACGTCTTTCAGGAAAGTCCTGTTTGCTGGTTTGTTATGTTTATTCACTTGATGCAGAAGTTTCTGACCCACCGACATTAAAGAGACACTGAAGCGAAAAAAAAATATTATGATATAATGAATTGGTTGTGTAGTATGGATAATTACTAGAACATTAGTAGGAAAGAAGATATTCTCATATTTTTATTTTCAGTTATATAGGTTTTTTTTATAACATTGCATCATTCTCTAATATAATAACACACTACTCAGCATTCTAAATGATTTACAGAGCAGGCTAGTGAACTTTTGAACCCTTCTCTGCAGAGAAAAAGAAAATACATTTACAGACAGTTGAGATAATTGCTTCAGAAGACGGAGCACTTGACTTTGAAAGATGTGGAGCAAGAGTTTCTTGCTGTACCGTAAACAATATTAGACTTATGTCTCTGCTCATAATGTTTTATTTCTTAGCTTTACTACACATACAAATCATATCATTTTTTTTTTACTTTAGTGTCTCTTTTACCACTTTACCCCCCGCGGTACGAATTTCTCTGTCCCTCCCCCCCCCCCCAAAAAAACCCAAGGGACGGAGAAATCCGTACCTCCCGCGCTACCGCCGCTGTCCCCGCTCCTGCGCGTGCTCCCACCGCTCGTGCACGCTGCCGCCCGCTCGCCCGGAGATCAATGAATGGGAAAATCCACTCCCGTTCGTTGATCTAAGCCCCCGCAATGATCTGCTGCTTCTATGAGAAACAGCGCGATCATTGTGATTTGCCAAGCCTCGTAGTGCTTCCTGTAAGCGTCCTTCTGGATGCTTACAGGTTGCATGTAAACAAACTCACTGTGGCCATCTTGTGACCAAATAGTAAAACTACACCCTAAAGCATTTTACATATACAAATACATTCGTTTTACACAATAAATTAACTCATTACCTCCCACACTCCCCATTTTTTTTTTTGTAATTAAAAAAAAAAAATACAATAAAAAAAAAACATAAATAGTTACCTTAGGGACTGAACTTTTTAAATATTTATGTCAAGATGGTATAACACTGTTACTTTATAAACTACGGGCTTGTAATTAGGGATGGATGCAAAACTGAAAAAATGCACCTTTATTTCCAAATAAAATATTGGCGCCAAACATTGTGATAGGGACATAATTTAAACGGTTTTATAACCGGGACAAATGGGCAAATACATTTCATGGGTTTTAATTACAGTAGCATGCATTATTTAAAAACTATAATGGCCGAAAACTTAAAAAATAATACTTTTTTTCCCACATTTTTTCCTATTTTCCCATTAAAACACATTAAGAATAAAATAATTTTTGGCATAATGTCCCACCTAAAGAAAGCCTAATTGGTGGCAAAAAAAACAAGATGTAGTTCATTTTATTGGGATAAGTAATAATAAAGTTATAGACGAATGAATGGAAGGAGCGCTGAAAGGTGAAAATTGCTCTGATGTTCAAGGGGTAACAGCCCTCAGTGGTGAAGTGGTTAAGCAAGTATGCAGATCTGCAGTGGCATTGTTAAAGCAATGGTGCCCCAGTGCAAATTTTACATTGACCTACCCATCACTTTTTAGATACAATAGAGTGGACATAAACTGAATTTTATAGTGGCAATACATTTTCATTGCCCCTAACATATAAATATTCATTGCCCTTTCCCCTAAGATATAAAGCCTAAGAAATGTTTTCTTTTTTGGTTCATACCCTTGGACCCAGTTCAGCAAACTGCCATTTCATGCTGATAACAACAGGGCAAACTGGTATGTATTTGCCCTCCCACCAGCATCCCCTGCCCATCCATGTGTTGAGGATGAGGAACTGCCAGTGTGGTGAAAAGGCAGCTCTATGATTGGTTAAGAGTGGCGAAATGCACTCCCCCTGATTGCCTACTTTCAAGTACAAATATTTCTATGATTAAATGTGAAGGGTAATAGCCAATCAATCTGGGCTATCTGTTAGCCTTTACATAATTGATCGACCTGCAGATAGCGGAATTAGGGTGGGGCCATATCATGTCGTAATAATATAGTGTCCCAGCAATACAGTGATAGAAGAGAATGCACTGTGATATGTATTGCCTCAATATTAGTGACATTTTCCTTTTCTTCTTTGAAGATGGAAGATGTTTGGAATTTTGTACGGTCGATATATGTGCAGTACAGATGCACTTATCTTCGGAACTACTCGATGTTTACGAGGCTGCCCGAGGAGTATCAAATACCTAGCAGGTTGAGTAACTTCATTTGAGAACAGCACAGAAAATAATGAGAGCATGGACCGAGGACCAGAAAGACTCTATGGTATCCAAAGCCTTCTCTCTACTTAGATGTGAAGCAAACCTACATTGAGTTTCTTCACTCCAGGTTTGCTTTAAAGACAGACTAAAGCCAAATTTAAAATAAAAAACAGATACCTACGGAGAGGGAAGGCTCTGGGTTCTATAGAGCGTTACCGTTCTCCTCCCGGTCCTCGCATTCCCCCGCAGGCTGCCCCATTAGGACTGCTCTCTTCCAGATTGGGGAGACTTTGGCAGTCTTCGCAAGCACTCAGGCTTCTCTGTACTGCGCATGCATGAGTGCCCTCTCTCAGCACTCATGCCTGCGCAGTGCAAAGCCACCTGTCTTCGGAAGCCCTAGTGCTGACTGCCGAAGTCTCCCCAGCAGGAGATTCAAAACGTGAAGCCTGAAGGGAATTGAGGAGACCAGGAGGAGACCGGGAAGGCTCTATAGGACCCAGAGCCTTCCCTCTCCTTAGGTAAGTATCTGTTTTGTTTTTTTATTGGTTTCAGATTCACTTTAAGTGGAGTCACTGGGGTGGGGAAGAGGCGGGAATGGGAGGATGATTGGAGGGAACATTGTGATAGCATTAGCATTGCTAGTTGCTTGGTGCTCAACTGCTTGTTACCTGTATCTGTGGATTGATTACCTGGATTTGATCTTTGCCTGTACCTTGACTATTCTTGATTGCTGCCTATATTGACCCTTTGCCCGGAATTGACCATTCGTGTTTGCTGCCTGGACCAACCTTTTGCCTGTACCCGACTTTGAGATTGTTTAGCCCCATTGGAAGTTTAGTATCTCGTGTATTCATTTATGAATATTGTAAATATTTCACTACAGTTCCTCTTTCATGTGAGTAGCTGGAACCACAAGGGATAAACAATTAAAGCAACTGTGGAAAAACCAAGGTATCGTTAATTGCAGCAGTACTGCTTAAATGGGTGTTCTCAATTAACATGTACCCACATGTTCTATGATTCCAGCATTGCCCACAGAATGGAGGCGCACAAGTTTGTACCTCAGAGGCAGTCCAATATAAGTTAATGCCTGTCCTCCATCAAGTCCTGACAGATATAGTTTACCATGTTGTTCCGTGATCGCCTCTTGTCGCTTCGTTATGCATCTGATTCACCGCTGAAGCATTATGTGCACAAACAACAACAAAACAAAGTGCTTTCTGCTTTAAAACTGCATTTTAATGCTGCATAATGAAACCGTTGCCGATTGTTCTTTACTTTTCGAAATGATAAAATACAAAATAAATAGGACAAGTACAAACATTTTGTTCTCGCGGTATATTTAAACATTGCCTGGGCATATTAAATACATTAAATTACAGCTGGGGGACAATAGAATAATGTGTAGCGGCTGTAATTTCCTTGATTCAGAGAATAAAATGGTGGGAAAAAACGCAGCTATGTTCTTCACACAAACGTCAAGCAGCCTCCAGGAAGCAATTGCTCACCAGGACCTGCTGGATGGCAACTCCCAGCATGCTTTGCCAAACTGGATTTCTCTGAGCACTCTAGCTAGTTTCCATAGCCAATAACCTTACTGGGGGGATAATTTGATGACCTTAAAATAAGCCTTTGACTGTAATAGAGGCATTGACTATGGTAAGGGTTAGGGCTGGTTCAGATGGACGCTTGTGCAGCGTTTACCGCCAGCGTTCGGGGCTTGGCATTAAGCACTCCCATTTAAGTGAATGGGAGCAATTGTACCAAGCTTTCACGCACGTTTACACGAACGCGGCGTTCGGGTCCCGATTTTCCCTGGCGTTCAAGGAGCCCCTGGAAGCTACATGTAGCTTCCAGGGGCGGTTAACCGCGACGGGTAATGTCCCCCTAGGGGAAGAAAAAACGCGACCGCATCCGCGAAAGCTGCTGAAAGGCCGAACGCATCACCACCGCGACGCCAACTAACGCAACGCCTCCGAACGCCCATCTGAACCAGCCCTCAGATTGTAAGATCCTCTGAGGAACAGACAATGGCATGAATTGTTCAGACTCCTCTTACACTTTTTTTGCTTGCCCTATCCTTTCTGCACAAAGGGTATCGCAACAGCAATGGTAGTATATGAGGCCCGATACACTTCCCACGTCGCTTTGCGCTGGAAGATTTGGATTTGCTGCCGGCCGATCCACTGTAAAGTGTGTTACAGTGCGACATCTGTGGCGATGCAGCGGGAGCGGAAAACCAGCCTCAATGTGCTCTGTAAACCACTGCATTAAAGTGTACCTGAGATAAAGAGAACAAAAGGTTTTTAATTACTTGGGACTTCTTCCAACTCCCTGAAGTCTGT
Organism: Hyperolius riggenbachi; assembly: GCF_040937935.1. Lineage (NCBI taxonomy): Eukaryota > Metazoa > Chordata > Amphibia > Anura > Hyperoliidae > Hyperolius > Hyperolius riggenbachi. The sequence goes on along the minus strand of NC_090651.1, from coordinate 36,884,837 downwards.
CTCCCTCAATGTCCTCCTGGTGCCCTCCATTGTGCCGCTGTCAACCCTGTTAAGTCTGAGATTCGGTCTATGTAAGTCAGCTTATACCAGAGCAAAGCCTTATTGACCGTTTTAACCCATAACAACAGGGAGTAAGGAAGGGGGGCAGCAGGGTGGTCAGTGGGAAGTGGTTGTTTGGTGGTTTTGTATTTTATTGTGTTGTGGCTGGCTCTCCCCCATTGTACTTATATTTAATAAATTTAATACAATTCTGTAAAAATATAAAATAAAAATACCTTTTACTCCCATGCATTACTTCAGGACTTCTTGAGAGCTGCTCCCACTCTCTGGAATTCCCTTGCACTGCCTATCAGGCTTGCCCCCTCCTTTAACACCTTCAAACAAGCCTCAAAACACACCTCTAGACTTACTTCCCCCTCCCCCATCCCCAACCTTGCCTTAGAGAGGAACTCCAGCGTAAACAAACATACTGTCATTAAGTTACATTAGTTATGTTAATTAAAATATATAGGCAATATAATCTCTTACCCACACTGTTTTAAAAGAACAGGCAAATGTTTGATTTCATGATGGCAGCCATCTTTCTGGTTGAAAGGAGGTGACAGGGAGCATGAGACACAGCTCCAACTGTCCTGTGTCCTGAGCACCTCTCCCAGTTGCTAGGCAACGTGAACAACAACATAGGAAATCCCATCATGCTCTGCACAGCATCCGGGAAAAAAGCCCGGGCTTTTTTTCTTTGATGGGTGGAGCTTAGCTAAAAAATGCAGCTAAAAATGATGCTTTGGTAAGAAAAACAAAGTTCTGATGCTGTGAAACTGTTAAAGAAACACCAAACCTTTTCAGTTCTGCTGAGTAGATTTTTAGTCTGGAGGTTCACTTTAACTACCTTCGCTGAGCAGCACCTATCCAGCAGCCTAACCCTTTGTGTCCTTACCACCTCCCCTCTGGCAGGGACCTCCTAGGGCACACTGCGGGGGAGGTCCCTTAAGCTTGCACCCTTATCATTGTGCACCCTTCTCATGGACTGACTTAGACTGGAATTATTGGTCTCTAAGACTACATCCCAAATTGCTTGATCTTGTGTCTTGTACTTGTGTCCTTGTTTAAACTTGTGCTGTCTGTCACCCCTAGTTAGCATTGCCTGTAACCCTATTTATCATCCAGCGCTACTTGATATGTTGCTGCTTAACAAATACAATAAATAATAATACTTGCTCTAACTGCGCAACACACGTTACCTAGTTAGTGTAGGTAGCGGTAAGGGCTGGTTCAGATGGATGTCTGCATGGCGTCACGTTTGGGGGCGTTGAGGCGGCAGCGCGGTCAGGCTTTCAGTAGCCTTCGCGTCGCGTTCCGATGCGGTCACTTTTTTTCTTCCCCTAGGGGGACAGTAGCCGTCCCGGTTGGCCGCCCCCTGGAAGCTACATGTTGCTTACAGGGGCCGCTCGAACGCTAGCGAAAATCGGGCCCCAAAGCCGCGATCAAGTAAACACGGGCAAAAGCTCGGTGTAAACACTCCCATTCACTTGAATGGGATCGTTTACCGCGACGTTCCGAAAGCTTGCGGTAAACGCTCCGCAAGCGTCCGTCTGAACCAGCCCTAAAAATTTTTGGCCCTGCCTACGCACAGCAATTTTACTGAGGTTAAGTGACTCTGCCTTATAGTTCTAGGCCAAGCATTCACTAGAGCCGTGGTAGCAGTTCATAAATAACTTGCAATTTCCGAATGGCGGACATACTGTGATTTGCTCTGCGAGTCTCAAAGCAATCGTGATTTGGCCCTCATAGGGCTTGATTCACAAAGCGGTGCTATTTGTTAGCACGCCTGTGAAAACCCCCTTAGCACGTCTAAACAAGCTTTTCACGCATAAAACTTTACGCGTGCATAACTTTATGCGCGTAAAACTTTACGCGTGTACTGCACAGAGCGCAGGCCGCTCCGCGTGAAGTGCCCATTAAAGCCTATGGGACTTAGTGCGCGTAAAAAGTTATCGCGCGATCTGATTGAGAAATCCGGTGCTAACCTACTTAGCACCCTGGTTAGCGCGTCTAAAGACTTTAGACGTGCTAAGTAGGTTAGCACCGCTTTGTGAATCAAGCCCATTGTCTTGTACAGCAATTGCTCATCAATGGCAAAAGGGCAAAAGGGTAGCAGGAAGTGATCTCCCATGATCTCAATGCAGCTGTGGACCCATCCCTATAGGTAGGGGCCTAATTAGAGGGAACTACAGGGGTGCAGCCCAGAACTGTAACCTTCACTTTCTCCAAACAGGTGACTATACTTCAGTTCAGGTGTTTTTGTGGCTACACTTGTTCTGGTTGAGAAGATCATGATGGCCAAACTTGTTTTATGACCCTTGTGAGATGGGCCCCAAGGCTGTGAAGGGCAGACAAGGGAAGAGGTGTGAACATTAGGTGTTTCACAAGGGTTTCCCATGAATTATAGTTACACTACTGCCTATAGGGTTACATTAGTGCAGCAATTTGCCGATTACTGGCAAAGACGATTGGCAAGCACTGCAAAAGTGCTGTTAGTGAGCCTTAAGCTGGCCACTAACGGTCCAATTTCTAGCGAAAAATCGTTCGAGCGATCAGAAATTCTGATCGGATTGGTTGTAAATAATCTCCATTGATGGACACAATCGATTAGGAACGAGTGAAAAAAATGTCGCCCGAATGAATTTTCGTCGAACGAAAATTTGGATTTTCTTGGTGGTCGTGATAGATAGGAAGCAATGATTGGTTAGTTGATGGTGTAGTGGACGATTTTTCGTCCGATCAGAATTTCTGATCGCTCGAACAATTCTTCACTAGAAATTGGACCTTTAGTGGCCAGCTTTAGCCCTTATAGTTTGTCCTTGTTGAACAGCAAAAGAATAAATAAAAAACAGGTCTAGCAAATGTTGACATAGTTCGTGTGCAAATCTGACAAAGTAAAATTACGGTTCTGAAATCCACCATCTTGCTTTCTACAGAACGTCTTTTGTGTATCGGTGATGTACTGCCGTTTTATGCCGACAAAGCTGTAATTCACATGCCAAGGTGCGCCTGATATATGGCCTATCCTGTGCCACCCGCCTTTGGCTCATGCAGGCTCTGTTTGTGCTGGAAGATTGATATCAATGGAAAAGACGTCTGGTGGAGCTAAGATAATCATCGTCGTGCATATGCTGCTCTTTTATCCCAAATGGATGTTATTCCTGCAGGTCCTCCTGCTTTCACTTCTCATAAAAGACCCTCACTCCAAGTGCCGCCCCTTTCCATATGCTCGACGGTGCCTTGTACCCAAATGTGCTGAGCGTGGAAGCCATAGCTGGCATCGTTCCCATTTCACACTCCGGGCTGGAACAGTTGCTGTGGGGGTGTTTAATAACCTGTCTTTTGAAGAAAAACTTCCTCTTCTTTGTTGAAATAATACCAGAAAAAAGAGAAGGCCCATCAGTCGCCCCCTTTCATGCGCACGAACGTACCATATGGCAGCCGAAGTGGGAATATAAATCAAAGATCGTGTGGGCTGTATGATCCCGATCTAACATTGGAGCATTACATAGTTCAGGTTCTTATTTATAGCCTCCCACAGGCCCTGAATTCGCAGGTGAGGCCTAGTAGGAAGGCTTCGCTTTTTTTTTTTTTTCGAGATGCAAAACGTTCCTCGGCTCAAATTAATTGTGACATTCTGAAAAGAACATAATTGATCGTAAAAGGGAACAGCAGGGAAGGTAATTGGTGTTAGAACCTTTCCTTCAGAAGTTTGAGGTAAAAAAAATCACACACAAAAGGAAGCCTCTCGTCCTCCGGTTCGCTCAGCAATTGAGGTACACCGAGGTGTCAGAGGCAGAGGACAAGTATAGGAAGCCATTAATGAAACTAGAGATGCAAATCTAGCTCAGCCAGGCTGCAGGGAGGGGGGAGCGGGAGTTACGCTAACAAGGGGTGGTGTTCCTCGCAAGGCTGTTATTCTGTTTATTTGAAGTGAAATTAAACATGCTGGCAGCAATGGAGGAAGCATGTCTGTGGAGAAACAGACATCACAGTTCTAATGCAAATCATGTTTTCCTTGTAAGTTGTTTGCTACAAATACATATTAGCATAAACACTTTAAGATGCTTTTGAGTGCTACTGGGAAAATGAGAGCATTACGACAGAGAAACCAACACAAATTGTTTTTGAGGACTTTTTTGGGGGGATGCAGATTAGTGAATACATGCCTCCTCCTTTCACATTAGCTGTGGGTAGTTTGGCTCACTGTAAAGCAATAGGCCAGCAGGGTAGTAGTTAGTGCGTCAGGCAGGAGATGCAGTTATGAGTTATCAGTGACACGTCCTACTTTCTGGAATACATTTGTAGCACATCTAAGAACAGGCACGTGCCCAGGTACTCAAGCAACCCCCTTTGTGTGACCCACTGCCCTAGGCCCTTCAACCGGACTTCCTCCTTATTATAAGTGTGGTGTCTGTGATGTGGAGTGCACTGGAGGGTTGCGGCAGACTTCCAGTAAGTAACTTATACTCACTGGTCGCCAACAGATGCAGGGACCCAGGAGGCACAGGTGCCAACAAGTAGGAAGTTCTTTGAAGTTTGGCTCCTATCAACGGTATTCCAACTTCTCCCCCTCCCACATCAGCATGCCACATCCCTTCAACCCCCATGTCACGTTCATCTCGTACTGCTCCAGATGGAGACGCAAGAGGAACAAGTGTGATTGCACACTTAGACTCTGATGTTGGAAGAACTTACTCAGAGGTTAAAAAAAATTTAATGTTGACTGATCTTCATGCATCAAATAAGTAATGTATAGACTGGCTTTAGAAGAAGAAAACATTTTTTTTTTATGAAAATGGTTCCTATCTGTTTGTTTAGGAAATCAGTGTATTATGGGACTTGGAAATTATATTCTTCTGAAAGAAAATGGGGACAGGCAAAAATGGCGCACAGCGCCAATAGTGTCAGAATGGCGCTGCACTTAAAACGATATTTATCGTTTTATATGTTAATTTTTTTTGCAGGGATCGGGCTGGAGAGGCAGTGGGCTGGCAGCGAGGGTTGGGCTGGAGAGGCAGCGGGCTGGCAGCAGGGTCAGGGTGGAGAGGCAGCGGGCAGTGGGCTGGCAGCGGGGGTCGGGCTGGAGAGACAGCGGGGTGGAGGGAGGATTACGCAGCATGTGTATACATTACCTCGTCCCGGCCGGCGATCGCTCCTTCACTTCATAGCTTGCACGAGTCCTGCATCTAGCCAATCACCATGCGGAAGCCGCATGGTGATTGGCTGGATGCACAGCTATGAAGTGAAGGAGCGATCGCCGGCCAGGACGAGGTAATGTATACACATGCTGCGTAATCCTCCCTCCACCCCGCTGTCTCTCCAGCCCGACTCCCGCTGCCAGCCCAATGCCCGCTGCCTCTCCACCCTGACCCCGCTGCCAGCCCGCTGTCTCTCCAGCCCGACCTCCGCTGCCAGCCCGACCCCCTCTGCTAGCTCCCTGCATTGTTCAATGGCACACCGTTCTGCTGTTTTATAAAACGCTATTTACCATTTTAATGTATTTACATTAAAACGGTAAATAGCGTTTTATAATCGGCAGAACGGTGCGCCATTATTTCCTCCGCGCCATTTTTTACTGTATGCAAAGAAAATAGTGAAGTATCTCCAGCAATAACTTTTGTAAAGTTCCAAAGTCTGGAAAAAAACTTCCACAGAGAAGAAGACCTGATGTCTGACCATGACCAATATGCAACAAAGCATGAAAGTTAAATCCTCTACTGATAGAAGAGCAAGCATGTCAAAAACTGAAGACGTGGATATGAGAGAAACAATCTATCAAGATCATCTGGGTTGAACCATTCATAATTAAAATAGAAAATAGAATCTAAGGAAAGGACATGTAGAAGTACCGTAACTGTTTTTAACCAGGTCATTCAAAAAAATATGGGCATGCCAAAACACATTTTTGCAAACTGCACTCAAGTCAATGGCCATGAGAACCCAAATCCCCCCCCCCCCCCCCCTTAAAAGAAAATGTTTATTTTTTTATTTTTTATTTTTTATTTTGCAAAAATGTGTCACAGGGAAATGAAATACTGGTATTATTGCAAAAAAAAAAAAAAATTGCAGCAGGCAAAAATGTAAATTATGATGCAAAAAATTACTGTTCGACCTCATCCCTAATGCCGAAATATGTTTTGCTTTTGCGTCCACTGCCAGGCATTGAGTATCTAGTACTCCAAAGTTCTTTTCTGGTTCTGTTTTCCCAGTTGTTTTTTTACGCATGTTAAAAGAAATAGGGATAGGTTGTTAACAGTTCTGAGCTGATGCTTATTTTATGTAAATTCAAGCAGCTTAATAATAAAAGTAATTTGATTGTTCCTTCTCCAAGCTGACTGAAGCTATGAACACACGCTATACAAAAGTTGTTGGAAACATCCAACAAACGGCAGATTTCTCCGTATCGGGAGATAATCATTGCAAAAAATCTACCCAAATGACAATGACCTATATTGAGCATTTTACCCGATCCATCTGGCAGATCGACTCAGAGGACTCTTGGGCAGATATTGTTCAGTCAGCCAGGTGTGTACAATGTCATTCCAATGACATTGTTCTACAGAATGGGCACATGTCATATGAAATGGTGTTTCCGCTTTCACATGCAGTGTATAAAGGACATAGTCTTTTGGAATATTGGTGTGTGGACGACGTCCGAAAGACTTATCAATTCCTTTTGTCAGGGTAAAATCATTGGAGCGACCTTTCTTATTTGTTTGTGGTGACTTTAATCCAGCGTGTGTACGAACCTTAAAGACAAACTATAGCGGAAAAAAATAAATCAATAAATTGCAAAGTGAAAAGTTAAAAGATAGAAGAGAAAAATGATTGATATTCGCCATGTAGTTCATATTGTTTGTTCATATTGTTTGATCCACACATAATCATATTTACTACTGGCAAGAAAAAAACAGACAGCACCAACTGCTATTATCTATAACCCCACCCCCTAACAATGCGATAGGCTAAAAGGTTGTTTTTTGTATAGATATACTTACCTTACATATGGTTCCTTGGCAGATGGAAACAGTTGTTATTTCCCATAATGCAACACTGTTCACAGACAGAAAACTGTCAAGACCTAGGTCCTGACATCACACTGTGGGAGGGGTTTTACCACAATATCAGCCATACAGACGTCCCTAATGATCTATTTGAGAAATATTTCTCACCAGAAAGGGGGTATCAGCTACTGATTGGGATGACAAAGAGGTATTACCAATACGGTGAGTATGAAATTCACTGCCACCTATGGCGAAACTGAGCCTGTATGTTGGTGGCCAGGGATAGGCTGTGTTTTTAAGTATGTACTTGCCTGTGTCACCACCTTCTGGCAATGCGCTGCATATTGCGCTCCATTTTCATGACACTTGAAGGTGGATGCAGCACATCAGCAAGAGAAGGCGACATACGTGAGTTAACACTCTCTGCTGTGGCCATAGATGAATTAAAGTGAACCAGAGACGAAGCACCCTCATGTATTTTACCATATATATCAGTGGGAACATTTGAGAAAACACCTACCCTGCTCTCTGTTTCATTATTTACTGTTCAGATTGCTTCTAATCAGCCCTGATAAAATCCCCGACTGAGAGCATTCAGTCTGGCTTTGTTCAGGAATGTTTATAGCTCAGTCTGTCTTCTGTGCTGTCTTTTCAAGCCCAAGCCTGCCCCCTTTTGGCTCTGCTCAGGAATCATTATAGCTGAGTCATTATAGCAAAGCCAGACTGAATGCTCAGTCAGTGATTCTATCTGGGCTGATAAGAAGCAGGCTGAGCAGTAAATAATGAAACAGAGAGCAGGGTAGGTGTTTTCTCTAATGTTCCCACTGATATATATGGTAAAGTACATAAGGATGCTTCGTGTCTGGTTCACTTTAACATGTAATGTGGCACTAGGCAAGGTAGTCAATTTAGGCACCCACTTGCAGTCCTTTTGGTAAGCTGAAGTGAAAAGAGGTCAAAGAAGGTGGGAGGTGGGCCCCTTGTCACCCCCTAGACGCCAAGCACCTGCCCTGGTTGCCTGGTGGATGGTGATCCTGCTCTAGCCGTGGGCCACGCCCACCAACGCATCGGTTCAATTTCGTCTGCTCACCCCTAATCACCAGCATATTTGTTTCACCGTATTTAGGCACATAGGTTTGTAAGGTCCCTAACATTTACCCATAGGGGGTATACAAATGGCCTGCAGGTTATATCGGTGGAATTAGCCTGGAATAGGAAGGGATGCAAGTTGACCAACCCACAAGCCAGATCCAGCTCGTTAAATGTGTTAGCGCTTTTCCGCTTCTATGTTACAGCATCATGGCTGTGCTGTGATTTTTGTTTACAAGGAGACAGAATCTTCAGTCATAATTATATGTTTATTTCTGCCGCTGTCAGAGGATTAAAGTGCCAATTAGCAGGGCCTGAAACGCGTGGTAGATGCGCAGGTCCCAACCTTCCCCCTTTCACTCCCATTTTTGTTCCTTTGTAGATGAGTTTATGCTCAGCACGTCTCAAAGTCTGACAGCATAACTAATGAGCAAACTGAAACTGGTGATGAAGGAGTGATTTCCTACATGAGTATAAAGCACATCTCTGATTATTAGAATACTAAAAAATACTAAACATTCTGTATTATATTGTATTGTAGTGTGAGATTTGCTATAACAGAAAATTTATCTTTTTTTCCCCTCTCTTCAAGGGCATAACTAGAAATCACTGGGCCCCCAAGCAAAACTTTAGATGGGGCCCCCAGCTATCAATGCTGGAGGGGGAGCGCTGATGCTAGCCTGAGGTGAGGGGGGGGGGGAGTCGGGCCCCCCTCCCTGCTGCTGTTTGTGCCTGCTGCTCCCCATTCCTGCACTGCGCTGCCTCCTGCCCCTAAAACTGGTCCTGGAGGGCCCCAGTGCCAGGGGCCCCCTCTCAGGCTCTCCCCCTAAGGGCCCCCCTGCGGCTGCATCCCTTGCAGGGGCTATTGTTACGCCCCTGCCTCTCTTCCCTTATTATCCGCTGATCATCCCCCGTCCTGTAGCCCAAAATGAAAGTAGCCTTCTGGCCAAAGGTAAGACGTCAATGAATGATGATAATTAGGCATCATTAGCTATGCACCTAATGTAGCAGGTGTGCTTGTCTCAATATAAGGCTTCACCTGTTGATGTGAATGAGGGGGACAAATAGGGCATGCACTGCAAGAATGTGGCAGTAGGAGGAGCAGCACAGGAGGCGGAACATCGTAGTGTGCATGAAGCTGACAGTAGGAGCAGCAGCACAGGAGGTGGGGCATACACTGCATGAAGCTGACAGTAGGGGCAGCAGCACAGGAGGCGGGGCATCGTAGTGTGCATGAAGCTGACAGTAGGAGCAGCAGTACAGGAGGAGGGGCATCATAGTGTGCATGAAGCTGACAGTAGGGGCAGCAGCACAGGAGGTGAGGCATACACTGCATGAAGCTGACAGTAGGTGCAGCAGCACAGGAGGTGGGGTATCGTAGTGTGCATGAAGCTGACAGTAGGGGCAGCAGCACAGGAGGTGGGGTATCGTAGTGTGCATGAAGCTGACAGTAGGGGCAGCAGCACAGGAGGTGGGGTATCGTAGTGTGCATGAAGCTGACAGTAGGGGCAGCAGCACAGGAGGTGGGGTATCGTAGTGTGCATGAAGCTGACAGTAGGGGCAGCAGCACAGGAGGCGGAACATCGTAGTGTGCATGAAGCTGACAGTAGGGGCAGCAGCACAGGAGGTGGGGCATCATAGTGTGCATGAAGCTGACAGTAGAGGCAGCAGCACAGGAGGTGGGGCATCGTAGTGTGCATGAAGCTGACAGTAGGGGCAGCAGCACAGGAGGTGGGGCATTGTAGTGTGCATGAAGCTGACAGTAGGGGCAGCAGCACAGGAGGTGGGGCATCGTAGTGTGCATGAAGGGGACAGTAGAGGCAGCAGCACAGGAGGTGGGGCATCGTAGTGTGCATGAAGGGGACAGTATGGGCAGCAGCACAGGAGGTGAGGCATACACTGCATGAAGGGGACAGTAGGGGCAGCAGCACAGGAGGTGAGGCATACACTGCATGAAGGTGACAGTAGGGGCAGCAGCACAGGAGGCGGGGCATCGCAGTGTGCATGACGCTGACAGTAGGGACAGCAGCACAGGAGGTGGGTATTGCAGTGTTTGTGAAGCTGTCACTGGCAGCAAGGAAATCAGCACAGGAGGTGGGGCATACACTGCATGAAGGTGACAGTAGGGACAGCAGCACAGGAGGTGGGGTATTGCAGTGTTTGTGAAGCTGGCACTGGCAGTAAGGAAATCAGCAGAGGAGGTGGGGCATACACTGCATGAAGGTGACAGTAGTGACAGCAGCACAGGAGGTGGGGTATTGCAGTGTTCGTGAAGCTGGCAGTATGGAAAGCAGTACAGGATGGAGAGTATTACAGCATACATGGAGTTGACAGTAGGGAAAACAGAACACAACATAAGGCCTCTTGCACACTGCACGCGATTCCGATTCAGATTCCGCTTTTTAATCAGTTTTTACATCCGATTCAGATTCCGATTTGCAGTGTGCAGGGAGCAAACTGCAAATCGGAATCGGAATCGGATGTAAAAACTGATTAAAAAGCGGAATCTGAATCGGAATCGCGTGCAGTGTGCAAGAGGCCTTAAAAGCGGAATCTGAATCGGAATCGCTTGCAGTGTGCAAGAGGCCTAAATCCTGCCATTCTCCACACAACATACAGTCTGCCATTCTCCACAGAACATACAGGCTGCCATTCTACACACAACATGACATCTGCCATTCTCCACACAGCATGGCATCTGCCATTCTCCACACAGCATGGCATCTGCCATTCTCCACACAACATACAGTCAGCCATTCTCCACAGAACATACAGGCTGCCATTCTCCACACAACATACACTCTGCCATTCTACACAGAACATACAGGCTGCCATTCTACACACAACATGACATCTGCCATTCTCCACACAGCATGGCATCTGCCATTCTCCACACAGCATGGCATCTGCCATTCTCCACACAACATACAGTCAGCCATTCTCCACAGAACATACAGGCTGCCATTCTCCACACAACATACACTCTGCCATTCTACACAGAACCAGTGCTGCTCAACAGGATACCGGATATCCGAATAGACTCGGATATCCGACTTTTTTAGGCCTATCCGATCGGATCCGGATTCCGGATAGCTGGTCCAGTATCCGGATAGCTATCTGCGGATAGTTGGCTGGGCTATACGGATATCCGCAGATAGTACGGATATCCGCGGATATCTGGACCAGTGAAACACTGCATGAGGTCCAGACGTCATGGGAGCCAATCAGAGGGCTCCCAGCAGAAGCACCAGAAACCAATCACAGAGGGGAACCCTGGCCAGCCCCACCTGACCTCATTAAGCCAATCAGAGGCCTCCCAGCCTAAACCCTGGCTCCCAATCACAGAAAGGAACACTGGCCAGCCCCCCTGGTATAATAAGGAGGGCTGCCATGATGAGACAGATCGTCCTGGCTTGCTGAATGCTTCCTGAGAGACATGCTCCTGCTCCATTGCTGGTGCCCTACAAAGGGCTGTACATAGTTATAAACCTAAGCTGTTCAGTGATTAACCCCTTCACAATCACTACAGTATAGTTAAATCATTCATTTGCTTCATTGATGTCATAAATGTGACATTAAGAGTGTGTGCTGCAGTGCTGCTGCAGCTGCCTGCTATGTGATTGTGTGTGTGTTGTACACACACCAGGCCAGGTGCTGCCTGCCTGCCACGAGCAAACACGTGCAAAGTGCCACGTGCAAACACATGCACAGTGCAAACACGTGCAAAGTGCAAACACGTGCAAACTGCAAACACGTGCAAACTGCAAAAATGTGCAAACACGTGAAAACACGTGCAAAAATGTGCAAACACGTGCAAACACGTGCAAAGTGCCACTTTGCACATGGCACTTTGAACGTGTTTGCACGTGTTTGCACTTTCCACATTTTTGCACTTTGCACGTGTTTGCACTTTGCACATTTTTGCACGTGTTTGCACGTGTTTGCACATTTTTGCATGTGTTTGCACATTTTTGCATGTGTTTGCGCGTGTTTGCACATTTTTTGCATGTGTTTGCACATTTTTGCATGTGTTTGCGCGTGTTTGCACATTTTTGCATGTTTGCACGTGTTTGCACTTTGCACATTTTTGCATGTGTTTGCACATTTTTGCATGTTTGCGCGTGTTTGCACATTTTTGCATGTGTTTGCACATTTTTGCATGTGTTTGCACATTTTTGCATGTGTTTGCGCGTGTTTGCACATTTTTGCATGTGTTTGCACTTTGCACATTTTTGCATGTGTTTGCACATTTTTGCATGTTTGCGCGTGTTTGCACATTTTTGCATGTGTTTGCACATTTTTGCATGTGTTTGCGCGTGTTTGCACATTTTTGCATGTGTTTGCACATTTTTGCATGTGTTTGCACGTGTTTGCACTTTGCACATTTTTGCATGTGTTTGCACATTTTTGCATGTTTGCGCGTGTTTGCACATTTTTGCATGTGTTTGCACATTTTTGCATGTGTTTGCGCGTGTTTGCACATTTTTGCATGTGTTTGCACATTTTTGCATGTGTTTGCACGTGTTTGCACTTTGCACATTTTTGCATGTGTTTGCACATTTTTGCATGTTTGCGCGTGTTTGCACATTTTTGCATGTGTTTGCACATTTTTGCATGTGTTTGCGCGTGTTTGCACATTTTTGCATGTGTTTGCACATTTTTGCATGTGTTTGCACGTGTTTGCACTTTGCACATTTTTGCATGTGTTTGCACATTTTTGCACGTGTTTGCACATTTTTGCATGTGTTTGCGCGTGTTTGCACAATTTTGCATGTGTTTGCACGTGTTTGCACTTTGCACATTTTTGCACGTGTTTGCACATGTTGGCACTTGGCACTTTGCACATGGCACTTTGCCCTTGGCACTTGGCCCTTTGCACTTGACACTTGGCCCTCTGAACTTGGCCCTTTGCATTAGGCACTTGGCCCTTTGCACTTGACACTTGGCCCTTTAAACTTGGCACTTTGTATTAGGCACTTGGCCCTTTGCACTTGACACTTGGCCCTTTGAACTTGGCCCTTTGCATTAGGCACTTGGCCCTTTGCACTTGACACTTGGCCCTTTAAACTTGGCACTTTGCATTAGGCACTTGGCCCTTTGCACTTGGCCCTTTGAACTTGGCCCTTTGCATTTGGCACTTTGCACTTGGCCCTTTGCACTTGACACTTGGCCCTTTGCACTTGACACTTGGCCCTTTGCACTTGACACTTGGCCCTTAAAACTTGGCACTTTGCATTAGGCACTTGGCCCTTTGCACTTGACACTTGGCCCTTTAAACTTGGCACTTTGCATTAGGCACTTGGCCCTTTGCACTTGACACTTGGCCCTTTGCACTTGGCCCTTTGCACTTGACACTTGGCCCTTTGCACTTGGCCCTTTGCACTTGACACTTGGCCCTTTGAACTTGGCCCTTTGCATTTGGCACTTTGCACTTGGCCCTTTGACAGCCTTTTTTTGTGAGGGGGGATTTTAAGTCCCCACATCATCAATTAGTGTTCCCCTTTGAAAAAGAATGATGCTACATGCCTAATTGACCCTTACAAACCTTTTTAAAGCAATTTAAAGGCCACTTCCGGTTTTCAATCCGGATATCCGAATCCGGTCGGATACTGGGGTCGGATATCCGAATCGGATTCGGATAGGAAAATTTTGAATTCGGATATCCGACCCGGATCGGATAGCGGGGTATCCGGATCCGAATCGGATTCGGATTTTGAAAAGGGGTATCCGAGCAGCACTGCACAGAACATACAGGCTGAGGCTGCCATTCTACACACAACATTACATCTGCCATTCTCCACACAGCATGGCATCTGCCATTCTCCACACAACATACAGTCAGCCATTCTCCACAGAACATACAGGCTGCCATTCTCCACACAACATACAGTCTGCCATTCTACACAAAGCGTGGCATCTGCCATTCTACACACACAACATACAGTCAGCCTTTCTCCATATAACAAGATGTGCATCATTGAAAAACTGGGAGGAAAAGTGGGAAAGTTGCTTCGAGCACTCAGCAAGAATCCCTGTGTCATCCTAAAGCTGAAACCTGATTGGTTGCTCTAAGCAGCTGTTATCATTTCCCCTCACAGCTGTCATGATTCATCTGCCCATGCTCTCAGTTTCATCAGAGAGGAAGGGGCCAATTAGAGGATAAGAAGAGGGCAATCCTGCTATGAAACTGTCACCCCTCACATCACCGCTGTCTTTTTACTCCAAGCGCAGACCGTGTTTGGAGCTGCATAGCGCAGTGTCAGCATTTGTAACTTTCGGTCAGCCTGGAGTGGTCTGAATATTTCATGGCTGTTAAGTGCCTGAAGCCATCTTTCAAACATAAAAACGAGAATGATGACATCACACCTCCCCCCCCCCCCCCCCCCCTCACACCTGTTGGTCAGGCCGTGGTCTGCAGAGGCTATACCAGATCAGTGGTACCTCCAGCACTTTATAGGTTTTCTGAGGCAAAGGAAGTGAGTGTTTTGCGGTTGAAGTTCAGATTGTATTGTTTTAGAGTGAGGTCAGGTCACTAATATACAGCCTGACTTACGAATCGGGTTCAGCTTTAAACATCAGCAGGCTTGTTTCATCTTCAGTAGACACCAGCAGCTCTGGGTGCACAGATGGCTGTAAGGGCATAAAAGAATGATTTGTATGTCTCTGCCAAGAATCTCCAAAGCAAGCAGTAATTCTGCTTCCCTTTGAATTCTGATAAAGTGAAAATACTGAATAATGCCCGTTATTTTAAGAAAGCGACGCTGCTACGGGTCACTGGAGCACGTTAGAAGTCGTAGCTTTGGGAAAGCTGCAATGTACATAAAAGAGGTAAATAGTCCTCCGTCACAGTGCAAATAGGGATATGGAAGCTTAAAGTGGATCCGAGATTAACTTTTACACATTGCATAATTGGGTTCCTTTCCTATTGTTTATAGGGCATTCCTCAAACCAAATACTTTTTTGTTTTTGTTTTAATGCTCTAATTCCCTATAAACTAAACAAGCCACACCCACAGGTTTTCAGAGAGCCGAGGCACTTTCAGACAGTAGCAAGGGCTCATGAGAGCTCAGTCTGGGCAGGAGGAGGGGGAGGTGTTACTAGCCAGAGATTTCAGAGGCAGAGGGGAGGAGGGAGGAGGAGGGGGGGATTAGGTTTTTTTTGCTCAAGATGCAGATAAGCCCGCCTCTGTGTAATGTTTACAAACAACATGGCTGCTGTCATTGTATCACAGGAAGAAAGAATCATATTCTATTAAAGCTGTTTTAGATAAGATATATAGACAAGTTACTTGTTATAGTTAGTTTTTCATCTCGGATCCGCTTTAAGGAACGACTCCTGGTTTTCTTGAAAACATACCATATGTACTATTGCAATTAGAAGAGTAGGAGACGCCCAAATAATAATAAATAATAAGTAAGTGTCAATGTCTTGCCCACACCTGGTGCACAGCTCTGAACGAGATCTGTCCATCTTGTGCAGGTGATAAGGAGTAAAGTACACCCTACGTAGAAATTTTAAGTGCTTGCAGAGATTAAAAACTCTGGAAAAACTGAAGAAATCCACCTGCTGGCTTAGCAGCAGATTCCCTGTGTTATCACTACCAATAGAAACCTGTAGCAAGTCTTCAATGCCAACAGCAACACCTGATTACTGCTGCTTGGTCAACAAGTGGATTTCCTCAGCTTTTCCTCCTCCCAGTCTGACGCCGCCTCCCATTCCTCCTCGACCAACTCCCCTATGTCAATAACCTATTGTTCATGTAATATATTTAAGGCTTGATTCACAAAAGCGTGATGACTCAGTTATCACGCCTAAAAGCTTTGCACGTGCAAACTAGGGTGCTAAGAAGTTTTCACGTGCAAAGTTGTTGCTGTTTGCGTGCTAAGTGTTAGCGCATGTACCGCGTAACGCCGTTCGCGCGCTAAAACTTAGCACGCGAACAGCAACAACTTTGCACGTGCAAACTACTTAGCACCCTAGTTGCATGTGCAAAGCCTTGAAATCATGGAGCTTCGCCCGCACAGTAAAATAGAGTATGTTAATGTAATTATGAATGGCGGTTACATTAACATGTGCGGTAATGTAAAGCGGCACGCGCAAAGTCTTACGCACGCCGCATAATGAAGTATATACAGTAATAATCAATGTTTTACATTGCGCTCGCGTGATCTGCACTGACTTTGCGTGCTAACTATCATTATCACGTGAAGTCAGTGCAGTTCACGGTACTTTGCACCTGAAGCGTTTGCGTGCAAATTTTTACGCACGCAAACTCTGACGCACATGTTAGCACGGGCAAAACATGTTAGCATGTGCAAAGTGGCTTTTCACTAGCGTGCTAACACTTTGCACGCTTTAGTGAATCAAGCCCTTAGAGTAGGATCCAAGTTTTCTATAAGGCATGCGTAAATGGTGAACAGAGGCTTCCCCAGGTCTTTGACTATCATCATGGATTCCATAGGAGTAGAAGTAAGTTGGAGAGTGCCGCGCACAAACTGCGCCTGTGCCGCATGTTGTAGTTGTATAAATCTAAAATACATGTGCTTGGACAGGGAGTAATTCAATTTCTGTCGAATTTATGTTTATTAAATGTAAGTCAATTAACCTCTGGGACATTAATGGCCTCAATTCACTAAGATCATGCTGGGGATAATAAGGCAAGAGAAAACTTACCTCCACACAGTAAGAGAGTTATCTTATCTCTTCATTCCTTATGTTACCTCTTCTGTAGTTAATTTACCTCCTCTGTAGTTAATTTACCCCCTCTGTAGTTAAGTTACCTCCTCTGTAGTTAAGTTACCTCCTCTGTAGTTATTTTCACACACAGTTAATGAACAGCCTGTCTTTAACTCTGGAGTTATTTTAAGGATTAAAGAGTTAACTTAAAGATAGAAAAGTTAACTTTAGGTTTGCCTGAGGTAAAATGTTTCCTGAATACTACGGCCTCAATTCACTAAACTTATCTCCTGTCTTTAATAACTCTTCTAGAGTTGTTACCATGGTGATAAGGCATGTAGTATTCAGGAAACATTTTACCTCAGGCAAGCCTAAAGTTAACTCTTCTGTCTCTAAATTAACTCTCCAATCCTTAAAATAACTCCAGAGTTAAAGACAGGCTGTTAATTAGCTGCATGTGAAAATAACTACAGAGGAGGTAAATTAACTACAGAGGAGGTAAATTAACTACAGGAGAGGTAACTTAAGGAATGAAGAGATAAGATAACTCTCTCAGGTGTGGAGGTAAGTTTTCTCTTGCCTTATTATCTCTAGCATGATCTTAGTGAATTGAGGCCTACATGCCTTATCACCATGGTAACAACTCTAGAAGAATTATTAAAGACAGGAGATAAGCTTAGTGAATTGAGGCCTATGTGTTGAAACATTGTGATCCTATTTTTGGCCCAAAATACTGGGCCTGGGATTGTTCGGAACTGAGGCAAAAACCCCATTTCCCCATAAGGGCGTGTAGCGCGACCAACAGTTGGGCTTCAGAAGCTTAGATTGAATACATCTCCATGCCTGTGTTGTAGTTTTCATGCCAAGAGCACATTGAAGAGGAGTGACCTTGACAGGCCCCCGAATTGGCCAGCATGAAAGGGCCCCTAATGTGACTTTAGGGGAGGTGTGATCTGTCAGAGAGTTAATTTTGCCCGGGGGCCTCACTGTTACTAGACCCGGCCCTGGCACCAATCATCACCAAAGTAAGGCACCTGGAGACAGATGGCTAATGCTGCCAGCGTTGCTTGCAAATTTTGGCGAAAGTAATTTTGCGCATAGAAAATCCTATTTTTACATTTTTTTTATTATTGCGGAACAACGGTATTTCTAGCGCACAAACACAGAAAATGAATATTTTTTTCTGTGAAAAAATGGTATTTTATTGCGACTGTATTTCCGCAAAAATTATATTTATCATAAAAATAATTTTATAAGGAATTTTTTATTTTGAAAATCGAATTTTACATTATTTTGGCTAAAATGATTACCGAAAGTATATTGGCATTGTCGCTCATCACTGAATGCCGCTTTAAATTCATAATGGGCTCCAGGCTTTTCCAGCACCAAAATCAACCGATCCTCTCTGCATGGCTGTAGCTATTTCTGTATAAATCGGAGTCATAAATTATCCTCTGCAATTAACAAAACCTCCCGAGTTACGAGCCCGCCTCCATGTGTGTTATTGTACCGTCCTTTTGTTACATCCTCACGGGCGGATTCGGTTTCTTCTGTGAAATACGTAAAAAAAAAAAAAAATTAGTATCTCTGCCAAAAGAGTTTTCTTTTGGTATCAAGGTCAACACATTTTCCAAACAGATGTAATCTGCAGCCCGCTTCAACGGGAAGAGAAAAAAATGACAATGAAAGGTGCTTATAAGAAAAGGATAAAATGTTTGATAGAATAAGGAGTTCACTCCTCCCCTGAATGTGCTGTTGTCCTTGGCGATGAGAAACATTACAACACAATAACAAGATAAGTGCTGCATAAAACAGCACAAGGAAGCTAGATAGGAGCTGAGTCTGAGCAATCGACCAAGGAGATCGGGAAAGGATTTCATAATGCTTTATAGAGAACCTGTCAGAGTCTAAATAAGGAATCTGCCATTGCTGGCTTTGCATTTCGGTGCAAGCTCCTCTCCATTAGGGGTTAGGGTGAAGAGCCGTAGAAACAGAAGCCTGTGCCACTTAAACTAGTGTTGGTATTCGCAAGGCCGTTTTGGGGCATAGACACACTAGGCAGGAGCTTGTGGTAACACCCTCAGAAGGCCTGCATGGAACAGAGGCACAAGGAAAAATGTGCGAGGGTGGAAAACGAAATCGTAATAAACTATAAAGATCATTTTCAACTGGGCACAAAGTGAAGCCAAAAACATGTAAACGATAAGTATTGTTTTAAAAAAAAGACGGGAAATAAAAGCAAAAACATATTTACTTTAAAAAGTTTCATTAGTCAAAAATACGGCTTAACCTCCCTGGCGTTCTATTAAGATCGCCAGGGCGGCTGCGGGAGGTTTTTTTT
Organism: Hyperolius riggenbachi; assembly: GCF_040937935.1. NCBI lineage: Eukaryota > Metazoa > Chordata > Amphibia > Anura > Hyperoliidae > Hyperolius > Hyperolius riggenbachi. The sequence continues at coordinate 36,865,682 of NC_090651.1, read as the reverse complement.
TTAATTAAAAAAAAAACTGTTACATGCAGCCAACTGAAAGTTGGCTGCATAAAAGCCCACTAGAGGGCGCTCCGGATGCGTTCTTCTGATCGCTTCCGGCGATCAGAAGAAGCAAGGAAGGCCGCAATGAGCAGCCTTCCTTGTTTCGCTTACCTCGTCGCCATGGCGACGAGCGGAGTGACGTCATGGACGTCAGCCGACGTCCTGACGTCAGCCGCCTCCGATCCAGCCCTTAGCTCTGGCCGGAACTGTTTGTTCCGGCTACGCTGGGCTCGGGCGGCTGGGGGGACCCTCTTTCGCCGCTGCATGCGGCGGATCGCCGCTGCACGCTGCGGATCGCCGCGCTGCGGCGGCGATCAGGTAGCACACGCGGCTGGCAAAGTGCCGGCTGCATGTGCTGCTTTTTATTTGAAAAAAATCGGCCCAGCAGGGCCTGAGCGGCAGCCTCCGGAGGTAGTGGACGAGCTGAGCTCGTCCATACCGCCCAGCAGGTTAAAATGTACCACAGCTGAAAAAGATACATAGAGGGCGCCTCTGGAGAGATACGTAGAGGGCGCACTTCTCCTGCCTGCGTAGGCTGGCTCCGACGATGTCAGTGACGGGACCCGGTTCTCGTAGCTGCAGGCAGCGGATGACGGCGGTGTGGGAGCGATCGGAGCGGATATGGCTGGAGGAAGCCCCAGGTATGTATACATTTTTTAATAAAGCCAGCTCTGAATCCCTTTAACCTACTCCCTACTCTCACACAGAAGCCTAATGGTGGTGGTGCCTAACCCTAAGACCCCCCCCCCCCACCCTGGTGGTGCCCAACCTTAACACCAACCTAGAGGTGCTTAACTTTAAGACCCCCCTGGCGTTGCCTGCATCAAAGACCACCATGGCACCTAACTTTAAGACCCCCCTGGTGGTGCCTAACCCTAAGACCCCCCCCCCCCGTGGTGCCTAAACCTAAGACCCCCCCTGGTAGTTCCTAACCACCACCCCTCCACAGACACCCTTACAAACATGGAAACGATAATATATTTGACAAGGTAAAATTTGTACATACAAACAAAATATGACAAAAACTATAACGTTGCACGTTAGCGCCTAGTATGGGGCGCCCAAATCATCCACTCGCCGCTGGCGCCCACATTTTCTGCTTCCTTCAGAAGGGGGCGCCACACAGCTTAGCACTCTGTGTTTTATGAAATTATCATAGACAACCAGTAGCTCCATTAAGAAAGGTAAAAATGGTAATTTCCAACACCTAAATGGGCATGCTGATTAGCATAACAAAGGAGGTCTGTACTCTGGAGGCCTACGTGAAATAAAATGAAAAAAGATACCTCAGTAGTAGGAAGTGTCTGGATACTGTATAGGCTCCGCCAATCTTCTTGCCGTAAACACCACTGTTCCAGCGCTAGATCCCTCGAAAAAAAAATATGAAAAAATTGTTCAATCTGTTTCTCGTGACCTCACTCCCATTCGTGTGTGAGGATTGGCCGTACCGTGCATGCATGATACATGTCCGTGTATACCAAGTAGAAAGAGGCCATACATGAGCAGCTGCCTTCAACTGCAGACTAGAGATGGTTGGAATTGCCAATTTCTACTTCTGTGGAAAATCTGCTTTCAGCCATTGCCGGCTACCGATTTCACTTTCCGATGCGGATTCGTGAAAATTTCCACCGACTTTAAGATCAATTTTCTCAAAAACTACAAGGACTTTTTGAAAAAAAAATCATCTTGTTCCCACACTTCCGCTTAACATACCCTGAAAATTTGGTGTTTCTAGCTCCTATGGGGGCTTAGATATTAACCACTAAAGTCAGCAGCATACCGCATATCGGTAATGCGTATTTTCCACATTTTACATTACAGTCAACGGCCGCCAACTTTAGCGGTTAATAGCAAAGCCCCTGTAGGTGCTAGAGACATACAATTTTCAGAGTATGTTAAGCAGAAGAGTGGGAATGTTAAGCAGAAGAGTGGGAATAAGATAAATATCTTTCAAAAAGACCCTGTAGTTTTTGAAAAAATCAATGTTAAAGGCGGCTAAAATTTCTGTGGAAATTTCCGTGATTTTCGTGAAGATCCACCTACCGCACTTGTATTACCGATTTCCGCTGAATCGGAACGAGCATCCCTAGTACAGACTGTACTCCCTCAAGTACAGTATGGCCATAAAGGGGGTCTCTGGCAGCAGCTTAGGGATCCAGTAGGATCTAGGATGTCTCTGGACCACCCAGAGCAGTCTTTTTCAATATGGGTTCCCCGGAACCTCAGGATTCCTTGTGGACTTTGCAGGTGTCCCCTGACACTTTCTACCCTTCGAGGTGAACTGCCTCGGCTGGCAGGTTGAGAATGTTTCAAAAATTACATCCAACCTTCTCAATGTCCTCTTCACTCATTTTCTGCTCATCTTGAATTCTAGCTGCCCTACTTGCCCTTCACTGGCGCAATTGCCATGTGACTGTTATGACACATTACACTGGTGATGAATAAAGTGTGGCATGTGGAATACCAGAACTAAGGATGTGTCTACAGCAAATGAAGAGGAAAGAGACAAACACCGGGCAACTACTGTATAATTGGGAGTGTAATAATGGAGTCTACAAAATGGGTGTCCTGTAAAAGAGAAACATGGAATGGGGACTATTACTTCAGATCTTCAGATCAATTAACCTTACAACTCACATTATGGGCTTGATTCACTAAGACAAATAGCATGCCTTATCAGAGTTAACACGCCTTATCAAAGTTAACAAAGCCTTATCAAAGTTAACACACATTATCAGAGTTAACACAGCTTATCAGAGTAGCATAGCGAGCGCTACGAACTTATGCCTGCCAATTGGCAATGAAGAAAGCTCCGCTCTTCCTGCCCTGAGCCTCTGCGGGTCCAATCACTTTAAAGGACGTTATCCCTGCACTTTGATTGGCCCAATAGGCTGCCTGTCACTTGACAGGAAACTTGACAGACAGCCTATTGGACCAACCTGAGGCGCTACACCTGCTATTGCTGAAATTCTGTCCTATCCCCATGTTTATTGCCTGATGAAGCGATCTGGGCCTGCGAAACGCGTTGCACTGTTTTGGGGTACTAATTAATAAATGTGACTACTATTCAGACAGTCTTTCGTGTCTGCTTTATGGAGGTAAGTCCACCGCTTCCTCCCAGCAAATTTTAAAGTTTTTATCCACTTTTATCCTGCTGGCGCCTCTGTTCTCCTACTGCTATACCGTGTCCACCCCCGGTGGAGTGGTGATCTACCCCCTTTCGCATCTACAGAGAGCGACTTCTTATCCCTGAGTGAGGACAGGTCTAATCTCCTCACCTGCCTATACAGTGGTTGCCTGTGTGGTAACCCATGTTTGTGAGTATAATTTTCTCACGATAACCTTTATTTTATTTATGCTTAACATACTACACTATATTGGGCTCTCGGTTTCTCTACACTTTATCAAAAGGATTAAAAGTAAAGTTAAATACATGGTAGGCCTTTTCTCCACCTGTGAAAGTTCCAGGAATGTGTATAGTTAAGAACACTAAAAAGGTATCCTTATTCTTTAAAGGCAAAGACATTATCCTTTTAAGGGGCCCATACACCTAACGATTTTCCTGCCGAAATACAGCCGTTTCGATCACAGTGATCGAAACGGCCGTGAAATCGCCGCGCACACCGCTGACAGAACGATAGATTTCCGTCTGAAATCCATCGTTCCCGTCGACTCCCATCGATCCATCCGTGCGGAAGATTTTTCTCGATCGCCGGCGGTTCGGGAGTGCGTCGATAGCGGCGTTTCGAATGCCCGACGACCGACGCAATACAGCGGAGATACATTACCTGCTCCGCCGGTGCGAGTCCCCGCTGTCTCCGCTGTGACCTCCCGGCTCCCGGCTGGCATCTTTTCCGCATCACGGCATAACTTCCTGTGTCACTGCAGTGACAGCGGAAGTACAAATAGAGGGCGCTCTATTTGAACTTCCGCTGTCACTGGAGTGACAGAAAGTTATACGCGGATGCCGGATGTGTTATGCGGAAGGTGATGGGAGAAGATGCCAGCCGAGAGCCGATGCGGAGAAGATGCCGGGACCAGGCGGAGAAGAAGACAGCGGTGGACCAGAGGTCTTGTGCCAGCCGGAACAGGTAATGTATGCAGGGAGGGGGGGCGGCAGCAGCGGCAGCTCCACAGATTGTGATCGGTTTCAGGCTGAAATCGATTCACAATCTGTTTGCAGTAAGGTGGCCATACGATCCCTCTCTGATCAGATTCGATCAGAGAGGGATCTATCTTTTGGTCGAATCTGATGGCAAATCGACCAGTGTATGGCCACCTTTAAAGTAAAATTGTAAGGAAAACAAGTTTAAAAAATACTTACCTAAGCCTCTGTATCAGCCTTTCTCAAACTTTTTACCGTGGAAGAACCCCTTCAAATAATTTGGGGATCTTAGGGAACCCCTGTACTCACAGAGGGAGAGGGGGTTTATTTTATAGTAGGATTGGTCGTTAACCACTTCCGGACCGCGTTGGTTGAAATCTACGTCCTGCTTGTGGCTGTGCGGCTTTGACAGGAAGGAGATTTAACCTTCCCTGCCACGCGCTCTCACCGCTACAGCCAATCTCACTGCTCTGCACCCGCACAAGAGTTATAATGTGATCTGTATTTCCATTATTATTGAGGCTGGTTTTACACCTGGCCATTGCAATTTGGTGCGATGCTCCGCCCCATCGCATGGCACCACGTATTCATTCATATGACCGTGCAGCAGAGTGCGCCAACAGGGTCATATGCATAGCACCGCCCCCCGCATGCCCCTCTCTGCTGGACAGGAAATACGTCACTGGGATTTACGGGTATCCCTATCACCGCCACCAACCTTTTTAAAGAGAATCTGTATTGTTAAAATCGCACAAAAGTAAACATATCAGTGCGTTAGGGGACATCTCCTATTACCCTCTGTCACAATTTCGCCGCTCCTCGCCGCATTAAATGTGGTCTAAAACAGTTTTAAAAAGTTTGTTAATAAACAAACAAAATGGCCACCAAAACAGGAAGTAGGTTGATGTACAGTATGTCCACACATAGAAAATACATCCATACACAAGCAGGCTGTATACACCCTTCCTTTTGAATCTCAAGAGATCATTTGTGTGTTTCTTTCCCCCTGCATCTCTCATGCACTGAAGTTTCAGGCTGCTCTTTTCTTCCTGCAAACAGCTTTGCCCTTGTCTGTAACTCCTCAGTATGTGAAAGCCCAGCCAGCTCAGAGGATGATTTATCCAGCTTGTAAAAGATAAGAGAGAAGAGAGAAGCTGCCCTAATCTAAATAATACACAGGCAGTGTGCATAGAGGGGCCTGGAAGGGGGAGTTCATAGCAGAACCACAACACTGAAGAACTTGGCAGCCTTCCAGACACAGGCCGACAAGTCTGACAGGGGAAAGATGCATTGATTTATTACAGAGACTGTGATAGCAGAAAGTGCTGCAGTAAGCCAGAACACATTAGAATAGCTTTTGGAACTTGTAGGATGATAAAAAAACAGGATGCAATTTTTGTTACGGAGTCTCTTTAAAATTTCTGCGTAACCCATTGACTTACATTGCTGCTGCTGCATTGCCACGGAAGTCCGATGGTATTGCTGTTGACCATGTGGGGGCTCACCAGCCGATTGGCCTCTTCTGGTGCAATGCTACGCTGTAAGTGTGCTAGGACCCATTGCCTTGCATTGCTGTTGCGTTGCCCTGAGATAAAGCAGGGTAACTCAACACACCCTTGCAAGGCAAGTGTAAAAGGGGCCTAAAGCAAACTTGAAACAAAAAAAATGTCTAATTTAAACATTGGGCGGCATTCCTTTACTTTATAATAGGCATTCACTGTATAGTTATTTGTGGGCTCGAGGGTCCCTCTATTCACAACCTTTCCAGCATTTTTTTCCAGCTAATGGACTGGAAATTCCCACAGCCATAAACAAGTGCATATGAACTGGGCATGCACGAGTTTACAAACCACTCTTGTCCAGTAAAAGGAAGTGCTTGTTCATGCCTTGCTTGCTACATGCGCAAGCGCTTCCTTTTATTGGATATGCGCAGCTCAGGAACGTGTACATGTCCAGGTCAAATAACGCTTGTTCTTGTGCACTTGGCATATGCGGTTTGTGAATTCACACGTCTAGTGCATATGTACGCCATTATGGCCCCATGTAGACCACATTGGGGTCATGACTGAGTGTGCAAATGTGGTTCTGATTGACTGGCTGCCAGTTGAATAATTACAGGCAGGTAGAAGAGGAAACTGGGGGACCGTGGTTCCCACAGACAACTGTTACTGCCTTTTAGAAGGTAGTGGAACGCCCCTTAGTATTGGTGTTCAAGTTCGGAAGATCGTTCAGAATTCCCAAACGCCACACTTCAGCACCATTCAACTCTAAACCTGCGGACAGCATCAGGGGGAGGTCACGTATTTGCTTATTTCATGTGACTCCATACTTCCTCCTGCCAAAGCTGAAAGAAGGAAGTACCAAAGTAACATGAAACGGGCTGTGAAGTGCTAATAAGTGCGCTCCCCCTGATCCACAGGTTCAGTGCTGAAGCTTGGAATGGTGTTCTGAATTCAAACACCAACAATACTACCCAATAATTATTTTTTTTTATTTTTTGGTTCATGTATCCTTTAACCACTTGACCGCTTAGGGGTTTTACCCCTTTAGGACCAGAGCAATTTTCACCTGTCAGCACTCCTCCCATTCTCATCCCATCGCCAATAACTTAATCACTACTAATCACAACAAAATGATCTACAGTATATCTTGGTTTTTTTGCCACTAATTAGGCTTTCTTTGGGAGGTACATTATGCTAATAATTATTTTATTCTAAATGCATTTAAATGGGAGTAATAAAAAAAATTGGAAAAAAAATCATTATTTGGACATTGTTTTTGGCCATTATAGTGTTAAAATAAAACGTTCTACTGTGGTTAAAAGCCACACATTTTATTTGCCCATTTGTCCTGGTTATTGCAACGTTTAAAAAATTTCCCTAGTACAATGTATGGCGCCAATATTTTATTTGGAAATAAAGGTGCATTTTTTCAGTTTTGCGTCCATCACTAATTGCAAGCCAGTAAATTAAAAATTAACAGTAATATACCCTCTTGACATAAATATTAAAAAGTTCAGTCCCTAAGGTAACTACTTATGTATAATTTTTTTTTTTCCCTATACACTAAAAAAAAGTTTGGGTACTATGGGAGGGTGTGGGAGGCAAATAGTTAATTATAAAAGTCAGTGTTGGGATTTTTATTAAATAAAAGTGTTTTTGGAGTAATTTACTATTTGGCCACAAGATGTCCTCAGTCATTATTTCTGATTCAAGTACGCAAGGACGTGAATCAGAAGTAATGCGTGGCACTGTATCAACAGGAAGATACAATAAATGCAGGCGTCTCATAGACGCCGGTGTTCATTGAATCAGGGATTTCAATGAATGAATGGGAACTGCATTCCCATTCAATCATCTCTCCGCTAACGGACGGCAACGGGAGCGTGCGCAGCCACCTATAGACTTATTTTCACGGCCCTGGTACCTCAATTGAAGTTTTGCTGGGTCGTGAATATACTGCACAAGATGCAGTAAGTAGTTAAAGAGGAACTGTCGCGAAAATCTTAAAGTATAAAACACATACAAATGTTGCTGGCATTTGCAGTAAGTAGTAGAAATCTGACATTACCGACAGGCTTTGGGCTAGTCCATCTCTCCATAGGGGATTCTCAGCATGGCCTTTATTCTTTATAAAGACACTCCCTGAAAAAGATTTATACAAAGATGCTCACCGTACACTTTTTTGGCAGTTGCACGGAGCAACTGACATTCATTAAGTGCATTTTGAAAATAAAGAAATCCTTGTGAACCCCCCATGAGGAGATGGGTTAGTCTAAAACCTGTCGGTCAGATTTCTACTACCTACTGTAAATGACAGCAACAAAGGATAAAAGTAATTTATGGTTCGTTTTACTCTGGAAGAAACGTACTTCTTAATTGCATATGTTTACATTTATTTTAAATTTTAGGATTTTCACGACAGAGGTCCTTTAAGGCAAGTCTGAAGGTAAAACAAAACAAAACAGATAATCACCTAAGGAGAGGGAAGTCTCTGGGTCCTTTAGAGCCTTCCTGTTCTCCTCACAGTCCCTGCGTTCCAGCACTGGATTCCCCGTTAGCAGTCTCCGACCGATCAGTCGGAGACTGCCCTCCTTCATCACTTCCGCCCCTGAGGGACTCTTCAGCAATCTTCGGGAGCCCGAGTGCTACCGAAGACGGCTACTCTGTACTGCGCCTGCCCATGATTGCGTGCTTGCACACGAGCAGTATGGAGCGGCCATCTTTGGGAGCACTCGGGCTCCCAAAGATTGCCGAAGTGTCCCTCAGTGGCGGAAGTGACGGATGGAGGAGGGCAGACTCACCAATCCATCAAAGACTGCTACTGGGGGATCCAGCACTAGAATGCGGCCGTGAGGAAACGGGAAGACTCTATAGGACCCAGAGCCTTCCCTCTCCTTAGGTGAGTTTCTGTTTTTCTGTGTTTTAATTTTCCTTTCAGACTTGCTTTAAAGCAGGGGTCTCAAACTCAATTTACCTGGGGGCTGCAGGAGGCAAAGTCAGGATGAGGCTGGGCCGCATAAGGGACTTCACAAAAAAAGTGAACTATTTTGCCTATTGTACCTTATAGTTCGCTTCAGTGCTCCCATTACAATTAATCTGCTGTGTCCCCGACTCCCCGCCGCAAAACGAGGGCTGCAGAGCCCCCAAATCGCCCGGGGGCAATCCGCCGGCATTTCCTGGAAGGGGCAGAGCTTTCAGCTTCAGCTCTGCCCTTCCTGACGTCAATCGCGGCAGATCGTTGCCTTTCCCCGCCCCTCTCACACTTCCTTCACAGAGAGGGGCGGGGAGAGGCGGTGATCCGTGCGGCGATTGACATCAGGAGGGGCAGAGCTACAGCTGGAAGCTCTTCCCCTCAGCGCAGTCGTGGATGTTTGCCCAGGGGATTTGGGGGCTCTGCAGCCCTTGTTTAGCTGCGGGGATGCAGCGGATTACTTGGGAGCACTGAAGCGAACTATAAGGTAAGATAGTTCGCTACCGTGTCTCTTTTGCTTTTGCCGGCGCGGGCCACAAAATATTGTACCGAGGGCCGCAAATGGCCCGCGGGCCGCGAGTTTGAGACCCCAGCTTTAAAGGATACCAGAGATAAATTAAGTATAAGTATTGAGTACCTGCTCAATTGCCGTCCTCTCAGTTCGCTAACAAGAGTGCAGTTGGGGGCCGTACCTCCAGGATCCCTCATGCCCACTGGCTGGATTGCGGACTCCACTGTGGGAGAACTGAGTGGCCCTGGAGATCAACAAGGGTGACCATGGCCTACAGGAGGCTGGAGGACGCACCAGGTAAATATAAATCCTTATACTACATTTATTTCAGGTTTCCTCTAAAATTAAAAACTTTCAATAAAAGAGACAATGTTAAAAGAAAAAAAAAGAAAAAGATACAACGCTGGAGTTTCAAGATGTTAGGGTCTTTTGAAGGAATAGGTTTTAGGTCATGGAGACAACGTTGTCCTATTTATATTTGCTTATTATCATTATTGGTATCTTTGCACCCACAGTCTCCACCACAGATCATCACAGTTCTCTGCACCATCTTATCAAATAAGCACATTAGCTGCCTTTCGATATTACCCGACGTCAGCATAAATTTCTTCGGCCTAAACACGTGGCGGAGGATAACATGACAGATCCTGTGAAGAATCCTGAAATACCTGCGTTCTACAAATTCACAATTTATGGTTAATTAGCAAGCCAGCAGAGAGTGTGAAGTGCGCTCCTCTCGCTACGAGAGGCTCGGATATCTCTGGAGAAGAGTATCTCAAAGTAATCCATAATGAACTTGAACAATTTACACTTGAGGAAAACAAGTGGGTAATCATTATGAGAGCGCCCTTAGCCCACAAATCATTTGTGGTAACAATTAATATTCTCCTCTACCCTCCACTTATTTTCTTAGAAACCTTTTGATGCCTCCAATTACCGAGATCATATGAAGCAAAAAAAATAAAAATAGAGTGAATAATTGGGATTCCTACCTTCACACACACGTGGATAATTCTAAGGGGGGGGGGGGATAATAAATACTCAGTCACAAATAGGAATGTGTACATCATAGGGAAGAGCACATGGTATGGTCAATTCATGTAGATGACCTTCAGATGGATTATCAATGTTCCATTGAGATCTTTATTGAAGTGGCGTGTCACCCACTGCATGCCCACTAACAGGTGTTTAATGTGTTAAACAGGTAATACCAAACCTTGTAGGCTGGGATCACACAGAAAAGGTCCTGTCCTGTCAGTTTCTGACAGTTGGCATCAATTTTGTATGAATTATCTATGACTTGGTTCAATGTACACATAGAAGGTGTACATTTCCGGCCCAGCCAGTCCTGTCCTGTCAGTTTTGCATTCGTTTTATATGATTTTTTCTTGGCTTGGTTCACACATAAAAGGTGCACATTTTCAGTCCAGTCTTGTTCATACAAAACTGATAGAAAATTGATACAGAACTGACAGGACAGGACTGGACCGGACATGTAAACCTTTTATGTGTGACCCTGGGCTGCCATCAGAAATTTCTGGGCTCCCCTTTCCCTCATGCCAAAATATTCTGCAGAAAAAAAAGAAACGGTGCAAATTTATTTTAGGATTTGTATCAGCTGTAACAAAGAAATGTTTTTTGTTTGAAGGTTATTATGCTGTTGTGTATCTGTTAGAGCAGAGAGGAGTTCTGAGTTCAGGTCCACTTTAATGCAGAACTGTACTAGATGTGCTGGGACTTGAAAGTATTACAGCATAGAACTGGAAATGAACACTTCTCACCCTGCTTACTGCCACTATAACTTACATACAGTCCTTGACTTGTAATATATATACATACCTCCCAACTTTTTGAGATGAGAAAGAGGCCACACCCCTGCCACACCCCTGATCACACCCCCATCACACCCCTAGTCACGCATACCAAAAAGATGGCATAACAAAAATGTGTTGTTTTTATAATTCGAACCACACCGGTCCTCTCTATCCTGGTTCATTTTCCTCCATATTAACATTTTAAAATTAGTGATACTGTATATCAATTTAAAGGATGGGAATAAAGTTTAGAGTCAATCAAAGACATTTTTAGTAGAGAAATATATATATATATATATATATATATATATATATACAGTGGCTTGTTGCAAAAGTATTCGGCCCCCTTGAAGTTTTCCCCATTTTGTCACATTACTGCCACAACCATGAATCAATTTTATTGGAATTCCACGTGAAAGACCAGTACAAAGTGGTGTACACATGAGAAGTGGAATGAAAATCATACATGATTCCAAATATTTTTTTACAAATAAATAACTGCAAAATGGGGTGTGCGTAATTATTCAGCCCCCCTAAGTCCATACTTTGTAGAACCACCTTTTGCTGCAATTACAGCTGCCAGTCTTTTAGGGTATGTCTCTACCAGCTTTGCACATCTAGAGACTGACATCCTTGCCCATTCTTCTTTGCAAAACAGCTCCAGCTCAGTCAGATTAGATGGACAGCATTTGTGAACAGCAGTCTTCAGATCTTGCCACAGATTTTCGATTGGATTTAGATCTGAACTTTGACTAGGCCATTCTAACACATGGATATGTTTTGTTTTAAACCATTCCATTGTTGCCCTGGCTTTATGTTTAGGGTTGTTGTCCTGCTGGAAGGTGAACCTCTGCCCCAGTCTCAAGTCTTTTGCAGACTCCAAGAGGTTTTCTTCCAAGTTTGCCCTGTATTTGGCTCCATCCATCTTCCCATCAACTCTGACCAGCTTCCCTGTCCCTGCTGAAGAGAAGCACCCCCAGAGCATGATGCTGCCACCACCATATTTGACAGTGGGGATGGTGTGTTCTGAGTGTTGTGCAGTGTTAGTTTTCCGCCTCACATAGCGTTTTGCATTTTGGCCAAAACGTTCAGTTTTGGTCTCATCTGACCAGAGCACCTTCTTCCACATGTTTGCTGTGTCCCCCACATGGCTTGTGGCAAACTGAAAACAGGACTTCTTATGCTTTTCTGTTAACAATGGCTTTCTTCTTTCCGCTCTTCCATAAAGGCCAATTTTGTGCAGTGCATGACTAATAGTTGTCCTATGGACAGATTCCTCCACCTGAGCTGTAGATATCTGCAGCTCGTCCAGAGTCACCATGGGCCTCTTGACTGCATTTCTGATCAGCGCTCTCCTTGTTCGGCCTGTGAGTTTAGGTGGACGGCCTTGTCTTGGTAGGTTTACAGTTGTGCCATACTCCTTCAATTTCTGAATGATCGTTTGAACAGTGCTCCGTGGGATGTTCAAGGCTTTGGAAATCCTTTTGTAGCCTAAGCCTGCTTTAAATTTCTCAATAACTTTATCCCTGACCTGTCTGGTGTGTTCTTTGGACTTCATGGTGTTGTTGCTCCCAATATTATCTTAGACAACCTTTGAGGTCGTCACAGAGCAGCTGTATTTGTACTGACATAAGATTACACACAGGTGCACTCTATTAGCACTCATCAGGCAATGTCTATGGGCAACTGACTGCACTCAGACCAAAGGGGGCTGAATAATTATGCACACCCCACTTTGCAGTTATTGATTTGTAAAAAAATTTGGAATCATGTATGATTTTCGTTCCACTTCTCACGTGTACACCACTTTGTATTGGTCTTTCATGTGGAATTCCAATAAAATTGATTCATGTTTGTGGCAGTAATATGACAAAATGTGGAAAACTTCAAGGGGGCCGAATACTTTTGCAAGCCACTGTGTATATATATATATATATATATATATATATATATATATATATATATATATATATATACTAGCCAACCCACGTCGTAGCATACGCCGCATCTATCTATCTAATAGAGTACGTGCCTCAACCTTGATGCAAGAAGAAGTAGGCTTTCCATGAGAAAATGTATGCGTGCTCAAACACCAAGTTTAACCCTAGCAAGTCTGGCTTTGCAAATCTGGCCTAATTGGCTATTCATGAGGCAATGCTCATGCAAATATGCATTTGCTTTCGCATGCCAAACTATGTAGGGTCAAAAAACCAATACTGCAAAGTGCTCTCTCGCTGCCTGGGAACCACAGCGGCACCCCGGAGTGGGAGGCTGGGTGGCGCAGCCGTCCCCCCCCCCCCCAAGCGTGGCCAGCGCTGGGGAGAGCCGTCCGCACCCACCTCCTAATATTAAAAACAGCCACTTACCTTAACGTCCATTGGGTTCTGCTACATGCGCATTAATTTTCTCATGGAAAGCATTTTGTGCAGTTTGTATCCTTTGGAGGCAGGTGGTGGATGGCTTGCTCCGGTGGTGTGAACCCTGGAGTGAGTGTGCCTGTCCTCCCCCCCCCCCCCCTCTGGAGTGCTGTATGTGAGCCAGCCCTGAGCTCTAAAGCTCGGGGTGACCCATGCTTCTCTCCTTTCTCATGTGGTGCCCCCAAATTAATGCGCATGTAGCAGAACGCAATGGACGTTAAGGTAAGTGCCTGTGTTTAATATTGGGAGGTGGGTGCAGACGGCTCTCCCCGGCGCTGGCCACACTTGGGGGGGGGGGGTCGTCCACGCCACCCAGCCTCCCCCTCCGGGGTGCCATTGTGGTTTCCAGGCAGTGAGAGAGCCTGGGACCCTGCGGTCCCCCCAGTTGTATAAAAAGGGGGCATTGGGAATCCTCCCCGTGGTGCTCCTGGAGGCCTGGAGCACACCAAAAACTGCTAGCAGATCCGCAAAATGCTAGCAGATTTTGAAACGCTTTTTCTTATTTTTCTGTAGCATTTCACCTAGCATTTTGCGGTTTTGTAAAGCGTTTTTGGTGTAGTAGATTTCATATATTGTTACAGTAAAGCTGTTACTGAACAGCTTCTGTAACAAAAACGCCTGCAAAACCGCTCTGAACTGCCTTTTTTCAGAGCGGTTTGCGTTTTTCCTATACTTTACATTGGAGGCAGAAACGCCTCCGCAATCTAAAAAATGCCTCACCTCGGGAGTATGCGTTTCAGCAAAACGCCTCCCGCTCTGGTGTGCACCAGCCCATTGAAATACATTACCCAAGCGTATCTGCAGCCGCAAGTGGATCGCAAAACGCTGCCGAACCGCTCTGGTGTGCACTAAGCCGGATAGTGCTAATGTAGCATGTAGCAGGGTGACTGCTTTGTGGTATTGGTTTGTGCATGCATTTGCATGAGCATTGCCTCATGAATAGCCAATTAGGCCAGATTTGCAATGTCAGACTTGCTAGGGTAAGGCCTCTTTTCCATGGACTGTGGATAGGCAGTGAAATGGCTCTCAAACTCTCACAACTGCTCACTGCTGCCTTGTAACTGCTCACTGCTGCCTGGTAACTGCTTGCTGCTGCCTGGTAACTGCTTGCTGCTGCCTGGTAACTGCTTGCTGCTGCCTGGTAACTGCTTGCTGCTGCCTGGTAACTGCTTGCTGCTGCCTGGTATCTGCTCACTGCTGCCTGGTAACTGCTTGTTGCTGCCTGGTAACTGCTTGTTGCTGCCTGGTAACTGCTTGCTGCTGCCTGGTAACTGCTTGCTGCTGCCTGGTATCTGCTCACTGCTGCCTGGTAACTGCTTGTTGCTGCCTGGTAACTGCTTGCTGCTGCCTGGTAACTGCTTGCTGCTGCCTGGTATCTGCTCACTGCTGCCTGGTAACTGCTTGTTGCTGCCTGGTAACTGCTTGTTGCTGCCTGGTATCTGCTCACTGCTGCCTGGTAACTGCTTGCTGCTGCCTGGTAACTGCTTGTTGCTGCCTGGTATCTGCTCACTGCTGCCTGGTAACTGCTTGTTGCTGCCTGGTATCTGCTCACTGCTGCCTGGTAACTGCTTGCTGCTGCCTAGTAACTGCTTGTTTCTGCCTGGTATCTGCTCACTGCTGACTGATAACTGCTTGCTGCTGCCTGGTAACTGCTTGTTGCTGCCTGGTATCTGCTCACTGCTGCCTGGTAACTGCTTGCTGAGCACACAGCTCAACAGTCCGTGGAAAAGAGGCCTTAAACTTGGTGTTTGAGCACGCATAAATTTTCTCATGCAAAGTACTTCTTCTTTTTTTTTTACATAGAAAGAGGGACAGAGTCCTGAAAGAGGGACAAATGATGAGGAAAGAGGGACAGGGCTTCCAAAGAGGGACTGTCTCTCCAAAATAGGGAGCTATGTATATAATGTCTGTCCTGGTATTGTTTTGTTTGTGTGTGTTAGGCAACTGTCAAATCAAATTCCTTGTCAGTGCAAACTTATTTGGCCAAATAAATTAATTCTGATAAAATAGTGGGCACCCGGGCAGTTATAAATAGTCTCATTTTGACCCTTTTTCAACTGTTCTGAGAAAAAATACCAGCAGTGTAAATTATGCGTTGAGAACAGCGAAGAAAGACCAAGCCGAAACCTCCCCAGTTTCGCTGCTTTTACTGTAGTTTTCTCAGTTTCAGAATGTGAGAAAACTTGCTTCCGTTGTCCTGCCAGCAGCCTATTATACCTGGACAGCAAACTTACAAAGTAAAGCATTCTCTCACTCCTTGGCAGTGGTGCCCAGGCAGCTGGCTCTGCACAATGGGCACATAGTCGGTGGACATCTTCCGCCAGCATCTCTCAAAGACATCAGGAGGAGATCAGGAGCCTGTTGGCGACTCCCTTACTTATCCTGTTATTTGTTGTTTAATTAGCAGCCAGACAATACAGCTGCTGAGCCCTTCGCCTCTTCCAAGTGATATTTGAAACACCCAATTTGAATGGGTCTTAAAATGCAGCTTTTTGGCACTCCGAAGCGTTTCAAGATGGAATTGGCCTCGGCCGCGGCGGTGTAGCCATCCTACTTAAGCATAAATTAATATGACTCATGTTTGACAGAGAGTCAAAGGGAAATTGAGCTTCAGAGCTCTGGAAAGAAGTTATACTTTTTTTTCGCTGTAATTTCAGGACTGTACAAAGTACTTTGTAATATTTTACAGAAAACAATAGAGTGTATCTTATAAAACAGACCGAGAATTGAAAACTAACCCCAGGCACAGAACTACATATGCCAGCTCATAACTTTGTAAACAGAGTCAAAACTGTACTTTTTTTTTACAGCTAACAAAGTTACTGTACTGTAGTTACAAATCATGTGACTTGGGGTCATGTTGAAGCAGTCCACATTGCACACAATGGAGTTATTAAAAAGAACATTAAACAATGTGATATGATGAGATGTTTCTGTACAGTGGCAAGCATAAAATTACCTATGCTGTGCTCTTTTTCCTCTTTCCCTGCCTGAAAGAGTTAATATTCAGCTGTGCATCTGACAGTTTTCTCCAGGCGGACTATAGCGCCCCTTACTGCTAAAGAATTACAGCCATAAAATACTTTCCTGGCAGAGAACAGGGCCTTCTGAAAGCATGGAATAGATAGACACAGGAAAGATTGTCATTGAGCTGAGAATAAAAATTACTTTTATTACTTTACTATTAAAGAGGCGCTATGGCGAAAAAGCGTAACATTTAAAATACATGTAAACATATACAAATAAGAAGCACATTTTTCCCAGAAGTACATAGATTTTTTGCAAGCATAAATACACATCATTAAGATGCCTTAAGTGAAACAGAACATCTAAATGGGGTGAGAGGCTGTTAGCTGAGATAAGACTCCTTTCTTTTCCACTATGAAACGCGATCGATTGCGATCGTGTTTCAATTTCCACTATGCTCAGTATAGTAGAGCTCAATTGCATCCAAATCCAAAACGCAGCAGGATGACTATTGCACTTGGACTAAAATAGCGAAGCAATCGAATCGCACTAATGGAAATTGCTGTTGTTGTTTTCATCAGTATAATGTACCTTGAGTTTTGCGTTCTGTTAGCAATTAGAACCAAATCGCAAATCGCAGGGTAGTGGAAAAAGGCCCTCAAATTCCGAGTTCACAAGTTTAGCTACAAGCAGAGAGGATACAATATAGGCTGAGAAAGAGTTGGCATTAAATATCATCAACCTCATACTAATATAAAAAGTTTTTGTTCTCCTTCAAACCTCTGTCCACAGCTTTGAAGCAATTTATAAATGTTGTTTCTGCTATTAATCTATCTTTTGACGTAGTTGGTGTCATGTGGGTGCTGGACGCAGGCACTGGGTACCATTTGTAGATGGGTGGGGGTACTAGGTGCCACTTGAGTGGTGGGCGCTGGCTATGGCCAAATAGCGTGTGCCATGTGGGTGATGGGTGCTGGCTTTGGGGGATAGTTGGTGTCCTGTGGGTGCTGGATGCAGGTACTGGGTGCCATGTGTAGATGGGTGTGGGTATTGGATGCCATGTGGATAATGTAGACACTGCATTCTATGCGGCGTGACGTCCACATCTTCAGGGCACCATAGCGTGTACATATTTGTACGCCGCCCATGGCCGGATTTACCATAAGGCACTGTAGGCGCGTGCCTACAGGCGCATGATAATGGAAGGGCGGCTTAATCCCCTTCCTGAGTGTCTCCCTCCCTCCTTCTCTATGCAGAGTCCTGATGACAGCTTAAGTGAGGGATTACTCACACTGCTCATGGCATTACACTGACAAGAGCTCCCTTCAGTCACTTTTAGCTACTTAATACTGATGTTCCACTACTAGCTGCTACCTAATACTTGGGGGCACCTCTAGCTACTTAACCACTTTACCCCCAGCGGTACGAATTTCTCCGCCCCTTTTTTCCCTCCTAAAAAACCAGGGACGGAGAAATCCGTACCTTCCGCGCTACCGCCGCTGTCCGCGCTCCCGCCGCTCGTGCGCGCGCACCCGCCGCTCGTGCACGCCGCCGCCCGCTCGCCCGGAGATCAATGAACGGGAAAATCCATTCCCGTTTGTTGATCTAGCCCCCGCAATGATCTGCTGCTTCTTTCAGAAACAGCGAGATCATTGTGCGTCTCCCAGCCTCCTACTGCTTCCTGTAAGCGTCCTTCCGGACGCTTACAGGTCGCATGTAAACAAACACTCTGTGGCCATCTTGTGGCCAAATAGTAAACTACACCCTAAAAGCATTTTACATATACAAACATTACATTTACACAATAAATTAACTCATTACCTCCCACACTCCCCAATTTTTTTTTTTTTTTTGTAATTAAAAAAAAAAAAATACAATAAAAAAAAAAAACATAAATAGTTACCTTAGGGACTGAACTTTTTAAATATTTATGTCAAGAGGGTATAACACTGTTACTTTATAAACTGCGGGCTTGTAATTAGGGATGGATGCAAAACTGAAAAAAATGCACCTTTATTTCCAAATAAAATATTGTCGCCAAACATTGTGATAGGGACATAATTTAAATGGTTTTATAACCGGGACAAATGGGTTAATACATTTCATGGGTTTTAATTACAGTAGCATGCTTTATTTAAAAACTATAATGGCCGAAAACTGAAAAATAATAATTTTTTTCCCACATTTTTTCCTATTTCCCCATTAAAACACATTTAGAATAAAATAATTCTTGGCATAATGTCCCACCTAAAGAAAGCCTAATTGGTGGCGAAAAAAACAAGATATAGTTCATTTCATTGGGATAAGTAATAATAAAGTTATAGACGAATGAATGGAAGGAGCGCTGAAAGGTGAAAATTGCTCTGGTGGTCAGGGGGTAAAACCCCTCAGTGGTGAAGTGGTTAATATTGAGGGTACTTATGTAAGGGGGAATTGACAGCAAGCACACTTGCAGTGCCAGGACATCTGTGCCTTTAGGCTCCTGTCAGGTAAATCTAGGCCTGACACCGCTGTTGAACTGGGCGCAGGGTAGGCCTGAACGATTTTAGGAAAAGATTGAATCGCACGATTTCTGTCAGAAATTGCGATTTCAATTCGATTCACGATTTTCGTGAGCTTGCACGATTTTCGACAGCTTGTCATTTCACCACTAGGCTCAGTTTGTGTGTGTGAGCAGAGTCCTTCCTTTGCTTTATGAGAGTCTCTGCAGGCCTGTCAATCAAGCTTTGCTTTGGCCAGCTTATCAAGCCTAGCCTTTCCTGCAAACACAATTATGCCTTTGCACAAATGTACTGTGCCCCACTGCAGCAAACAGCTATGCAGAATAGATTGCCTCAATTTCACATTCACAGTACCCCACTGCAAACAGCCGTGCAGAATACTAAGTTACCACAGTCAGTCACAGCACAGTCATCAGCATTATCACGCTGACACGTTGTGCAAAGGAAGTGGAGGCAGTGCAAAAAAGTTGATTGACAGGCTGCCCGGCCAGCTAGTGATGTGGACTCGGGAGGCTGAGCTACATGTGATTAAGAGCCTGTGGGCGGAGTCTTCCGTCCGCCCAGCCAATGACATGGAGGCGCTGGGAGGAGTGAGCCACTGCAAGAGTGACAGACTGTGGGCGGAGTCTGCTGCCCGCTCATCTCATAGGCTGCAGGCACGGAAGTTGGGGAGAGAGTGAGCCGCCTCCATAGCCGAAAGGGACGCGCGAGTAACACCCGCTGAGCCGCCGCCGCCGCATGGAGCGGCACGCTGTGCACAGCACGAGAGGGGGCTGCCTGCAGAGGGGGACGAAATCGCCGCTATGACGATCACGGAATCGCCGTTTCCGTGATCGCGATTTCGATCCCCAAACGATTTATCGTTCAGGCCTAGCGCAGGGTGAGCTGAATGATGGCTGCTACTCAAATCCCTGACGCTGTAAAATACTATTCCCCCTCCGAGTCATCACAACTCAGAGATTGCCAGAGCCCTAAATTACCCTTAGGCGCCCGGCGCAGTATAAAATTACTGCTATGGGGCGCCTGGTATCGGCACTCGAAGCTGAGCTCCGTACACCAAATCCACCGCGTACATCAAAAAAGGGCGTCAGGAAAAAAGGGCGCGTGGTGTAAACGATAAGCAGTATTATCGTTTATAATAATATTGTGTAGAATTTCGTTTATAAATATTGTTTTAAGAATTTATCAATCATTAAATAATGTGTATGAGATCGGCAATTCTTAAAACGTTAATCTTCCCTGTTTCTAAACTGAAACTTATATTTACGTTTGTTAAAAACCCTCCCTGTACCTATCCCTAACCCCTAGACCCCCTGGTGGTGCCTAAACCTAAGACTCCCCTGTTGGTGCCTAAACCTAAGACCCCCCTGTTGGTGCCTAAACCTAAGACCCACCTGGTGGTGCCTAAACCTAAGACCCCCCCCTGTTGGTGCCTAAACCTAAGACCCCCCTGTTGGTGCCTACACCTAAGACCCCCCTGGTGGTGCCTAAACCTAAGACCCCCCTGTTGGTGCCTAAACCTAAGACCCCCCTGTTGGTGCCTAAACCTAAGACCCCCTGTTGGTGCCTAAACCTAAGACCCCCCTGGTGGTGCCTAAACCTAAGACCCCTCTGGTGGTGCCTAAACCTAAGCCCCCCCTGGTGGTGCCTAAACCTAAGACCCCCTATGGATAATAATGTTTTACAAACATTAATAAATAGAAAATGTAAATAAAAAAATGTAAATAAATTTTTTGGGTGGATAATAATGTTTTAGAAATGTTTTAGAAATAGTGATTTAGTATCTTTATAAACGTTATTCGTCACGGGCTCATTTTGTAAAGTTAAATCATCACAAGCACAGTTATGAAACCTTAAAAATCTCTGGGCGCCGTTTGTAAAACGTTAATAATCTCCGGCGCCTTTTTTCCCTGTTCGGCCCCCATTAGACGATATTTATAATGGGAGTGAATCGGGCGCCCTTTTTGTCCACTTGTCTCATGCACCCAAATCTCCTGCTTCCAATCCACCGGCTTCGACCATCGCATTCATTATGGATTTTATGGCTATAGCTACGTCCCTGGACAACAAAGAAGGTACAGAAAACCTTGTAGAGAATGAAAACGCATATATTCCGAAAATAATATCTTGTTTTTTTTTGCTGAAATAATTCCTGTAACAAACTCAAATGTGAAATTATGCTTTGGTATTTTAATAGTGTAGCAATGGCGTTCCTATTTCAAAAAGAAAAAAACTGAAAACCGATATTTGCTAAAACGCTCTCCGGTATATCCATCATCTGTTTGAGAGGCACTCCGCCACGTTATTCCGTACACTGAAAAAAGCAAAGGAAGAAAAAAAAATATGTGATGAATGGAATAATCTTTTAAATTTTTTATCATTTTTCAAATAGCTTACGAAGATTATGTTGTCTTAAGACCATCAAGATCAGATAACTAACAAAGATGAATTGGGGATTAATCTTCAATTACTCTTCAGATTGCTGTTCCGCGACTTGTCCTGAATATCTTATCAGATGGTAGACGTGTCAAAGCAGAGGACCATGGTGGAACTGCTCATCAGATAACAAGCTAAACATTCTGAAATAGGAAATGTCTCTATCAACAGTCTTATGCCGGAGATAGAAGGAAGGATCTACTCCGCATCTGGGTATAAAAAGCAACGCGGAAATCCCAGCTAAATCCCAAATTGAACAAGTCAAATTCTAATAGCAATCAGGGAGATAAGTGAACATGAATAGTGTAGAGAAGCAGAGGGGTGGACAGAATGTCTGTTTCATAGCTCAGATGCTCCTGAAACTCAATACAGCTTTCTTACTCGTCCATCTGGGATGTGTTTGCCGCATTATGTGGGCGTTGCTGGTCACACTATTATGCCCACATTAAAGGGCAACTGAAGTGAGAAGACTATGGAGGCTGCCATGTTTATTTCCTTTTAAACAATACCAGTTACCTGGAAGACTGCTGGTCTGTTTGGCTGCAGAAGTGTCTAAACAACACCAGAAACAAGCATGCAGCTAATCTGTCAGATCTGACAATCTTGCCAGAAACACCTGATCTGCTGCATGCTTTTTAACCTCCTGAGCGATAATCCCGAGCTGAGCTCGGGGTATGTCGCGCAGGAGGAGTTCTCAGGCCCTGGTGGGCCGATTTGCATAATTTTTTCTTGTTACACGCAGCTAGCACTTTGCTAGCTGCGTGTAACTTCCGATCGCCGCCGTGCCGCGCAGCCCCCCCCCTCCCCCTTGCGCAGCCTGGCCAATCAGTGCCAGGCAGCGCTGAGGGGTGGATCGGGACGTCCCTCTGACGTCACAACGTCTATGACGTCGGTGACGTCATCCCGCCCGGTCGCCATGGCGACCGGGGAAGCCCAGCAGGAAATCCCTTTCAGAACGGGATTTCCTGCTTACTCTGATTGCCGAAGGCGATCGGAGTGGGTGGGGGATGCCGCTGGGGCTCGCTACATGATATAAAAAATAAAAAATTTTAAAAAAAGTGCTGCGCCCCCTCCTGGGCGATCTAATTGTATCGCCCAGAGAGTTAAGGGTCTATGGCTGAAAGTATTAGAGTCAGCAGGGCTGCCAGGCAACTGGTATTGCTTAAAAGGAAATAAATATGGCAGCCTTCATATACCTCTCTCTTCAGTTGTCCTTTAAAGGGAACCTGAAGAGCGAGGGATACGGAGGCTGCCATATTTATTTCCTTTTCAGCTGCAAAATCTGAATCACACACCTGAAACAAGCATGCTGCTAATCTTGGCAGATTTTTGGCAGCAACATCTGATCCACATGCTTGTTCAGGGTCTATGGCTAAACTTCCCTGGTGATTAATCTCCCTGCACTTTTAGTATCAAAAGCGGCACAATTCTTTTAAAGTGTTTCTTTATATTGTAAGCATTTTTTGCAAACCGCTTGCAAATTATCACCTTCCACTGAGAGCTACAAATTCATCATTGGCAGTGCAGAGGAGGAGAGCTTGGCTGTATTCTGTACCAGCACTTACAGTGCTGCGCCCGGGGACATATGTCCACCCTTGCTCCCCCATAGTTACGCCTTTATTTTCAGGCCTAGCCTTACTCCATTCACATGAATGGGTTTCTGATTTCCCCTTTAGGGTCATTTCAGTACAAGAATTCTAAATTTCTGAAATCCTGATTGGTGGCGGGGAACAAAACTCTTACATTTGTGAAATATGGCCTTTTTAAAAGTGATGTTTTCAGAATTGGAGAATATTTATTTTACGAGTTGCTTGTCAACCCAATTTTTTTAATAAACAGGCCCTTATTTTTTAACAGAAGAAGCCACGGGTGTCATGGCGGCCTTCGTGCACGTCCCAGGCAAGAGAGAGAGAGGGGAACACACTCATAACTCCCCAGTGTTGGGATATATTAGTGTTATGACTCAGCCGCTATCGCTACATCACTCAACCTATTTATCCCTATTAACTAGAAATGTCCCCAGAGTCCTACCTAATCAGCTCAACAAGCTGGGCTTGTGTCATAATAAAGGGCCAAACTAGAAAGGCATATTCCATTCCACCGCCTAGAATATCCCAGCAGTGCTCGGAGCGGACTGAGAAATATAGCCCAGACCCACTCGGCGGCGGGAAGCCTCGTCCTGTAAATCTTCTGCCGCGAATAGGAGTTTATTTTGCCATTGCAAAATGAGAACATTTTAGGGGTATAATGTGCTATAAATCTGTATGATCTCCGTATTCATCATAGGACACTTAGACAGACGCTATTAAACTGTCCGTTGGTCCCGATTTGTTTCCGAAGGCTTCATGTTGGCCGTGTGGGAAATGTGTTTATACGGGAAATAGACTTTTTGCAGGTGACATCTGGAAAGTGATATCGGAAGGTGGAGGGATAAAGAGGTAAGGGGTCAAAGAATTGGACATTCAGAACTAATAGAAGAAACCTAACAAAGCCTAATATTTGTTGTGCTTGGATAAGAAGAGGCAGAACATCTGAAAGGTTTTATTCTATTCGCTGTAAAAAAAATAAAGTATGGATGGATTTTAACTTCTAGCAGTTCCTTACTTCAAGAAGCACTGTAGTGACACATTCAAGGCTGGATTTCTGGAAAGGCTACAAAGGCCTGGACCTTGGGCAGCTGCATTCCAAGGGGGTACTTGGACATGAAATAGGGGTTGCTACATATGAAAGAAAAGGCTGCAGATGGAGAGTAACACATGAAATGGAAAGTTGATGTCCAAGAGAGTTGTGCATGAAAGAGAGTGTCTGCAGTACCGGGATGATAGACATGGAAGAGGGGGCAGTACATGGAATGGGAGGGGCGATGCTGCACTTGAAAGGCGAGCCCCAATATACTTGGCCTAGAGGGGCAAAAAAAGTATAAACCCGGCCTTGTCAGGGCTGGATTTATCATAAGGCACTGTAGGCAGGTGCCTACAGGCGCCTGATAATGGAAAGGTGGCTCACTCCCCTCCCTGAGCGCCTCCCTCCCTCCTTTCCTATGCAGAGTCCTGATGAGAGTGTAAATGAGAGGTTATTCACCCAGCTCTCTGCATTGCACTGATGAGATCTCCTTTCAGTCAGGGGCAACACTAGCTACTTGATCCTGATGGCTACCTAATGCTAAGGGACACTTGTAGCTATGATGGGCAAGGGAAGTAAGGAGGAAGTGACAGCTGAGACAGCCAGCACACTTGTGGTTCAGAGGGGGTTTGTAGGTCCATAGAGGGTAGAGTCTAAGGTGCAAGCCAGGACATCTGGTCCTTTATACTCCTGTGATGAAAATCCGGGCTTGATTACACTGCAGTTCTTCTTTAAATTTTACTATTGCGGTACTTATTTAATATTAGTGAATGAGACACTTGAGTCTGATTACTCTCTGGCCAACAGCACATTTTTGACATTATTCACCTGAAAAGCAGGAAATGCTTGTGAAATGCATTGTGTGGCCCTAGATGCCGATAAGATGTTAGTGCAGGCAAGTGTGCAAAATACCCTCGCGATGTTACTCTCTGGACCTTGTGTATCCTGGTGATTCAACAGGTAGCAGGAAATTTGGGTGCCCACTAGCAGCAGAGGTTTAGGCACGGCCCATTGAAATAGCAGTATTAAGGGGAAATTCGTGCATCTGCAGCACCCAATGTTTATCGGGCGCTCAAATTACCCTTCAGTGCCAATATTTCAATGGGCACCTATGGCGGCACCAGAAAAATTAAGTTTTTAAAAATTTTCGATTGGCGGCCGGGAAGGAAGGGGGGGGGGGGGTGGAATTAAGAGTGGTTAAGGTAAGGCGTCTGGTGGAATGTTTGTGTGTGGGAGATGGTTAGGCATCAGGTAGGGTGTCTGTGAGGGGGAGAGACAGTTAGGGTTAGGCATCAGGAAGAGTGTCTGTGCGGGGGAGGGACGTTAGTGTAAGGCATCAGGAACGGTGTCTGTGCGGGGGAGGGACGTTAGGGTTAGGCATCAGGAAGAGTGTCTGTGCGGGGGAGGGGCGTTAGTATAAGGCATCAGGAACAGTGTCTGTGCGAAGGAGGGACGTTAGTGTAAGGCATCAGGAACGGTGTCTGTGCGGGGGAGGGACGTTAGTGTAAGGCATCAGGATCGGTGTATGTGTGGGGGAGGGACGTTAGGGTTAGGCATCAGGAAGTGTGTCTATGCGGGTTGGACGGTTAGGGTTAGGCATTAAGAAGGGTGTATGTGTGGGGGAGGGCGGTTAGAGTTAGGCATCAGGAAGGGTGTCTATGCGGGGTGGGCGGTTAGGGTTAGGCATCGGGAAGGGTTTTTATGCGGGGTGGGCAGTTAGTGTTAGGCATCAGGAAGGGTGTCTATGCGGGGTGGACATTTAGGGTTAGGCATCAGGAAGGGTGTCTATGCGGGGTGGACGGTTAGGGTTAGGCATCAGGAAGGGTGTCTATGCGGGGTGGACGGTTAGGGTTAGGCATCAGGAAGGGTGTCTATGCGGGGTGGGCGGTTAGGGTTAGGCATCGAGAAAGGGTTTTTATGCGGGGTGGGCGGTTAGTGTTAGGCATCAGGAAGGGTGTCTATGCGGGGTGGACATTTAGGGTTAGGCATCAGGAAGGGTGTCTATGCGGGGTGGACGGTTAGGGTTAGGCATCAGGAAGGGTGTCTATGCGGGGTGGACGGTTAGGGTTAGGCATCAGGAAGGGTGTCTATGCGGGGTGGACGGTTAGGGTTAGGCATCAGGAAAAGTGTCTATGCGGGGTGGACGTTTAGGGTTAGGCATCAGGAAGGGTGTCTATGCGGGGTGGACGGTTAGGGTTAGGCATTAGGAAGGGTGTATGTGTGGGGGAGGGCGGTTAGAGTTAGGCATCAGGAAGGGTGTCTATGCGGGGTGGACGGTTAGGGTTAGGCATTAGGAAGGGTGTATGTGTGGGGGAGGGCGGTTAGAGTTAGGCATCAGGAAGGGTGTCTATGCGGGGTGGACGTTTAGGGTTAGGCATCAGGAAGGGTGTCTATGCGGGGTGGACAGTTAGGGTTAGGCATCAGGAAGGGTGTCTATGCGGGGTGGATGGTTAGGGTTAGGCATCAGGAAAAGTGTCTATGCGGGGTGGACATTTAGGGTTAGGCATCAGGAAGGGTGTCTATGCGGGGTGGACGTTTAGGGTTAGGCATCAGGAAGGGTGTCTATGCGGGGTGGACCGTTAGGGTTAGGCACCAGGAAGGGTGTCTGTGCGGGGTGAACGGTTAGGGTTAGGCATCAGGAAGGGTGTCTGTGCGGGGTGGACGGTTAGGGTTAGGCATCAGGAAGGGTGTCTGTGCGGGGTGGACGGTTAGGGTTAGGCATCAGGAAGGGTGTCTATGCGGGGTGGACCGTTAGGGTTAGGCACCACCAGGAAGGGTGTCTGTGCGGGAGAGGGCAGTTAGGGTTGGGAGTCAGAAAGGGTGTCTATGCCCCTGCTTGGGGCAGTTAGGGTTAGGCATCAGGGCGAGGGTTTTGTGTGAGAGTAGGAATAGGTTTAGTTAGTAAAATATTGGCATTTAATACCGATGTTTACTTCTTTATACTTTAACAGTGGAGTGTTCTGTAAATTTACCGATATTCAACTATCTGCTTTTCTGGGTGCTCAAATTTCTAGGTGCCCTTTTATTACATACGCGTTTTAACATATTGCACTACAGTATTGGCTTCTGGCATTTGTCTCCTTTGTGTGTTCTTGGTCCTAAAATTACTTAGGCCCGCCCAGGCCCGGTCTAGCCAGCCCATGATGCCAAGCAGGGGCGCCGCAAGGCACCAAGCAGACCACGCGGCCGCTTGGGGCCTCAAGGTCTTAGGGGCCTCGGCGGCTCCGTGAGGTCGGCGTGACGTCACTGTTTTCCCGCAGCCCCGCGGGGCTGGCAGAGCAGAGCAGGGCTACGGGAAGATGGCTATTTTATGTCTCCAGTACAGGGCTACGGGAAGATGACTATTTTATGTCTCCAGTACAGGGCTTCGGGTGGCCATCTTCCCGTAGCCCTGCATTCAATCAGCGCGGGAGATTGGAGGAAGGAGGGAGCTCCGTGGGAACTGCGCGCCTGAGGAGCCGGCCAGGAGAGGAGACGGGGAGAGAAGACTTCTGCCAGTGCCAGCCTGCCAGGTGAGTAAATTATTTTCTTTTTGCAGCTCTTATTGCGTTTATCTGCTGAAAATGTGCCCTAATTGCGTTTATTTGCTGAAAATGTGCCCTAATTGTGTTTGATATCTGCTGAAAATGTGCCCTAATTGCGTTTGATTTCTGCTGAACTGTGCCCTAATTGCGTTTGATTTCTGCTGAAAATGTGCCCTAATTGCGTTTGATTTCTGCTGAACTGTGCCCTAATTGCGTTTGATTTCTGCTGAAATGTGGCCCAAATTGCGTTTGATTTCTGCTGAAAATGTGCCCTAATTGCGTTTGATTTCTGCTGAAAATGTGCCCAAATTGCGTTTGATTTCTGCTGAAATGTGGCCCAAATTGCGTTAGATTTCTGCTGAAAATGTGCCCTAATTGCGTTTGATTTCTGCTGAAAATGTGCCCTAATTGCGTTTGATTTCTGCTGAAATGTGGCCCAAATTGCGTTTGATTTCTGCTGAAAATGTGCCCAAATTGCGTTTGATTTCTGCTAAAATGTGGCCCAAATTGCGTTTGATTTCTGCTGAAAATGTGCCCTAATTGCGTTTAATTTCTGCTGAAAATGTGCCCTAATTGCGTTTGATTTCTGCTGAAAATGTGCCTAAATTGCGCTTGATTTCTGCTGAAAATGTGCCCTAATTGCGTTTGATTTCTGCTGAAATGTGGCCCAAATTGCGTTTGATTTCTGCTGAAATGTGGCCCAAATTGTGTTTGATTTCTGCTAAAATGTGGCCCAAATTCTGTTTGTTTTCTGTTGAAATGTTGCACAAATTGCGTTTGTTTTCTGCTGAAATGTTGCACAAATTGCGTTTTTATTTTCTGGTGTCTGGGGTAACTGTTGCTGCATTTATTATTTAATGGTCATAGTTGGCTATATTTGCTGTGCTACGGTTAAGCTCCGCCCATACAATGTCATGGCCAAACCCATCTTTCGGCGCTGCGCGCGCCTCAATCACCCCCACATCCATTTTTCCCCGCAAACAGCCCCGCCCCAATCCACCCTCCAGCTCCACCCACATGTCATGGCCACACCCACTTATGTGGGATAGCCACACCCATTTTTCGCCACGGCAGGATGGGGCCACTTCCTACAGTCCGCTTGGGGCCACAAAAACCTTAGCTGCACCCCTAATGCCAAGTGAGGCGACTTCCTCAGTCGGCAGAAGCCTGAGGGCAGCACCAGGCAGAAACAGGAAGTGAAGAGAGTGCCTGGCCAACCTATACTGGGGGCAACTGTACCTGACTAACCTAAACTTGGGGCAACTGTACCTAGCTACCAATACTAGGGGCACTTATATCTTGCTACCTACCTATACTGAGACTCTGAGAGTGTTTTTTGGGGGGCTAACCGCAGCTATAACGTGAGGTGCAAACTGTCGGTGCTGTGCGATCATTACAATTTGGGGGGGGGGGGGCATCCTCGCAAGTTTGCATTAGGCAGCAAAAAATCTAAGACCAGCCCTGGGCCCGCCCTGCTTTACATCTTTACATTTAAGTGACTTCAGAGTCCGTATCAGAAGTTTACATCGAGTTTTAATTTATAGCTCCTAACAGGTGGGGGATTTTTTTCAGAGGCTGACAACACGATTTATTTGACTTGTATAGAATGCATATACCAAATCCAGCATTATTTATCATGAAAGGCAATTATGTCAAATGGCAATTTACCGTTTTGTAGCCCAGGTGCCTAAGAGACGTGACTGAGGGTTGTATGGCATTCCTCGGAGGTACCTGGGGTGTGAGCTTAATGAAGATTGACTTCTCCATTCTCACTTCCCCCAAACATTATCGACTGTAGTAATAATAAGGTATCAGCAAGGCATGAAAGTACCTTAAGACATTCTCTCCTTCTACAGAGCCATGTAAACATGGCATAAAGGACTTGTAATGAGTTCCTGCATCACGGCTGTCATCCCCAGCCATGCGTAGCTGTACATCGCTGTGTGATCCCTGTGAAGGAAAAGCTGAGATGGTTTATGTTTCCTTCATGTACAGTTTATGTTCAGTACTGAAAACAACATGTAAATAGGCTTTGCTTTCGTCATCAAGTAAAATTGAAGTACAGCATATTGATATTTGATATTTTCAGCTGGAAGGCAGGGAGCCTCAGTTACACTATGTGCGTTGCTTTGCATATCTTATCAACTCATATCTGTGGGGATCATATACATTTGTGCCTTTTCTTTTATGAGCTGCCATAGGCATGTCCACCATCAGAACATTTTGAAACCCCTACTGGGCAAACCTACTGGGCCCCCCTCACTTGCCTCTGCCGCCACATGGAAAATCACAGTCTTTGAAGGCCTGAACACACTAAGGTCCATGCGTCTGCTTTTAACACGCCCCCATGGCTGGAAGGGTCCTGCATTTATTCAGTTCATTAAAACTATAAGTATGCTTTGAACTCTATATTTAGTTAAGTGTGCTGCAGCAAAATACAATTTTGTTTAAAAAAAACAAAAAAACACAATATGCATTACAATATACAATGCACACAAAACATACATTACTGTGGCAGACGATACAATAGCCAGTTGCCACAACTCTAAAGGAGGAAAAGGGTGTAAGGGGGAACTCAGGAGGGGAAGGCATGGAGAGAGTTCAAGAGGTTAATGGCGGAGGGGGAAAAAGAGTTTTTGTGTCTAGAGGTCCTAGTGGAGATGAAACCTCCAGCATGATGCGAGGCAACTGAAGAAGCGTTGACCTGGGTGCGAGGGGTCGTTGGCAATCCTCTGGAGCACAGTCTGGGGTTGTAGAGGAAGTCAAGTGGAAGTAGGGGTTTGCCAATGATCCTCTCCGCTGATATGATGGTCCTCTGTAGTTTGTTGCTGGTGGAAGAGCCAGCGTACCAGACCAGGATGAATGAACAGACGACAGATTCAATAGTGGCGGAGTAAGAGCTCATCAGAAGCTCCTGGGCTATACTGAACTTCTTCAGCTTGCCAAGGAGGAATAGTCTCTGCTGGGTTTTCCTCTGGGTGGAGATGCTGTTGTCCTTCCAGCTCAGATCATTGGAGATGGTTATGCCCAGGAGGTAGACGCAGGATACACTTTTAACTACAGTGTCGTCAATTACTATTATTATTATTCTTTTTTAAAGCGCCAACTTATTCTGTGGTGCTGTACAAAGTAGTAAAACAATAAGGGTAAATAATGATACAGACAATGATATACATCAAGTATGGACAGTGGTACAAAATACAAAACTGGTGATTTCAAGGACAAATGTAGCATGATGATGAATAAAATGTATACCAGAGTGCAAGCTATGAAATGAATAACAATTTCCAAGACACAAAAGGATGAGAGAGTCCTGCCCTTGTGAGCTTACAATCTAAAGGTATGGGGGGGGGGGGGAGGGAGCTTTTAAAGATTTCAAAGCTTAGAGAGTGACAGATGTGCTGTGGAAGGACATTCCAGAGGAGAAGTGAGTCACGTGAGAAGTCTTGTATTAGTGAATAAGAGGGAGAGGGAGGTGATTCTAGAGGAGGACAAAAGAAGCTCAAGTATAGATCTGAGATTATGATTGGGTTGGTATTGGAAACCAGTGAGGAGATGTGCAGGGGAGAGAGATTGTGGAAAGCTTTGTAGGTTAGAGTTAAAGGGACACTGTAGGGGCGTCAGAGGAAAATGAGTTGAAGTTGCCCGGGGCTTCTAATGGTCCCCCACAGACACCCTGTGCCCGTGCAGCCACTCCCCAATGTTCCGGCCCACCTCTGGTTCACTTGTGGAATTTCGGACTTTAAAGTCTGAAAACCACTGTGCCTGCGTTGCCGTGTCCTCACTCCCACTGATGGCACGAGGAGCGTACTGCGCAGGCCCAGTATGGTCTGTGCCTGTGCAGTATGCTCCTGGTGACATCAGCGGGAGCAAGGACACGGCAACGCAGGCGCAGTGGTTTTCAGACTTTAAAGTCTGAAATTCCAGAAGTGAACCGGAGGCGGGGCCGGAGCACCGGTGAGTGGCTGCGTGGGCACAGGATGTCTGCGGGGGACCATTAGAAGCCCCGGGTAAGTTCAACTCATTTTCCCCCAACCCCCTACAGTATCCCTTTAAGAGTTTAAAATGGATACTCTCAGTAATTGGCAGCCAATGAAGAGCCTGACAGGAGAGGAAGACGAAGAAGAGAGGTGGATGAGACGAGCAGCCGAATTCAGTACAGATTAGAGGGGTGCCAGTCGGTTCGTTGGTAGTCCACCAAGCAAGCAATATATTACAAGAGTCCAGGCGACATATAATAAGAGCATGTACTAACGTTTTAGTTGTGTCCTGCGTGAGAGAAGTCGGATGTGAGATTAGGGAGTGAATGTGAGGAATTATTGAGAGATTCAATGAAGATTGGGGGTGGGGCCATGCTTCCTAAAGTGGAAGATCATCTTAACAGTTTTGGAAGTGTTCAGGACCAGCCTGTTCTCTCCGCACCAGTGTCATACTCTGTCAACCTGTTGACTGCAGGCCTGCTCGTCATTCATGGTTACAAGGCCAATCATGGTGGTATCGTTGGCAAATTTGCTGAGCTTGGCAGAGTTTGCCGTGGATCTATAGTTACAGAATTTGTATAGAGGGAGAACAGAATCGGTGACTGGACACAGCAATGTGGAGCAGCCGTGTTGGTGACCCATGGGCTATGGCCACCATTCCATGCCTGCCCGCAAAGCAGCCTGCAAGAAATCTAATGCTGCTGTAGTACTGGCGCCCATTGCCATGGCACCGGTGCCACTATCTCAGCCAAGCCTGTGCCCTGAATTTCTCCATTTTCAGACCTTCAGATCAGTGCGGCAACAGATGCAGACCTGCAGATCAACGTGGGACCCAAGAGCACCAGCATTGTAACCATGGATTTCATATGCGGAAGTGAGGTCATTTGTCACTTCTTGCATTTGAAGTGATTCACGCGGTTACTTTGCAGTGCCTCTCTGCCTTCGGGTCTCGCACTGATCTGCAGGTCTGCATCTGTTGGCGCACTGATTTGAAGGTCTGAGAAAGCGTGAGTGCTGAGTGCATAACAGGGCTACCTTTAGCTACTTATGGGGGTCTATACTGAGGAAACCTTTGGCTACCTGTGGGGAGGGCTACCTATACCGAGGACTCTTTTGGCTATCTATGAGGCATCTACCTATAATAGGGAAACCTTTGGCTACCTATAGGGGGTTATACCTATACTAGGGACCCACTTGGCTACCTATGAGGTGCTATCTATAATGGCTACCTATGGGGGGGTACCTATACTGGGGAGACATCCTTGGCTGGGGGGGGGGGGGCACTACCTTTTGTTTTTTCTAGAGGCATGTGACTACTTGATTGTTGCATCTTGAGGCATACTTGACTGATTTATCTGGAGTCATGTGGCTGCTTGATGCTTGTACTGGGGGACTGCCATGGCTATTTAATGTATATATCTGAGGGCATAGTGACCATTAAATTCTGGCCCTGATTGGGAGGAGGAGGGGGGAGGATTGTGTGAAGGGTTTGCTTTGTGTATGAGGTAGTTAGGAAGTCGGGATGCTGTTATTCGGGGGTTCTAAAGGGGCGAAGAGGGGGGCAATTTCAGTGTTAGCCATGGGCGCTATTTTACCTCAATATGCCTGCTGGGATGAAACTGCGGGACCTGTAAGCTGGAAGAAGCCCCAGGTAAGTAAAATGAAACTTGCTCCCTCAATCTTAGGCTTACTTTAATCCGCTTGCTCTGCTATTTAGCAGGGGTGCCTGCGGGCAGGCAGACAGTGCTTTCCTTACACAGGTGGATTTTGTTTTCTCTGTAGAGTAAACCTGAGATGGCAAAATAAAAAGATTTCATACTTACCTGAGGCTTCCTCCAGCCACATGAGCAGCAATGCGTCCCTCGCCGTCCTCCCGAGTGCCTCTGTTCTCCTGGTATCTGGAATCTCCATGGGGCTGGAGGAAGCCTTGGGTAAGTATAAAATCTTTTTATTTTGCCATCTCAGGTACACTTTAAAGGGGAACTGAAGAGAGAGGTATATGGAGGCTGTCATGTTTATTTCCTTTTAGATAATACCAGTTGCCTGGCAGCCCTGCTGATCCTCTGCCTCTAATACTATTAGCCATAGCCCCTGAACAAGCATGCAGCAGATCAGGTGTTTCAGTGGTTCAGACTTATAAGTCTGATCTGACAAGACTAGCTGCATGCTTGTTTCTGGTTTTAATCAGATACTACTGCAGAGAAATAGACCAGCAGGGCTGCCAGGCAACTGGTATTGATTAAAAGGAAATATACATGACAGCCTCCATATACCTCTCTCTTCAGTTCCCCTTTAAAGAGACACTGAAGCGAAAAACAAAAATTATGATATAATGAGTTAGTTGTGTAGTACGGATATTTACTAGCAGTGGCGTAGCTTAGGAGCTAGGGGCCCTGGTGCAAGTTATACATGGCAAAAGCAGTAGGAGGCGCCCGTGGACATGTACTACTGATTCAGATCAAATATACAAAGATTCAAATATAGTACTATGGTTCCTACCTTATAGCAGTAAAACTCACTGGTAATGCAGTAGTTAGCACAAGATTTATTTGGGGCACAATTGACAACGCATTTCATGGTTATAACCGCTTCCACGGGTCTAAAGGAGTGCCTGGGAAAAAAATGTCCTGATCCCGGGCGCCAGACAAGACATTTTTTTCCCAGGCACTCCAATAGACCTGAGGAAGCGGTTTTAACCGTTAAACGCGTTGTCAATTATGCCCAAAATAAATCTTGAAGTGCTAACTACTGCCTTACCAGTGAGTGTTAGTGCTATAAGTTAGGAACCTTAGTACAATATTTGAATCTTTGTATATTTGATGTGAATCAGTGGTACATGTCCACGGGCGCCTCCTACTTCTTCCGCCAGTCTTCTTTACCCCTGTGTAGGGGTGTGTACACTTGGAAGTCTTTCCAGTGACCAGGTTGTTTTTGGAGTAGCGACCTCCCACAATATCTGAAGCAAGGCCGAGTGAGGACGGTACTTCCTCACATGCGAGAAAGGTGGTTGCTTTTCTTGGCAACCCAATTTTGTGAGTATAATACCTCTCATTACATATATATACTCCTAGTATCCCTTGGATAATACACGATCGGGCTCCCGGTCTCCCTGTGTTCCCTTTTTTGTCTTCTATAAGTTATACATGGGGCCCCCCAAGCACTCTATACATAACAATTGATATGACGCACCAAAACCTGCCAATGGCAACCACAGTGTCAGAGATGCAAGAAGGGGATGGGAAACAGTTTGTTAGTGATTACCACTATTCAAGGCATTTATAGAAGTGATTATTACAAGCACAGGACCAGTAAAGAGCTAATACTGCAGTTGAGGGAGGGCCTTATCGGGACCCTCTGGCCCAAGGGCCCAGATGCGGTGGTTACTTCTGCAACCCCTATTGCTACGCCACTGTTTAATAGAGCAAAGCAAAATAGTAGTAATAGTAGTAGTAATAGTAGCAAAGAAAATATTCTCATATTTTTATTTTCAGATATATAGTGTTTGTTATAACATTGCATCATTCTCTAACATTTGCAGTTTACACACTACTCAGCATTCTAAATGATTTTACAGAGCAGAGTAGACCAGGGAACTATTGACCTGTCCTCTGCAGAAGAAAAGAAAATACAGTGACTGACAGTTGAGATAACAAGCGTCAGAAGACAGAGCTCCCTGCGACTTTGAAAGTGGTGGAGCTCAGAGCCTCTTTTGCATAGATAACAACTGGAGTTTCTTAACTCTTCGTGTACTGGAAACAATGTTAGACTTATGTCTCTGTTCCAAATGTTTTATTTCTTAGCTGTACTACACATACAAATCATTATATCATATATTTTTTTTCGCTTCAGTGTCTCTTTAAGTGGTCCAGCCTAGAATTTCTTTTTCATGATTATTAATCATATAGCTGTTATTTTTTTTTAATTGGCACAGCGACTTTATAATATAAGACCATAAAAGGAGCCAGTCGTTGTCGCTGCCCATCGTGGACCGTCCTGTGTTGCAGCCAGGTGGTTTCACTTCCAGCAAGACACAGAAGACAGCAGGAAGTCATATGGGTCGAGCGCAGCAGCAGGCTTCGCAGCTGCGTTACCCGTATGATGTGCGTCGGAGAGATGTGACGCAGGCGGACCCGCGGCCCGCTTAATTATTTCCGAACACCTGGAAAGGAGACATTAACTCTGCCTCTCTCCATGTCTGGGGTTGCAGGAGTTCAACCGCTGACTGTCTGCCTATTAAAGCGGAGCATTGTTCCTTGCGTGGCTAAATGCTAGCTCCTGCCAAAGGTTACCAGGCATTGCAGAGCCATTTACTACTAGTGAGGCGTTAAAGGGAACAGGCATCACCAGCTGGCTTACACAATATACTGCTTCTTTTTTTATTTCAAAGCACCTCACCAGACTCAGCTCTAAGATTACCATTTAACGGCTCAGTAAACACACAGACCAAATAATACCTTTTTTTCCTCTCAAACGGGTTGATTCATAAAACTTAAGTTGGACCTGAGATAAACTTTTACTCATTGCATAATTGTGTTCCTTTCATATAGTTTATAGGGCATTCCTCAAGCCAAATACTTTTTTTTTGTTTTAATACTCTAATTCCCTATAAACTAAACAAGTCTCGCCACAGCTCAAAGTTCCTTGGCACTCCATGTAGCAAGGGTTTATGGGAGCTCAGTCTGGGCAGGAGGAGGAGGCGGCTACTAGCAAGAGATTTCAGAGGCAGAGGGGAGGCGGGAGCTTAGGGCTGGAGATGCAGTTTCAGCTTGCCTGTGTGTAATGTGACAAACAAAACATGGCCGGTGTCAATGTATCACAGAAATAAATGAACATGAAACTGTTGAAGCTGTTTGCAGCTAGATTTGCTGTTTGCAGCTATCTAAACGTTAGATAAGATATATAGACAAGTTACTTGTTATAGTTCGTTTTTCATCTCAGATCCACTTTAAAGCGGAACTGATAGAAAAAAAACGTCTTGCAGTCTCGCGCTTCCTCGTTTTCCCACGATCCTCTGTTCCCCTGCTGCCAGCAAGTTTTGTTACCTCTGACACGGCAACTGTACCTGTGCTCCCCGGGCCATGCATATCTTTTTTTGCATTAGGGATGGTTGTAGTCACCCAACTTCGCTATGCTGGAACTACGCTAGTTTTCCGCAATTACGCTTCGCAAACTACGGCTACGAAATTAGAAACTTCGCTACGTTTGCATTTTGTAGACTACGCATCAAAATACGGAAGCTTCGAGTAGTGCGAATCGTAGTTTATGCGGACGCTTATGCCCTTATGCGGAAAAATGTCCGCAATAATCCACTAAATATGCGCATGGGTGAACTAATATATGCGTACAATTCACCTTCCAATGCGGAATTGTATATGTATAGAAGGGCAATAACATTTCTGCGCATGCGCAATAATCTGTATAGATGCAGTTACCGCACGCGTAGTTGACTTCGCAATACATACTTCAACTATGCGTAGCGGGCGAAGCTTCGAATAGCGGTACTACGACTACGCGGAAATACGTATGCGATGTTTTTAAACTTCGTCTATGAATTACGATGCGTAGTTGCGGACTACGATGCGTAGATTCGCACTGGCGTAGTTTACGAGCAACCCTGTCGGGGATAGTATGGCTGTCCCTGCTGCTTTAATGCAGCACATTAATTAGCGCGCTTATGACTCGTGAAAGGCGTAGCGAGAATGTAAATGCACAGCCAGGCAGAGCCAAGGGGTTAAAGGCATTTGGCCGGGTAACATTCTCTGATAGAACTTAATGATTAAATTAATGGAGACCAGGTTGAAGAAAAAAATCTTTTACTTTGCATTTTGTTGAATTCAGCAGAGTTAAACATACTTGGAAACCAGATCAAAGGCAGCTTTGATTTATTTGAAAGTCATAAATGAAGCATTTCCAGTTTTGAACCCCATAAAGTTTGTTTGCTGTGAGTTCGCATTCCATTTCCCCGAGTCTCCGAAAGGAATACTCGCTTCGGTGAGAAGGGGATAAAATAAAAGCGGCGAAAGGCGTTGCGCAGGAATCCGGACTAGTGTGGCCTCTACATAATGCATCACAAAAAAACCTGCAGCTGCAGAGACCAAAGGCATTCGCAGTGGAAGGCGCCCAAAAAACAGTTAGCCAGGGTGAGTTTAAATTTGACAATTCAGACCTTCTGTGCTGGTAACTGGTCTTAAAGGGAACCTGAAGCAAACCTGAGTCGGAAATCAGATACCTCAGAAGAGGCTTCCCCTGTGCTCCTCACTCTTACCGTGGCGTCAGGAAGACCTGGGCACACTCCTCTTCATGCATGAGCACAGGTGTGCTGCACCCGCCTGAGCACAGCCGCCCCTGCACAGTGAGCCGGAGCCATTCGTGCTTGAAACTGAACACCAATCATAATACTCATCTACTGAACCTGATTGGTCCAGTTTTAAGATGCATACATTGGCATTAACCCTTTTGCAGCCACTGTATTTAGATGCTTGCAAGTGCTCCAGGCCAATATATTATAGTACATTCTTCATTTCCTCTTTGTTTCTTAGCTTCTAGTTAGTACTGCTGTAATGTGTATTTATGGCTACTTGTCACTAGGGGCAGTGTGAGACAATAAAAGTGTACTTCCGCTTTCAGTTTCGATGTTTTCTGCTTGGAGAGAGAGGTCAAAGCAAGCCAAGAATTCTCAGCACAACGAGTTCTGCGGACTGAAGACAAAAGTGGTGCATCATCTTAAAGTGAGACAACTCACTTGTGGCTGTAACAGGTTAAAATCACACAAAACTGGCAATAGCTTGACATTATTAGCTGATCACTACCACTAATTTAAAGGACTTTAACATAGTCCAAGTAATTGGTCACTGAGATGCAGTATTCTGGCTTGCATGTCAATTTAAAGTAAACCTGAACTGTAAATACAATTATAGGAGAATAATCATTAGTGATTATCGTAAAATGCTAACTATGATTACGCGAAATCACACTTAAATTTTCACAATTACGCATACACATAATTACAAATTTGTAATTCAATTGACTTTGCGTAATCATTCGTAATTATGCATGAATTTACGCATAATTTACATGTAATTTCGTGCTGACTATGGTGGTGAATAGCAAAGCACACATACATGCTATTGCTACCAAAATTGTATTTACGTATTTACGAATGAGAACAATTAACTACAAAATTGCTTACGCTGTTCCCCCGAAATTAGGCATTATCATTACGATGCGTAAATGCGTATTACGATGCGTAATTACTCATGGGTGTTATTTCTGCTCATCACTAATAATGATATGTGTAATAAAAAGCATAAATAGGGATGTTCTTGAGTCTCACATTCTAGTTTTCATTTTAAGGGCTCAAATTATAAACTCTTACGTGTAAACAGCAGCCTCTCAGTGTGGTACTTAATGTATTCATCGTTAACTTTCTTGTGCTCTCCAGTCTCCACCCTCAAACTTTGTCTCATTGCTTCTAAACTATGTGCAGTGTTGAATGGACGAGAATGTAAATTGCCCAAATTAACTCATATCCAGAGGGTATTTTCTTATGAAATCTTTATGGTATGTGTGACTAGGGGTGTGACGCGATCAGGGTGTGGCAGCAGTGTGTTTAAGGACTACTGTAGGGGTGTTGGGGGAAATTGAGTTAAGCTTCTAATGGTCCCCCGCAGACATCTTGTGCCCGCGCAGCCACTCATCGATGCTCCGGGCCCCGCCTCCGGTTTACTTCTGGAATTTCCGACTTTAAAGTCAGAAAACCAATGCGCCTGCGCAGCCGCGCCCTCCTTCCCACTGACGTCACCAGGAGTGTATTGCATAGGCCCAGTATGGTCTGAGCCTGCGCAGTACGCTCC
This sequence comes from Hyperolius riggenbachi, assembly GCF_040937935.1. Lineage (NCBI taxonomy): Eukaryota > Metazoa > Chordata > Amphibia > Anura > Hyperoliidae > Hyperolius > Hyperolius riggenbachi. The sequence continues at coordinate 36,826,437 of NC_090651.1, read as the reverse complement.
TGGTGACATCAGCGGGAGTGAGGACACAGCCGTGCAGGCACAGTAGTTTTCCGACTTTAAAGTTCCAGGAGTAAACCGGAAGCGGGGTCCGGAGCATCGGTGAATGGCTGGGCTGGCAGAGGATGTCTGTGTGGGACCATTAAAAGCCCTAGGAAAGTTCAACTAATTTTCCCCCCAACCCCCTACAGTAGTCCTTTAAGTATCCCTCTTTCTCATCTCAAAAAGTTGGGAGGTATGCCTACTACTAGTGACCAGCTGCTCATCCAGGAGGATGCAGGGACCAGGAGAACGCCCAGGCAAATAGAGCCCCGGCAAGCCGTCTCTTCCATGGGCGCCCCGCACTGACAGCCTGCAGTACCGCTACAGGACATCAGATGTCATCACGCGGTGGTGACGTGATGACGACCTGACGTCTGATGCATGCAGCCCAAGAGGAGTCAGGGAAGGTGATCGCGCTGGCAATCTTCTTTCTTCTTCCATTTGGCTGCACCACACGTCACCAGCTCCCTAGCGGTTATGTCCTTCTGCCTGCGCCCCCTTCTTCTACTTGCCGGTCTGCACCCAGGGCGGTCGCCTTGCCCGCACTGCCCAAGAGACAGCCCTGATTATATCCATACGATGCTGGCCAGAGAAACATACAGCGTGCTCTGTACTAAGTACTCTCCTCTGATAAATGATCCCTTTTATATCCGCCCGTCTGAAGCAGTCGCCGAGAAACACAAACTGACATTCCGATTAAAAGCACTTTTAAGTCTATTCTACATGATGAATCCATAAAGAAAGAAAAAAAGATATCATGAATGAAATCATTGTCAAGATGTAACTTCTACCAGATCACTATTAACTAAATTACAACCTAATTAGCCTAATTACAGCATAAAAGCAGCAGCGTCCCCGCACAAAGAAATAGCTCTTTGAAATTTGCTGTTATATTTTAATGATGTTTCTCAGGCAATCGGAGGATTTTATTACAAAGAGGATCATTTCTTGTCGGCACCTCCGGAAGCCTGCGGAACTTATCTCTGAGAGGAGCGCGCATTCTTTCAGCGTGAGATCACCGCCGCAGAAATGTCATCTAGTCAGAATACGGAAGGTATGCAATCTAGACATTCTCTCCCAAATGAGGTATGTTTAATATCCACTTGTCATGAGAGAAACATGGAGGCTGCTATGCTGACCTCCTGCTAAAAACATTCAAGAGGAACTGTAGTGAAAATAACTTTATGAATAAAATTGCTTATTATTTTTCTTTTTACAATATTCATTTATAAAATATTTAGATTTTTGCCCATTCTAAGAGCTCTCCTCACCCTAATTTATCTTCTGAAATGTATCACAGGTGGTGACCTCTTTGGGGCTGGTTTACATAGACGCTTGGTGGAGTTTACCACCAAGCGTTCGGGACTCGTTGGCTAAACGCTACCATTCAAGTAAATGGGAGAGTTTAGCATTGCACGGTTACCAGTGATTACCTTTGATCGCACAAGCGCAGTGTTCTGATCCCAATTTAATGCGTTGTTTCGGCCGGCCCTAGAAGCCGCATGCATTGTCCAGGATCGGCTAGCCGCCACGGCTTCATGTCCGCTTGCGGGGTCGAGAAGCGGCGATCGCGACTGGAAGCCGACGATCGCCGTACCGCCGCCCCCGAACGAGACGTTACAGGACGACATGGCTTCCCGGACGTCCGACACCGCCTGCCGTCTGTGTGAACAAGCCCTAAGTCCTGTCAGGTGCAGTTTTGCGGAATGTCTGCTACTGAGAATTCTGAAGCCAGTGAACATAATACCTAGGGCTTGATTCACAAAGCGGTGCAAACTGTTTAGCACAGGTGTGCTAAACAGTTAGCACGTGAAGTGCCGTTCGCGCGATCGCTGACTTTTGCGCGCGCAATTTGGCAAATTGGCGAATCGCGGCACTTTGCGCGTGCAAAAGTCCGCAAACGGCACTTCACATGCTAACTGTTTAGCACACCCGTGCTAAACAGTTTGCACCGCTTTGTGAATCAAGCCCCAAGTCTCCCAGAATGTTCCTGGAGGAGAATTTCGCATAGCTACATGTAACCCCTTTCATGTAACTCCCCCTCTTTTTTTTTAAATAGGTCCCTAAATAGTTTTTTTTTTCTGCAGGAACTGAGCAGTGCCAATGGGATTTTTTATTTTGTTTTTTTTTTTAGCTACAGTAAAAAGCTTATCTCACCATGCAAATAACAAAAAGCTTCCTATTTTGGATAAGATAAGAAACTATGACCAGAAAGTAATTAAATCCTCGCTCCTTTTGAAGAGTTTACCCAGTGACGTGAGCCTGTGGCCTAGGTGATGTTTGCTATGGGGAGGGACAGTAAGATGTGGCAATAGGGAGGAAAAATGAACACTGGGCTGGGTTGTAAACACACCAAAAAATAGGGAAAAATTGAGGTCACTTTTGGCATCACAAAGAAACAGTAAAGATGGAAATCGGCAGAAATATTATTTACTTTTTTTTTTCTACATCACATTTCTCCTAAAATCTTACAGTGAACACTAAAAACAACAGCATGGGTAAGCTGAATAAGTAATTACTTATAGAAGGACCACTATCACGAAAAATTGTAAAATTTAGAATACATAAAATGTGTAAACACATACAAATAAGAAGTATGTTTACTTTTTTTGATTACTTTTCTCCTACGTTGCTGTCACTTACAGTAGTTAGTAGGAATCTGATGGAACTGACAGGTTTTTGACTTGTCCAATCTCTTCATGGGGGATTCTCAGTATTTAATTTATTCTTCACAAAAGCACTCCCTGGAAAGGATCTATATAAAGATGCAGGCTGCCCTCTGCCTGTTTACGCACTATTCTGGCAGTTGAAATGAGCAACTGCCATTTGCTAAGTGCTTTTGAAAATAAAGAAAAATATGAGAATCCTTCACGAGGAGATGGGCTACTCCAAAACCTGTCAGATCTGTCAGAATTCTACTACCTACTGTAAGTGACAGCAACATAGGAGAAAAGTAATTCATAGCACATTTTACTCTGGGAGAAATGTAATTTTTATCTATGTGTTTTCATGAATTTTAAATTTTCAATTTTAACGAATTGGTCAACACTCCCCCATGATGCACCTCTCAGGCAGCTGGTCCAGAGCACTGGATAATATGTGTGCAGGGTGGGGCCGTTCATCATTTAGATCACCTCTAATCATTATTAGTATTATTATTTTTTTAATCACATGCTGAATACTGCTCATATGTCTGGCAGGAGTCCTTTAAACCGCTTGAGATCTTATTGCGTTCGCAGGCATGGGAGCTTTTACATACGTATTTACGATCTGTATGTTATTAGCGGCCTTTTTCCATAATGAATATAATATTATCTTTTTTTTCCCTCTGAGTGATCCTTTATCTAATTTAAAAGATAATCAAATACTGAAAGCCACAAGGAGTCGGGGCCCCTGACGTCAAAGGCCCGCGAATGCCCTCTCATCGCTTTCGCCCGACGACGCCATTTCCCTGTTTGTTTGCTTGTCTGTTTCCCTAATAACAACATTAGAATTTCCATTAAAAGCGAAATGAAGACGTTTAATTTGAAGCTCCGTCTCAGCCCCGGCCGTCCTCGCCGTGATAAATGATTCATTTGGCGTAATGTTTCGGGACGGTACAGCGGGGCGATCGGAAGATAGAAATCTGTACTTAAACACCAATATCCTGTCCTTCTGTCTACAGTTTATGAGCGCTTCCAGATCCTATGCGCTAAGCCAATCGAAGTTTTAATAAAAGAACGCCACCATCTCTAATAATCTCCTGCAGAGACGTGATAACGCTAAACTATTTTAGCAGCGTGATATTTTTTATTATTACATGAGCGGTATATTAATATGCCAGTATTGGTAAACTCCCCAGCGTCTCCAGATTTATTTCAGAAGCCGGCGCTACTCTCTTATTCATTTAAAAAAAAAAAAGTTTGCATGAAAACAAACATTTCATCCGTGAGTGATGTCTATAGATGAGCATTTGTCCTAGTTGTTTTTCTAGTCTTCTCCTGATCTTACTTGTTTGAACTCTTGTAATGGGTTGTAATGGGTAAACCGGGCCCTGCCGTAGCTTCGCGTCTGTAAAGCCAGGATCAGGAAATTTAAAGTCAATGGGAAACGTATTCAAGAAAAAAAAGGCAGATACTTACCTAAGGAGAGGGAAGGCCCTGGGTCCTCATGAGTCTTCCCTCTTCTCTCCTGGTTCCCGTTCCAGCGCTGGCTCCCCCGTCAAATGCTGCTGTCTCCGCCGCCGAAGGGAGGCTTCAGAAGTCTTCGGGAACCTGAGTGCTCCCAAAGATGGGCCACTCCATACTGAGCACGCAACCTCTCTTGCGCACTCACGCATGTGCAGTATGGAGCCGCCTGTCTTTGGGAGGACTTGGCTCCGGAAGACTTCCGAAGTCCCCCGCGGCAAGGGATTTGCACAGAGGAGCTGCTGCTGCAACGAGGGGACTGGGAGAGGGGAGGGAAGGCTCATTAGGACCCAGAGTCTTCCCTCTCCTTAGGTGAGTATCTGTTTTTTTTTCTTTTACAATACAGTTACAATTGACTTTAAAGACAACCTGAGGTGGGTTCTAAGAATGTTATCAGCACACAGAGGCTGGGTCTGCCTATACTGACCAGCCTCTGTTGCTATACCGATCCCCCCTAAGCCCCCCTCCCTGCGCTCTGCCCCCATAAATCAAACGCCGAGCTGTCGACACACAGCGTGTCGCAGCCGGCTGTTCACCTCTGTAAGTGTCAGTCTCGGCTGCTCCCCCAACTCCTCCATAGCGCTGGTCCCCGCCCGCGTCCCTTTCCTCCCCGCTGATTGGAGGGAAGGGATGCGGGCGGGGACCGGAGCTATGGAGGAGGCGGGGAGCAGCCGAGACTGACACTTAAAGAGGTAAACAGCCGGCTGTGACATGCTGTGCATCTATAGCTCGGTGTTTGCTTTATGAGGGCATAGCAGAGTGCAGGGGGGGCTTAGGGGGGATCGGTATAGCAACAGAGGCTGGTCAGTATAGGCAGACCTAGCCTCTGTGTGCTGATAACATTCTTAGAGCCCACTTCGGGTTCTCTTTAACCACTTCGCATCCAGACCTTGTTTTCCCCTTATGGACCAGAGCCGTTTTGATGTTTTAGCCATGACCCTAGTTAATCAGCAATAACTTTATCCCTACTCATGACACTTAAATGATCTATACACCATTTTTTTCAAGACAAACTAGGCTTTCATTGGGGGGTATTTTGTACTAAGAAAATAGTTGTTTTCTATTCATTTTAGTGTGAAAAAAGAGGAACAAAATTAAAAATGCATGATTTCTCCGTTTTTATTGATTCCAGCTTAAAAATAAAAAGTGCTACTGTCATAAAAACCATGCCACTAGTATTATGTCCCCCAGAATGGATAGCCAGATGTGTCCCCAGTATCAGCCCCCCCCCCGGGATAGTGAGATATGTCCCCAATATAAGCCCCCCCAGTATAGTTAGATGTGTCCCCTGCATTTGCCACCCCCAGCATAGATCGTCAGATGCGCCCCTAAGAATAGTGCCCCTAATTATAGCCAGATGTGCCCCTGGAATCAGTATTCCCCCATTTTAGCCAGATATGCCCCCAGGATTATCACGGCCCCCCACCATAGCCAAATGTGCCCCCGGTATTAGATTATCCCCCCAGGGTAACCCGATGAGCAGTTGGCTGAAGGTGTAATGGTTAAGGGCTCTGCCTCTGACACAGGAGACCAGGGTTCGAATCTCGGCTCTGCCTGTTCAGTAAGCCAGCACTAATTCAGTAGGAGACCTTTGGCAAGTCTCCCTTACACTGCTACTGCCAATAGAGCGCGCCCTAGTGGCTGCTGCTCTGCTCTGGCGCTTTGAGTCCGCAAGGAGAAAAGCGCAATATAAATGTTATTTGTCTTGTCTTGTCTTGTCTTACTATTAGACATCCCCCCCAGTTAGCTAGATGTCCCCCAGTGATCTTAACATCCCCCCTTTTAAATACCCCCTGCCCCAGGATCGATAGCCAGATGCCCCCCCCCCCCCCCCATCAGGCAGCCCCTTCCTTGCATAAATAGTTAAAAAAAAATCCTCCAGCAAGCAGCCTCCCTCACCTTACCTCGTTCCTGTGACTATCCTGAAGCCCGAGCCTCCGATCCCCGCTCTGCAGTCAGCCCCGCTATGCCGAATATCTGGCCCCGGCTTGATGACTTCATCAAGCCGGGACCCAGATATTCGGCGTAGCGGGGCTGACTGCAGAGCGGGGATCGGAGGCTCGGGCTTCAGGATAGTCACAGGAACGAGGTAAGGTGAGTGAGGCTGCTTGCGGGAGGAATTTTTTTTAACTATTTATGCAAGGAAGGGGCTGCCTGATGGGCTCGGGCTTTAGGATAGTCACAGGAACGAGGTAAGGTAAGTGAGGCTGCTTGCTGCAGGATTTTTTTAACTATTTATGCACAGAGGGGGACAGATGAAGGATCACTGCAGTTGACTACTGCAGCGATCGTTCATGGGAGGGGGGTGGACTAATTGGCTATAAGGGAACATGTTCCCTTTCGCCAATTAGTAATGCAGCTGACAGTGTCGGGGGGTACGCTCTGAAGCGCACCCGATCGTGCACAGCAGGGCTGCAAACAAGTCACTATATCTACGTCATTGTGGCTTGGAGGGTGCCACAGCTGACGTAGATATACTGTAGCAGTGGAGGAAGTGGTTAAAGAAAAACTTTAACCTAGAGTTGATTTTCATCCCAGTCAGTAGCTGATACCTCCTTTCCCACATCGATCATCAAGGGATCTGTGTGGTTGATATCAGGGCCGTCACTAGAGGAGAGCAGCCCCTGTGATTGCAGGGGGGGCCCAGAGCTGTGGGGGGATCCCAACTACTAACCTTCCCTTCCCCCGATACAGGGGACTATACTCCAGATCAGGTGTTTTTGTGGGTACACTTGATATGGGTGTGAAGATCAGGATGGCCTTACTTGTTTTATGACCCTTTATAAGGTGGAGCCCAAGACCGTGAAGGGCACCAAGGGCAGGCAAGGGATGTAAACATTGGGGGTCCTATCAATGTTTTGCTGGGGGGGCCCATGAATTGTAGTTACGCCACTGGCTGATATTCTGGTGAAACCGCTCCTACAGTGTGATGTCAGGGCCAGTTCCCTAATAGTCCAAAGTAGGGTCAGAACACAAGCAGGTTTAAGGATCCAGAAATGTATTGTTCCATCCAAAAATCACAAAGGCATATGACCATCACATTGACATTCATTGCAGGGCCTCAGGCAATATGGCCGACCATGAGGTGGGTTCCATAGGCAGCAAAGTTGGGGGAGGGGCGGCACCCATTGGCCGTGGGTGGGGGAGCACCGAGCTGGAGGGGGTAGCAGGCAAAAAAGGGGGCAGCGGGCACAGTGGTGGGGAGGGGGTCGGACGCCCCCCTCCCTCACCTGGGTCCCCTGATTTGTGCTCCCCCTCCAGCTATTAAGCGCAGCAGCGTATATGATCAGGCAGCGGGCGGGGATGACTCACCTCTTCCGTGTTCCAGCATGCGTTCCACTCTCTTCACTTCCTGCAATGCCGCCCACTTACAGTACAGTGGGCGGCATTGCAGGAAGTGACAAGAGTGGAACGCAGGAGACCTGATCTACCTATTTTTGGGGTGTTATTATACTGGGGAGGAGGGCGGTATTTCACAAGTTTGCCTCCGGTGGCAAAAAGTCTAGAACCGGCCCCGAAACGATCGTCAGTACAATTGTATCTTACCTCCTTCTTCTAAAAATGACTTTTTAAGGTATGCCACGGTTTTATTATATATTTAAATCTTCTTTTTAAGTTTTTAAGTTTTTACTGTTTCATGGCCTCTTCTCAATGACACATTCATTGAAGTATGCCAGAGCTAAAATTTGTGAACTATTGACCCTTTTTTTCTTTGTTCTACTCTCAGAAACCATTTACTGCGAGGAAAGTGTTATATGGCTGCAATTCCTTATGAGTGCGGGTTACGTTATATTCCGACCCGGTCCCATCCCAGGCAGAAAATGTCACTTGTATACCTGATTTTTAACTCTTTCAGGCAGAGAAAGAAAAAAGGAACACAGCATAGTTATTTGTGAGCTTGTCACTGTACATACACATGTCTATCTCATCATGTCACATGTCACCTTGGATGTCCTTTAAGGTGTGTTATATGGTGAATATCAATCATTCCTTGATCTAGCTTCTATTTTTTTAAGTTCTCACTTTTGCAATGTATTGATTCATTCCCTCCTTACTACTACCTTTGGGTAAAGTTCCTCTTTAAATTGTGTCTCCAGTTTCCCAAAAAAAGAAATTATCCTTCTCAAATGATCTGTAGACTGTATATATTTCAGGTATTAAAACAAGCAGCATTATAGTGAGATATCGAACTGTGATTATTCTTATGATGTTCCTGAGCTCACTCCTGAACCTCTCCATGTGCTTCACAACAAGCCACTGAGAAAACACATGTGCATAGCAGACAGCTGTTACTGAGATGGAAGTGACTTCTGCCAAATGTTCGAGTTCCTAATTTACTGATTAATAAATGCTATTGCAGTAGCCTAAGGAAGCTGAGTGGATGTAAAGGGGGAAATCCTAAATGCTACTTTGAGGGTTTGAGGGTTAATCGATCCTAAAAGTCTTTTGAGGCTCGCCTCAAATGAAGGGGAAAGTTGGGATTGGAACGCAACGTTCTCGCAAACGCCGGTAAGCCCGGTACAAACGCTCCCATTCACTTGATTGGGAGTGTTTAACCACGCGAGGACCGTAGGCTTAGCCTAGTGACCAGGTTATTTTTTACCAATTAGGCCACTGCAGCTTTAAGGCTTCGCTGCAGAGCTGTACAACTTGACACACAAGTGCCCCCCCCCCCCCCCTTTTTATTGCCCACCAACAGAGCTTTCCGTTGGTGGTCTCTAATCCCTCCTGAGATGTTGGTTCAAATAATTTATTTATAAATATTTATTTGCTTTTTAAAAAAGTAAATTTCCCCCTTTTTCTTTTATTGTTATTTTCCTCCCTCCCTCCCCCCTGCCAGCCAATCACAACGATCGGCACTCATAGACATTAGCCTATGAGAGCGGATCGTTCTCTGTGACTCCAGAGGGGACAGCCGTGTCACACGGCCATCTCCAGTACAGCGCTGCCTTAGATCAGTGTTATTAGATGCAGTTTCGCCATCTAACAGTCTCCTAGCAGCGATCATCGCTGAGAGACTGATGACGGAGCGGAGCTTTGTCATTTAAGCGGAGATGCTGAACAGTTATTTTAAACAGATGATGAAAATATATCTCCTAGAAGAAAACTTAGGAGAAAAAGTGAATTGAAATAAGGGTCATTTGCCCATATTCAATTAACTTTTTCTTCTGCGTTATCCTCTAGGCCAGTGTTCCCCAATCCCCAACCCTGTCCTCAAGGCCTACCAACAGTGCATGTTTTGTGAAAATCCACAGAGGTAGTTAAAAAAAAAAGCGGAATAGAACACTGCATTTCAACTTTGCTCTAAAACATTATTTACAGCATATTATATGCAACTAGCATTTTTTTTTTTACTAGACCAGCATTGGAAGGGTTACACACAGAGCTTTAAAGTTCCATGGAGAGGAATGCTGCCGCAGCCGAAGTTTAGATAGATACATTTAAGTAAACACAATGTAACAAGTGTGGAATGTGACACACACTTGACTGTGCAGGAGCTCCCGGACACAGAGAGAGAGTGAGTCACATTCCTCACTTGTTACATTGTGTTTACTTAATTGTATCTATCTAAGCTTCGGCTGCAGCAGCATTTCTCTCCACAGAACTTTAAACCTCTGTGTGTAACCCTTCCAATGCTGGTCTAGTAAAAAAAAATGCTGGTTGCATATAATATGCTGTAAATAATGTTTTAGAGCAAAGTTGAAATGCAGGGTTATATTCCGCTTTAATCAGCTCTGCTGAGACACTAATTACCTCACTTGTGCATGTTTGTGGTTTTCTGCAAAACATTCACTGTTGGTGGGCCTTGAGGACAGGGATGGGGAACTCTGTTAGGGGACAATTTTCATATTCTCTTTAAAATAACATTTAAGCATTTTACAGTTGAAAAAGTACCCAAAAGTTAAGGATAAAAGTACCATGAAAATCATTTTGAGTATTTTCTTGCTTGCTGGTGGTTTAAAATGCCTTTTATGACAAGGTGTGAAAATATCACCTAGGAAAACTCAGGAGAAAAAGCGAATTGCATATGGTTAGGGGCGGACCTTCCATGACGAAGCCTGAATGATGTGCGCCAGGCAGCGTCTTCCAAGGGCGGCATGCCACCCACCCCCACCCCGGCCGCCGCTTCTTTACCTCCTGGAGTCAGGTGGACCCTCCTCCTCCACCACAGTACTCGGATCCCCCTTGTCGCATGCTCACCGTGGCGTGCAGCGGAAACCTCAGCAGTGACCTGCTTACAGTGAGACAGGAGAGCGGCTCCGCATAGCAGTGCGCAGGGCCGTTTCTTGGGCAGTGTGGGCAGGGCTGCCGCGCTGGGCACAGACCGGCAAGTAGAAGAAGGGGGGCGCAGGCAGAAGGACATATCCACTAGGGAGCTGGTGACGCACGGCACAGCCAAATGGAAGAAGAAAGAAGAACACCAGTGCGATCATCTTCCTTGACCCCTCCTGGGCCGCCTGCGTCATACGTCAAGTCATCATCACGTCACCACCGCATGATGCCACCTGATGTCCTGCAGTGGTACTGCAGGCTGTCAGTGCGCGCCGCTCATGGAGGAGTCGGCTTTCCAGGCTCTCTTCGCCTGTGTGTGTTCCTGGTCCCTGCTTCCTCCTGGATGAGCGGCTGGTCACTAGTAAGTAGGCAGATCTAATTGTGACTGTGGCTGTGTGACTGTCCCTAAAGAGTAAGGGTGCACAAGTCCACGGGGGTAGGTGGGGGATTTTTACACCCTTGCCCTGAGTGCAATTTAGCCTAGAAACTGCCCTGGCGACGTGTATACAGGAAGTACTTATCTCCTGTATATGCACCATTACCAGGAGAACCTAGCAATGTATACCTGTGTTCTTCACCTTTTTTGTGAATTTCTAGGTTTACAGAAGACACTCTCACCCTTCAGGTAGAATGCCCCCCCCCCCCTCCCCCATCCCCTTAAATGTGCAGTCAGTTGGGAAGTGTTTAATTGATTGTCATAACCACTCTCTATCATTGCAAAATTCTCCCATATTTTCTTCCAGCGCAGCAATTTATTCCCACTTATGGCAGTTCAGGCATGAAACTCGATGTACTTTATCTGTGCATTGTAATGCAATAATTGGGTTTATTACCAGACAAAGGCCAGGAATTTCATCTTTGCATAGACCAATTTAATGCCGTGGACGTGAACAGAAGTGCGCTGTCAACACATGTCAGCATTAAACATTTATTCAAAGAATTTGTATTTTCTTTCTTGTTTATAAACATAAGTCGATATTCTGGGGGACACAATACAATCCTCAGTTTTAAGCCTCTCTTGGGCTGCAGGACATTTAAGTGGTAAGTCGTTCATACACAGGGTAGAAATGGTTCGATCCAGCAAGCCGATTGAGAGAGAATCAATGGAGAGTGATTAATTACGACCAAATGCAAACTCGATCTTTATTCATTTGTTTATCCCCCTTCCTGCCTTTTGCAAATATATTTTACAACACTTTTAATTGATTATTAAACTGTCTGCAATCAACAGAAAGTAGGTTGATCGGATACAGTATGATGTGGACAACAGATTTCCTGCAGATTCCATCAAAGCGATCAAGATGGCTACTTATGCCTAGTTAAAGTGTGCTTCCACCTAAATGTGTTTAAGCTGTCTTTACCTTCCCTGTAGGACCTTTACACTAGCAGGTGCAGAAAGTGAGCAGCTAAGATTGCCTTTGGCCCTGCTCACTCCATATTTCAGCTCTTGTCTTCAGGAGTGAGATACCAGTCAGTTGCAACAAAAACTTCCAGGCACAAGAATAGCTTTTTCCCTTAGCTGGTAGCCATACTTAACGCGGAATCCCCCTAGAGTTGCTAGGATTGGAAAAGCATTACAGTACAGAACCAAAACTGAACACTGTCGCCCTGTTTGTTATGACTTTAACTTATTACTTACTGTCCTTGACTTGTAGTTACCTACACTGTGTGTCCTTGACTCCTTGTATTGTTTTTGTCTGTGTCTGTTAAAGTGTAACTGTCGGGCATCAAATCAAAAATCAATTCTTTATTTTTATCTGGTAAACAAATAATAAGGATGCTAACCAGGCAATCCAAAAGTTAAAAAACACTATTACTTTTCTTGTTGATAAATGATCATTCTCCAGTTTACCTGACTCATATTTGGTACATTGCCGGAAAAAGGAAGTTGCAGAGCATGCTGGGTTGTCCTTTTTTTGCTTCTTTACTTTCCTCTCAGACTTAACTAATGCAGCCTGATTGGCTGAAGCCTCCTTCCCTCCTATTTTCTCCTCCCACACCTCTGTTCCTCTCTGATTGGCCAATATTTCTCATGCTGAGACAAGGCTCTTTCTATTGTAGAGCTGGGTGGGGGTGCCTGAAGACTGGTAGGAGGGCAGGCAATGCATACACAATCAGGCAGAGGAGAGTAAGGGAGGAAATAACATCAGGATTGACTTCAAGAGAGATACAGTTAAAATGGAGAATCCTAAGAATGATTTTCTCTTTTTTTTTTACAATAGAGAATTCACTAGAATCAAAATGTGGACAGTGCAATACATGTTATGTAAGTAGAGCAAGTATTTATCTACTTATATATGTGTTTTTTGTTTTTCTGAGATAGTATGGCTGACAGCTTCTCTTTAAGCAACTGCCAAGTCAAATTCCTTGTAAGCGCAAACTTATTTGTCCAAATAAGATTTATTCTGATTCGATTAATATGAACCTCGGTTCGATAATGCAATAAACTCACATATTTGTACACATCATCCAGATACTTACGGTACTGCATGCAGCAAGTCTGAATAATGGGATTCGTTACAATGCAAACTGTGATCATGCCCAAAAAGTGTTTGAATAGTGAGCAAAATTATTATGCAATGCAATGGGTATAGTGTGAATGCATCTGTACCCATCACCGTAAACAATTAACCATTTCAGCCACCCAAACGTGATCCTCACGTCCAGGCAGCTGCTCTGCTGCGGTGCCGCGCTTCGCCGTGATCGCGGGCATGCCCCCGTGCTGTCCCCTGGTAGACCTGGGATCAGAGAACGGGAACATGGTTCCCGATCACCAATCCGTGTCCCCAGTAGAAAAACCGAAGCTCTCTTACTAGAAGCTGCAGTCTGTCTGCAAAAAAAAAAAATGTCCCCGTCCTCCTTGTGCTTCCGGTTAGCGAGAAGCACAAGAAGAAAAAAAAAACTCACGTGGCCATCTTGTGGCCAAATAGTAAAATTACATCTACAAACATTGTACATACCATAGTATAACATTAAAAATTAACTGTTTATTTCCCAACACCAAAAAATTACCCAAATAAAATTTTTAATGAAAAAAAAAATTACAATTAAAAAAACAAAACATAAATAGTTACATAAGGGTCTGCAGTTTTTAAATATGCATGTGAAGGGGGTATACTACAAACAATTTTTAAATTATAAGCTTGTAAATAGTGATGGACGCAAAACTGAAAAAATGCACCTTTATTTCCAAATAAAATATTGGCGCCATACATTGTGGGACAAAATTTAAACGGTGTAATAACCGAGACAAACGGGCAAATAAAATACATAGGTTTTAATTATGGTAGCATGTATTATTTTAAAGCTATAATTGCCGAAAACTGAGAAATAAATGATTTTTTAAATTTCTTTCTTAATATTCCTGTTAAAATGCATTTATAAAAAAATAATACTTAGCAAAATGTACCACCCAAAGAAAGCCTAATTAGTGGCGGAAAAAACAAGATTTAGATCAATAAATTGTGATAAGTAGTGATAAAGTTATTAGCGAATGAATGGGAGGTGAAAATTGCTCTGATGCATAAGGTGAAAAATCCCAGCGGGCTGAAATGGTTAAAAGAAAGTGACATTTGATAATAAAAAAAGGGAAAAATATGCTAACTAACCCATGCTGTAATAAACATTTATAGGGTGCATGAACAATAAATATAAGAGCTGGCCTTACCTGGGGGCAGTGGCGTATGTATAGGGGTTCAGGTATGGCTAGTGCCATCTGCGCCATGCCTGCACTCCCCTCCTCCCTGTGCTGCAAGCCACTAAAATGTATTCATTGAGCCGCCGCTCAAAACAGTTGCCACTTCCTTCTCTCCGTGCTGCTAAAATTCACGTATTGAGCCACTGCTCAATACAGTTCCACCTCTCCCCCTCCTTCTCCCCATGCTGCCGCGGCTAAAACACATCAGACCTGAGATTAGCGGCAACCAGGAGACAGGACAGGAGATCGGCGCATAGTAGCCGCGCGGTGAACTTCAAATGCAGGAAGTGACATCATCGGTCACTCCTGCATCTGAAGTTCACTGCGCGGCTACTATGTGCCAATCTCCTGTCTCCTGGTCGCCGCTGAATTGAGGTCATTGTTTTAGCGGTGCGCAGCATGTGGGAGGGGGGAAACTGTATTTAGCGGTGGCTCAATACATACATTTTAGCAGCAGCAGCATGGGACAGGAGGAGGGGGGGCTGTTTTGAGCGGTGGCTCAATAAATACATTTTAGCAGCGCACAGCACAGGGAGAAGGAGAGGGGGCTACCTGCATGAAGGGGGAAGGAAATGGGCCTGTTTTTTTTTTTTGTGGCGGGGTGTGGGTATGTGTTTGGGGGGTGCAATTTTAGTGTTTACCATAGGTGCTGTTTTACCCAGATATGTCCCTGCATGGGGTACAAGCCTCCCATCATTTTTTGTGCTCCCCCCACTTCCCCTCCCATCACTCTCCATTTTGGAGAAATGATCAATCCATTCCGGTAAATCAATCAGTTCCTTGTTCATTCATCAACTTCAGAATTTGTTTTCCAACTTTTGGCCATGCGTTTGTCTCTAAACCTTCTTTGCACCAAAAGATGTGCTAGGGCTTATTGTAAGGGGATGTCTTATATTTCTATGAACACACAAGTTCCCGTGCTGTGTGTCCTCCTGCCTTCCCCACTGTGCAGCCTCTTCCTCTGCTGGATCCACCACTTGTGTGCCCCTGTGCCCCCCCTTATACCTTTAGTGTTTTAAGGTGGATGATCCTATATACTGAGTGGTATATATTTACTCCTATGTGCACAGGAGGAGCAATCTGGATAGGTGGTGTGAATTTGTAGAGACAACAGTTGTATGATGGTGGCGTGGTGCAGCTCTCTGATGACCACTCACTGTGGTTAGTAGAATATCTGTGTAGACAGGGATGGGGTAGGGACAAGACAAAAGGGGAAGAGCGCATTCAATTTCAAAACAATATTGTATATACAGGTAGTCCCCTGGTTACGAACGCCCGACATACGAACGACCCGCCGATACGAACGCCACAACCGTAGCTCCGCCCCGCCGCGATGACATCACGCCGCCGGGGACTACCACTTCCCTATAGCAGAGTATGCGCAGCAGAATGGGGGAACAAGTCTCACCTGCTTCCACGGCGGCTCCGGGCCAATCAGCGGCGTCCTCTCATCCCTCAATGGTCCTCCCGGCGGCTTTTGTAGCGTCACGTAATGACGCAATCAGAAGGAGACCCCACGGCTCCTTCTGATTGCGTCATTACATGACGCTACGGAAGCCGCCGGGAGGACCATTGAGGGGTGAGAGGACGCCGCTCATTGGCCCGGAGCCGCGTGGAAGCAGGTGAAACTTATTGCGCCCGCTGCATCGGGGGGCACCAGAGACACAGGGGGGCACCAGAGACACAGAGGGGGGCACCAGAGACACAGAGGGGGGCACAGACGAGGTACAGGGGACAGAAAAGGCACAGTGTCCCGACTTAACAACAGATTCAGGTTAAGAACGAGCCTACAGTCCCTATCTCATTCGTTAACCGGGGACTACCTGTATATATACACTTATACCTTTAGTGTCCTTCTGGTGTCGCCCGCTATACCCTGTCCTGCTGTGTCCCATCTCCCCATGTTCTCTTTTTGAGACCTCAGTTATACTTTAACACCCATGATGGACACGATAGATGGGCATTGGGACCCAATCTAGGATGACATCGCTGGGAGAAGGCTGTAAAGACATGTCATTAGCCTGCAGGCTAACGACCTGTTCTGTTGCATTGCAGGGGGGCGGAGGGCCAATGGAGAAGTGCAGTTGTGACATCATGCGGTGGGCGGGTTGAGCAGGGAGAACAAAGTTATCTGACATCACTCGGCCGAATTGATCCACCTGTGCTGTACACACACTGGATTACTGGCAGAGTTGGTCGTAATCAGCCACCTCAGCCAACTTTAATCTAGCATGTGTAGGGGCCTTTAGAGTTGTCTTGCAGAAATCTGAAGTGGAGGAGGTTGTTTTAAAGCAAACCACCCTCCGCTGATGGCAATCTGAGTTCTCATTTTTCTCCTTCTACTGTTGTTGTTGTTACGCTTGATCCCAAGTGTATGAAGTCTTTGGCATTTTAATACTGATAATTGTTGATTTCCATTAAATTGTTTTTCTGAAGGCCTTTGTCTACTACTTTCAGATACCTAGTTTACTCATGTTCCTCTCACTGTAATATTGCCATTCATTAAACAATCTAATCATGTGCACTGCGCTGGCGGTTCCCACACAGATGAAGTCGTGACCTCTTAACAGTAATTCTTATAAGTTGTCCACAGTTCATTGCTTACGTAATCTCTAATTAAATGTCTATATACGGTAAATATATCCTTGGTTGGTCGCAGTGTTTAGTGTTTGCAATGCCATGGTGCTCAAATATACACTGTCTGTGATACACAATGTTGAGCATATCTTTAACTTAGTTTACATCCCCAGCAGTTTCACAGTTTGTTTATGATGGAGCATTCTCGCCTTGCAGCGCTGGGTCCCTGGTCCGAATCCCAGCCAGGGCACTATCTACACTGAGTTTGTATGTTCTCCCTGTGTCTGCGTGGGTTTCCTCCAGAAAACCCGGTTTCCTTCCACATCCCAGAAATATACAATTAAAAATTAGCCCAAGATTAATATACATATAGTTCACTATACGACACATACATAGACATAGGACTATGGTAGGGATTAGATTGTGAGCCCCTCTGTGGGACAGTCAAGTGACAAGACAGTATGCTCTGTACATCACTGCAGAAGATGCTTTATAAATACTAATAATAATGTCCAGGTCCCCTCTGCTGGTTGCCCCAACTCTCTTTCACTTCGTGGCTGTGCCCAGGGTCGGACTGGGCCACAGTAGTACAGTTTTTTCCCTCGGTGGGCCCCGCCTCCAGGTCTCTGGTGGGCCCCCCACTCCTTGTCTGACAGAGCTCCAATTGCTGCCTGCAGCACAAAAATTCTCTTCTCAGTGCTGTAATCACTCATGCTGAGAGCAGTGGCGTAGCTAAGGAGCTGTAGGCCTCGATGCAAATTTTACAATGGGGCCCCCCAAGCACTCTATGCATAACAATTGATACGACGCACCAAAACCTGCCAATGGCAACTGCAGTGTCAGAGGTGCAAGAAGGGGATGGGGAGCAGTTTGTTAATGATTACCACTGTTCAAAGTATCTATAGAAGTGATTATTATGAGCAAAGGACCAATAGAGAGGTAATACTGTAGTTGAAGGAGGGCCCTTCGGGGCCCCTTTGGCCCAAGGGCCCCGATGCGGTCGCAACCTCTGCGGTTGTAACCTCTGCAAAGTAGGACATTACTTTATATTGAAGGAGGGGACTCTATGCAAAGTTTTGCTGGGCAGCAGTGTCTCTGAATTACAATGCTGCTAAGATCACCTACATTTGGCCCTGTCCATAATACATCATGACCACGCCCACCTTTCGGTGCATGGTCACGCCCTTTTTTCACCGCAGTCATGAGATGTGTGGGCCCCAGGTTGAAATTTCTTTGGTTGGCCCCCAGTGTCCCAGTCCGACCCTGGCTGTGCCCCTCCCCATGTATAAGTGTGGCTGCACTACGCAGACGCAGGCATGACTGTGCCTGTGCGGTAGCACAAAACTGCTTGTGCACTGAGAAAAAAAACATGCACAAGCGGCTCCTTGCGACTATGTAGAGACGGGCCTTCCGTGAATGCAGAGAGGGGGCGTGTCTGCAAGCAATATCCAACATTAAAGCAAACATGAACTAAAAGTTAAAAGCCAAAACAAACAAACATACACAGCTCCTACCTACCATCTGAGTAGTCTACTCATCAATCTCTTTCTCCTCTCCTGCGCCCTGTTTGTCCACTGTGATCAATGGAAGGCTCCGTCCTCTATTTTGAAAATGGCCGCTACCTCATAACAGCTTCATGGTCAGCACATTGTTAAACCGTAATATCGCCCACTTGAGCCATAGGGATCATTACCTTGGTCATCAGCTGTCCTTTAAGTTATAACTGACAGCAACCGATATACAGTATTTCAGTTCTGACAAAATCGTGTCAAAACTGGAAGGAATTGTAAGAAGAAAATGGTGAGATTCTGAGGTAATTATGTAATACTAGTAGACCTTAGCCCATTTAAAAACGGGCTTTAATGCTGGGTACACACTATGAGATTTTCTGGTCGATTTACTGTCAGATCGATTATTTCCAACATGTCCGATTTGCTTTTCGATCGATTTCCGAGCATTTTCCGATCGATTTCCGTGCACTTTAATAGGAAATTGATCAGAAAATGCTCGGAAAACGATCGGAAAGCAAATCGAACATGTTGGAAATAATCGATCTGACAGTAAATGGACCAGAAAATCTCATAGTGTGTACCCAGCAATAGTCTGTCTCTCACCGCCGCCGCATGCCAGTGCTCATGCGCGCGCACCAGTCCACTGCACGCACACCCACCATACACACGTACCACACGCAAATCTGTCTGCCTGCACACACACCCGGCACCTGGCTGACTGGCCCCCAACGGTCCGTGCTACGCACATGCGCAGTAGCAAAAAGCACGGACACAGAGACTGTGTACGCAGGGACACTTGTCTCTTATTAGGTAGGATTCATATGCAGGTACATCATGGGCTTGATTCACTAACCGGCGCTAAGTGATAGCACCGGAAGTGAACAGCCACTTAGTGCCTGAAAAATAGCTTTGCCGGCACTAATAGCTCGCAAAGCTACACCGCGCACAGCCCAGGGCAGTGCGCACGCAGCCCGCTGCCCTGTAAATGTCCGCACCCAATGTGACGAAAACAGCGCATCGGGTGCCCCCGAAACGGCGCTCTGGTGCGCCGTTTCGAGGGCACCCGATGCGCCGGTGCAGGTGCGACGTTATCGTCGCACCGCACACTATTACCAGCTGTGCACGCACTGCCCTGGGCTGTGTGCAATGTATGGGCGCAAACCCCTTAATTCCGTGGTTTGCGCACATTATGTTTTTAGGCTCACTAACCGGCTTAGCGCTGGTTAGTGAATCAAGCTGCATGTGTTCGAGTTCGGTTCAGGTTCGTTTTAATGTGAAATATAGCAAAAGGGGTCCCAGCGGAAGAACAGAGGAGTTTTGAAAGACTAGTGGAAGCCTCTGGTCTATAGAGGCTTTATTTTTACTGAGGTTAGTATCTAACTTTTTTTTTTAAGTGACTTCAGTTTTACTTTAAAGAGAGCCCCGAGGCAGTTCCATGGGGGGCAGATGGGACACAGAGGTATGTTCTCTGCCTCATGACATGCCTCTGTGTCCCCACACTGCTGCTCTCTACCCCCCCCCCCCCACCGCCACGCTATAGCACCCCGAGATTAGCTACAATATGTGTCTGTATCTCAGAGATAAACATAGGAGGGAGGGGTTCCGTGTTTAAAAATCTGCCAGGGGCGTTCCTGCAGGGTTTCCAGAGCTGCCATTGGCTCTCCCTGGCCGCGGACTCCTGCCACTCCCCCGCCTCCCCTGCATGCTGCGAGAGACACGCAGTCTCTCAGTGCAGCGTCGTGACCCCAAGGTCACGGAAAGTGAAAATGGGCCAGTGCGGCCCACGGGATCGGCGGGGAGTGGTGTTTTTTTGCAGCGACTGCTCAGGCCCCCGGATCAGGGTAGCCTACTTTTTCTTATTTTATTGGCCCACCTCTTTAAAAGGAAAACTGTAGCGAGAGGTATATTGAGCCTCAGGGGACGGATCTCGACCAAGTTGCGCCTGGGGCAAGGTCAGGTTTTGGCGCCCAAATGTCAGGTTTTGGTGCCTAAAAGTCAGGTTTTGGTGCGTAAAGGTCTGGTTTTGACGCTCAAACTGCGATTCCCCATTTAAATTTTGCCGCCTTTTTAAGAATTCAACAAACTGTGCCTGGGGCAAGAGACCCGCCTGCCCCCCCCCCCCCCCCCCCCCCCCCTAGATCTGTCCCTGTAGAGGCTGCCATAGTTTGCCTGGCTGCCCTGCTGATCTATTTGGATGCAGTAGTGTCTGAATAAAATGAATAAAAACCAGAAACAAGCATGCAGCTAATCTGGTCAGTTCCGATTATAATGTCGGAGACACATGGGGCTTGATTCACAAAGCGGTGCTAACTGTTAGCACGCCTGTGAAAACCCACTTAGCACGTCTAAACCAGCTTTTCGCGCACAAAACTTTACGCGTGCACTGCACAGAGCGCAGGGCGCTCTGGGGGAAGTGCCTGTTAAAGCCTATGGGACTTAGCGTGCGCATAGGACTTTGCGTGCATAAAACTTTGCGCGCGAAACTTTGTGCGCGATCTGATTGAGAAATCCGGTGCTAACCTACTTAGCACCCTGGTTAACACGTCTAAAGACTTAAGTAGGTTACCACTGCTTTGTGAATCAAGCCCCTGATCTGCTGCATGCTTGTTCAGGGTCTGTGGCTAAAAGTATTAGGGCCCGTTTCCACTCTCGCGGAAACGGCCGCGAATCCGCAGAGTTTCCCCGCAGGCAAATCGCGCGGGGAAACTCTGCCATAGGGGACAACGGCGCCGCCGGCCGAATCGCTTGCAGTAGCGATTCGGCCGGAAACCCCCCACAGAATTCGCGGCGGAGGCTGCGATTCCCATAGCCGTGCATGGCACGGCTGATGGGAATCGCCTGCGATCCCGCCCACGCCGCTCAGTGCCGGCGTGCGTCTACGAGACGCACGCCGCACTAGTGGAAACGAGCCCTCAGAGACAGAGGATCAGCAGGACAGCCAGGCAACTGGTATTGCACAAAAGGAAAAAAAAAAAAAACATGACAGCCTCTCTACAGTTGTCCTTTAAGGTCCTTACAGCTTTGTACTGCATCGTTTACCTGATCTAGCGCAAATTGTACAGTGTAGACCTATCATGAAATTAGCATAAATTGTGTGTTTTCATTTTGTATATGTGGTTTTATTATTAGACTGAGCCCAAAAATGCATTTTTTTTAAAAAAAACTCAGTCCCCTAACACACAAGAGGAAAAAAATCTGCCACTGCAAAGCCGACTGCATTGTGACCCTTTGTAACTGCATTGCGATATAGTTAGCTCTGTTTCTTGCATGCCGGGCTTCAGTCTATTAGACATCACCAGGACACTCTAATTGATTATACGTGTCATCTTTGGAGACTGTATGAAACAAGAAAAAGTAATCATATAATTACGATTCCACAGGTCACAAAATAAGGGTACTAATTCGATTAGGATGGAGCGATGACATAATCAATTTGCATATCTGCTCCAGTGCAAATACCCAGAAGGCGGTCTGTTACGCTTTTGATTAGTACGATCTCCATATTTTTTATCTAAATTGATTAAATAAAAAAGAAAGCAGGACCATGAGTAGGAATAGCGGAAGGAGAAGCATCCTTAGAAAGTATTCCATTTACCAGTCGCTTCTTTATATTTCCTTGTCAGATTAAACACACAGCTTGATATAAATCTCTGCCACGGGGAATCCATCCTATTTCACTTACACAGGAGTTTTGTAAGTATAAAAAGCAAGATATTGTAAAAATGATATCATTAAATTGCTGAGTAAAATAAAAGTTTGCTAAAACAGGCTTTCGGGGAACTATAGTCAGGCAGGGCCGGTCCTGGACTTTCTGCTGCCTGAGGCAAAGATCGTAAAGGCGCCCCCCCCCCCCCCCCCCCCCCCCCAATATTTCTACAAAACATGAGCGGCGGCCGGCGGCAGCCGGCGGCACCTAGCCAGCCTTATCATCATTATCGACACGTCGGCGGCGCTCGCTGCTCAGTGACTGACCGTGACAATCAGCCGCAGCCAGGGCAGCAGAGCGGGCGGCAGCCGCCGCCATCAAATCAGCAGGCTTAGGCACTAGGCAGCGTCACCAGCATGCAGCCTTGGAGGAGACAGGAGAGGCCGCAGAGCTCAGAGTCATCGGACTCGGAGGCCGGCGGCAACAGTGCAGTTTCTAGGCTAAAATGCACCCAGGGCGAGGGTGTAAAAATAGCGCCCCCCCCCCGGTATAGGTAACCAGCTATAGGTCCCCCCCAGAGTATAGGTGGCCAGGCATGGGTGAGCCAGTAAAGTTGCCCCCAGTAATAGGTTAGCCAGGTAGTTGCCTCCAGTATAGGTAGCCAGTATAGTTGCCCCCCAGTATGTTAGATAGGCAGGCACCCCCCCCCCCCCCCCGGTATAAGTTAGATAAGTAGGTGCCCCCAGTACAGGTTAGCTAGGTAGCAGGGCCGGCCCCGCCCATGAGGCGGGGTGAGGGCGGGTTCCTCAGGCGGCAGGAAGTGGAGGGGGCGGCACCAGATGAATGGCTGTGACTGAGCGGGGGGGGGAGCCAGAGCCGCGGTGAGGGCAGCCCGACCTCTCCCTCCCTCTCCCCGGGCCGCCCTCCATGCTCCCGCCCTGCTGGTCTCCTCTCTGCAATGTAGCCGCTGATACATTAAACACGCGGCTGCTTCCTGTTTACACAGGAAGCAGCCGCGTGTGTATCAGCCGGCTAGGCAGAGAGGAGACCAGCAGGGCGGGAGCGGCGATCGGATCCAGGAAGGTGAGGTAACAGGCTGTGACTGTGTACAGCAGCGCTTCCCTGCGCGCTAACTCTGCTGCCTAAAGTCCGAGGGGGGAGCATGGAGGGCGGCCCGGGGAGAGGGAGGGAGAGGTCGGGCTGCCCTCACCGCGGCTCCGGCTCCCCCCTCCGCCATTATGAGGGGGCACCTACCTGGGCAAGCTACCTATCTATCCTATACTGGGGGGCACCTACCTAATCTAACCTGTTTTGGGGGCAGCTACCTATCTATCCTATACTGGGGGGCTCCTACCTAATCTAACCTGTTTTGGGGGCAGCTACCTATCTATCCTATACTGGGGGGCACCTATCTAATCTAAGTACTGGGGCAGCTACCTATCTATCACTATACTGGGGAGGCACCTACCTAATCTAAGACCTATACTGGGGGCCAGCTACCTATCTATCCTATACTGGGGGGCACTACCTATCTACTATACTGGGGGGGCAGCTACCTATCTATCCTATACTGGGGGGCACCTACCTAATCTATCCTATACTGGGGGCCAGCTACCTATCTATCCTATACTGGGGGCAGCTACCTATCTAACCTATACTGGGGGGCAGCTACCTATCTATCCTATACTGGGGGGCACCTACCTAATCTAACCTGATTTGGGGGGCAGCTACCTATCTATCCTATACTGGGGGGCACCTACCTAATCTAACCTGTACTAGGGGCAGCTCCTATCAATCCTATACTGGGGGCGCACCTACCTAATCTAACCTATACTGGGGGGCAGCTACCTATCTAACCTATACTGGGGGGCAGCTACCTATCTAACCTATACTGGGGGGGCAGCTACCTAAACTATACTGGGGGCAGCTACCTATCTAACCTATACTGGGGGGCAGCTACCTATCTAACCTATACTGGGGGGCAGCTACCTATCTATCCTATACTGGGGGGCAGCTACCTATCTAACCTACACTGGGGGGCAGCTACCTATCTAACCTACACTGGGGGGCAGCTACCTATCTAACCTATACTGGGGGGCAGCTACCTATCTATCCTATACTGGGGGGCACCTACCTAATCTAACCTGTACTGGGGGGCAGCTACCTATCTATCCTATACTGGGGGGCACCTACCTAATCTAACCTGTACTGGGGGGCAGCTACCTATCTAACCTATACTGGGGGGCAGCTACCTATCTAACCTATACTGGGGGCAGCTACCTATCTATCCTATACTGGGGGGCACCTACCTTATCTAACCTGTACTGGGGCAGCTACCTATCTATCCTATACTGGGGGGCACCTACCTAATCTAACCTGTACTGGGGGGCAGCTACCTATCTAACCTATGCTGGGGGGCAGCTACCTATCTAACCTATGCTGGGGGGCAGCTACCTGTCTAAGCTATGCTGGGGGCAGCTACCTATCTAATCTATACTGGGGGCACCTACCTAATCTAACCTGTACTGGGGGCACCTACCTAATCTAACCCTATACTGAAGGGCAGCGACCTAATCTAACCTAACTGGGGGGAAGCTACCTATCTAACCTATACTGGGGGCACTTATCCTAACCTGTATTGGGGGCACCTACCTACCTAGCTAGCCTATACAGGTGGCAACTATACTGGCTACCTATACTGGGGGCACCTACCTAACTAACCTATACTGGGGGCAGAGGAGGACTGGGACCTTTTGGCCTGGGGGGACAACACAAACTAGAGGCCCGTTTCACGGCATCCCCAGCCCAAAGCCATATCTTTCTTGTGTGCAAATCTTCAAATTGTGATGACTAACAGCCACACACACACACAATGTACCTGATGCCTAACCCCATTTCTCCGCACAATCTACCTGTCTGTGTCTGATGCCTAACCTTAAAGGAGTTATCAGGCTTTTTTTTTTTTTTATGAAAAATAAGTGCTACTTACCCAGCGCTCGTCCAGCCCCAAGCTCCCAGCATGTCCCTTGCCGCAGCTCTGCAGTTAGCTGTTTGCTGCCGCTGCCTCCCAGCCCCCGGCGATGACGTCAGACTGACTGCGCATGTGCGAGCGGCGCTGTCAATCACCGTCACATGGACCAGAGCGTACTGTGCAGACGCAGAACTACTGCGCCTGCGCAGTACACTCCGGTCCACGTGGCGGTGATTGACAGTGCTGCTCGCACAGGGCGCAGTACAGGCTAACATCCAGGTCGGACTGGGTGCCATCGCCGGGGACTGGGAGGCAGCCGGCAGCGAATGGACTGCGTACAGAGGTGCGGCGAGGGACATGCTGGGGAGCGTGGGGCTGGAGGAAGCCCCCGGGTAAGTAGCACTTATTTTCATTAAAAATGCCTGATAACTCCTTTAAACAAACCCCCCCCCCCCACACACACACACACACACAAAACCTACCTACCTGGTCGATGCCTAACCCCACTCCTGGCCCACCCACCATACAAACTACTTGTCTGACACCTCCCACCCCCCCCCCCCCCCCTCCAACTACCTGTTTGACAGTGCCTAACTGCCTGCCTCCCCCCTCCCCTGACGCCAATCACACCACAAGAAGAAAAAACGTTCCCCCCTCAGGCCAGGGTCAGAATGGGGATGATTATCACACAAAAAAAAAAAAACTCAGAGGGCACTGGCCTGGGCAGAGGATTGAATTTGACAGCAGTAGCAGGCAGGCAGCAAAGTGTGAGTAACTCAGTGACAAGAAGGGAGAAGAAAGTACAGAAACAAAAATTTATAAAAACCACCTTCTCCTCTGGCGACCTGGACCCGACCTCCTCTATCCTCCTGTCTCCTCAGTCCTACAACCTCCTTCTCCTCCACAGCAGCAAGCAGCTATAGGTGGCATCTCCGACTTCCCAGCCCCCAGAGTGTCCGACTCCTCCAGCCAGGACAGCCAGCCAGCCACTCGTAGCCGCAGCTCCAGGCCCCCAGCCCCCCAGCACAGAAAGCTGAAGAGTGAGACAGCTCACTCCGACGACACCTCAGGCATAGCAGCACAGGGGAGGACTGTGTCTGACTCCTCCAGCCAGCCACTCGTAGCCACAGCTCCAGGCCCCCAGCACAGAAAGCTGAAGAGTGAGACAGCTCACTCCGATGACACCGCAGGCACAGCAGCACGTTGCGGGCGGCAATGGCTCCAGGCGGGGGGCGGAGTCAAGCAGGGGTCAACCCACCGGGCCGGAGAGGACCTAAGCTATTTGTGTCCTTGTGCCGCTCACATCCACCGCAGGCGCAGCCACGCACAAGGGCACACCACGGCCGGCCGCCTCAGCCCCTTTGATTGGATACTTCAACTTGCCGGGAAATATCGCGCGAGGTTGCGATCCCCACTGCGAACCTGTCACCTGTGGTATGTCTGCGGCCGCTGCGTATAGCAGCAGCCGGCCCTAATTACTTAAGATTCGAGAGGCCCGGGGGGCAATTGCCCCCCGTCCCCCTGGGCCAGTCCTCCCCTGACTGGGGGTACCTACCTATCTAACCTATGCTGGGGGCAACTATACTGGCTACCTATATTGGAGGCACCTACCTAGCTAACCTGTACTGGGGGCACCTACTTATCTAACTTATACCGGGGGGGGGGGGGTGCCTGCCTATCTAACATACTGGGGGCAACTATACTGGCTACCTATACTGGAGGCAACTACCTGGCTAACCTATACTGGGGGCAACTTTACTGGCTCACCCATGCCTGGCCACCTATACTCTGGGGGGACCTATAGCTGGTTACCTATACCGGGGGGGGGGCGCTATTTTTACACCCTCGCCCTGGGTGCATTTTAGCCTAGAAACTGCACTGTTGCCGCCGGCCTCCGAGTCCGATGACTCTGAGCTCTGCGGCCTCTCCTGTCTCCTCCAAGGCTGCATGCTGGTGACGCTGCCTAGTGCCTAAGCCTGCTGATTTGATGGCGGCGGCTGCCGCCCGCTCTGCTGCCCTGGCTGCGGCTGATTGTCACGGTCAGTCACTGAGCAGCGAGCGCCGCCGACGTGTCGATAATGATGATAAGGCTGGCTAGGTGCCGCCGGCTGCCGCCGGCCGCCGCTCATGTTTTGTAGAAATATTGGGGGGGGGGGGGGGGGGGGGGGCGCCTTTACGATCTTTGCCTCAGGCAGCAGAAAGTCCAGGACCGGCCCTGCTAGGTAGGTGCCTCCAATATAGGTAGCCAGTATAGTTGCCCCCCAGCATAGGTTAGATAGGTAGGTACCCCCAGTATAGGTTAGTTAGGTAGGTGCCCCCAGTATAGGTAGCCAGTATAGTTGCCACCTGTATAGGCTAGCTAGGTAGGTAGGTGCCCCCAATACAGGTTAGATAAGTGCCCCCAGTATAGGTTAGATAGGTAGCTTCCCCCCAGTATAGGTTAGATTAGGTCGCTGCCCTTCAGTATAGGTTAGATTAGGTAGGTGCCCCCAGTACAGGTTAGATTAGGTAGGTGCCCCCAGTATAGATTAGATAGGTAGCTGCCCCCAGCATAGCTTAGACAGGTAGCTGCCCCCCAGCATAGGTTAGATAGGTAGCTGCCCCCCAGCATAGGTTAGATAGGTAGCTGCCCCCCAGTACAGGTTAGATTAGGTAGGTGCCCCCCAGTATAGGATAGATAGGTAGCTGCCCCCAGTACAGGTTAGATAAGGTAGGTGCCCCCCAGTATAGGATAGATAGGTAGCTGCCCCCAGTATAGGTTAGATAGGTAGCTGCCCCCCAGTATAGGTTAGATAGGTAGCTGCCCCCCAGTACAGGTTAGATTAGGTAGGTGCCCCCCAGTATAGGATAGATAGGTAGCTGCCCCCAGTACAGGTTAGATTAGGTAGGTGCCCCCCAGTATAGGATAGATAGGTAGCTGCCCCCAGTATAGGTTAGATAGGTAGCTGCCCCCCAGTGTAGGTTAGATAGGTAGCTGCCCCCCAGTGTAGGTTAGATAGGTAGCTGCCCCCCAGTATAGGATAGATAGGTAGCTGCCCCCCAGTATAGGTTAGATAGGTAGCTGCCCCCCAGTATAGGTTAGATAGGTAGCTGCCCCCCAGTATAGGTTAGATAGGTAGCTGCCCCCCAGTATAGGTTAGATAGGTAGCTGCCCCCCAGTATAGGTTAGATAGGTAGCTGGCCCCCAGTATAGGTTAGATTAGGTAGGTGCCCCCCAGTATAGGATAGATAGGTAGCTGCCCCTAGTACAGGTTAGATTAGGTAGGTGCCCCCCAGTATAGGATAGATAGGTAGCTGCCCCCAAAACAGGTTAGATTAGGTAGGTGCCCCCCAGTATAGGATAGATAGGTAGCTGCCCCCCAGTATAGGTTAGATAGGTAGCTGCCCCCCAGTATAGGATAGATAGGTAGCTGGCCCCCAGTATAGGATAGATTAGGTAGGTGCCCCCCAGTATAGGATAGATAGGTAGCTGCCCCCCCAGTATAGGTTAGATAGGTAGCTGCCCCCCAGTATAGGATAGATAGGTAGCTGGCCCCCAGTATAGGTTAGATTAGGTAGGTGCCCCCCAGTATAGGATAGATAGGTAGCTGCCCCAGTACAGGTTAGATTAGATAGGTGCCCCCCAGTATAGGATAGATAGGTAGCTGCCCCCAAAACAGGTTAGATTAGGTAGGAGCCCCCCAGTATAGGATAGATAGGTAGCTGCCCCCAAAACAGGTTAGATTAGGTAGGTGCCCCCCAGTATAGGATAGATAGGTAGCTTGCCCAGGTAGGTGCCCCCTCATAATGGCGGAGGGGGGAGCCGGAGCCGCGGTGAGGGCAGCCCGACCTCTCCCTCCCTCTCCCCGGGCCGCCCTCCATGCTCCCCCCTCGGACTTTAGGCAGCAGAGTTAGCGCGCAGGGAAGCGCTGCTGTACACAGTCACAGCCTGTTACTCACCTTCCTGGATCCGATCGCCGCTCCCGCCCTGCTGGTCTCCTCTCTGCCTAGCCGGCTGATACACACGCGGCTGCTTCCTGTGTAAACAGGAAGCAGCCGCGTGTTTAATGTATCAGCGGCTACATTGCAGAGAGGAGACCAGCAGGGCGGGAGCATGGAGGGCGGCCCGGGGAGAGGGAGGGAGAGGTCGGGCTGCCCTCACCGCGGCTCTGGCTCCCCCCCCCGCTCAGTCACAGCCATTCATCTGGTGCCGCCCCTCCACTTCCTGCCGCCTGAGGAACCCGCCTCACCCCGCCTCATGGGCGGGCCGGCCCTGCTACCTAGCTAACCTGTACTGGGGGCACCTACTTATCTAACTTATACCGGGGGGGGGGGGTGCCTGCCTATCTAACATACTGGGGGCAACTATACTGGCTACCTATACTGGAGGCAACTACCTGGCTAACCTATACTGGGGGCAACTTTACTGGCTCACCCATGCCTGGCCACCTATACTCTGGGGGGACCTATAGCTGGTTACCTATACCGGGGGGGGGCGCTATTTTTACACCCTCGCCCTGGGTGCATTTTAGCCTAGAAACTGCACTGTTGCCGCCGGCCTCCGAGTCCGATGACTCTGAGCTCTGCGGCCTCTCCTGTCTCCTCCAAGGCTGCATGCTGGTGACGCTGCCTAGTGCCTAAGCCTGCTGATTTGATGGCGGCGGCTGCCGCCCGCTCTGCTGCCCTGGCTGCGGCTGATTGTCACGGTCAGTCACTGAGCAGCGAGCGCCGCCGACGTGTCGGGTCCTCTTACCGCTGATGCACGCCGCGCGTACTGTCTCTCTGGCATCGGACCTCCATGTGCTTCCTGTGACGTCATAGTAAACAGGAAGCACATGGAGGTCGGATGCCAGAGACAGTGTACGCGTGCATCAGCGGTAAGAGGACCCGACTGCCCGCTCCGCTGCGCTCACTCTGCCTACAGGAAGGGGAGGGGGGCACACAGACATACATAGGGGGGTATTCAGAGAGAGGGAGGGAGGGAGGAAGCAGTGAAGCTCCCGCATGCCTCATTACCGCGGCTGGAGCCTCGATCAGTTTTTCCGCCTCCATTATCTGCCCAGGCAAGCCCCCCCAACCTAAAAGTGGCACTCTCCTCCCCACCCACAGGCACCCTTACCCTCCTCCCCACCCACGGGCAGGGTGTATGAGGGTATACTTATTAAAAAAAATATAAGGGTATAAATATTTAATTAAAAAAAATCATCAAAAAAACGATGGTAGGCGTGTTGGGGGTGTGGTTAGGGGGTGTGGTTAGGGGTGTGGCCAGGGGTGTGACCAGTGTCCCGGTTTCTTATTTTAAAATGTTGGGAGGTATGCTATAACCCTTCTTCAGACAAGATGTGCAAGTTGCACATGCGCTGCCAATTTGCACATCCCTCATGACCGGGCTCTCATAGTCGGGAGGGTTCTGCACATGCCTAGTTCATGAAGACTTACCAATTTTTTTCGGAATATGATGCACTTTTTCTTACCCAAAGCTGGAGGCAAAAAAGTGGGCCCGCCTTAAATTCCGATATACCATAAAAGAAATGCAGAATGCGCAGTGCTGCATGACCCCGGCGCACATGCACAGCTGGGGTTACAGTATGGATGTACAGCACAAGGACCTGGAGCATATAGTGACAGTTGGCTGCAGTGTCCCCATTAGAGATGTAGCGAACGGTTCGCCGGCGAACGGTTCCAGGCGAACTTTGGGGGTTCGCGTTCACCTGCACCAGGCGAACTTTTGCAGAAGTTCGATTCGCCCCATAATGCACTATGAGGGTCAACTTTGACCCTCTGCATCACAGTCAGCAGGCACATTGTAGCCATTCAGGCTACACTAAGCCCTGGAGCCCCACCCCCCCTTATATAAGGCAGGCTCGCCGGCCATTACACTCACTCCTGTGCCTGCTAGGCAGACTAGGGACAGCTGCTGCAGACTTGTTCTCCTAGGGAAAGATTAGTTAGGCTCTTGGCTTGCTCCTGGATGATTGTTATTGCTAAAATAGCACCCCTCAGCTCTCTTTTGAGAGATAATGTTTTCCTGTTGTGTTTTTTTTCTGTGTGTGTTGCTCACTGACACTGACATTATACAGCCCTATCTGTTGCAGCTGGACCTTGGTAATTGTTATTACTGAGCCAGCCAGGCCCTGCCTAACTATCTATACTGGGACACCTACCTATGCCTACCTAACTACTGGGGCACCTACTTACCTATACGGGGACACCTACCTACCTACCTATACTAGGGGACCTACCTATGCCTACCTACCTATACTGGGACTCCTACCTATGCCTAGCTAACTACTGGGACACCTACCTATGCCTACCTACCTATACTGGGTCTCCTACCTATGCCTAGCTAACTACTGAGGCACCTACCTATGCCTACCTACCTATGCCTAGCTAACTACTGAGGCACCTACCTATGCCTACCTACCTATACTGGGACTCCTACCTATGCCTAGCTAACTACTGAGACACCTACCTATGCCTACCTACCTATACTGGGTCTCCTACCTATGCCTAGCTAACTACTGAGGCACCTACCTATGCCTACCTACCTATGCCTAGCTAACTACTGAGGCACCTACCTATGCCTACCTACCTATACTGGGACTCCTACCTATGCCTAGCTAACTACTGAGACACCTACCTATGCCTACCTACCTATACTGGGTCTCCTACCTATGCCTAGCTAACTACTGAAGCACCTACCTATGCCTACCTATCTATACTGGGACTCCTACCTATGCCTACCTACCTATACTGGATCTCCTACCTATGCCTAGCTAACTACTGAAGCACCTACCTATGCCTACCCAGGGCCGTTTCTAGCCCCGTTCAGCCGGTTCTGCTGAACGGGGCGCCGATGAGAGACAGATTGGGGGGGCGCCAGGCAGAAGGATGTGACGTCACCAGGTGGGGTGCATGCAGGTATGGCTTGTGCTATGGGCGCCATACCTGCCACCAGCCGCTGCCGCCATTGCCTGCGCCCCCCTCTCGCAATAGTCCTATCAGTCAGTGCCGCCCCCGCCGCCTGAACATCCTTGTTATTGCAGGCATCAGCGCATAAGCAGTGTCAGAAGGACGCACGCTACTCGCGCACAGTGTACTCCACATGCGGAAGTGACTAATGACGTCACTTCCGCATTTGGAGTACTCTGGGCGCGAGTAGCGTGCGTACCTTCTGTCACTGCTTACGCGCTGATGTCTGCAATAACGTGGATGTTCAAGCGGCGGGGGCGGCACTGACTGATTCATCAGCGGAGGACTGGTCGCCGCAGATCTGAGGTCTGTAACCCCCAGTCAGCACCCAGCCCCCCAAGCAAGCCTTCACCCAGCCCCCCTAGAAAGCCGGCACCCAGTCAGCACCCAGCCCCCCCCAGCAAGCCTGCACCCAGCCCCCCCCCCCCCCCAGCAAGCCTGCACCCAGTCAGCACCCACCCCCCAGCAAGCCTGCACCCAGTCAGCACCCAGCAAGCCTGCACCCAGTCAGCACCCAGCAAGCCTGCACCCAGTCAGCACCCAGCCCCCCCAGCAAGCCTGCACCCAGCCCCCCAGCAAGCCTGCACCCAGTCAGCACCCAGCCCCTCCAGCAAGCCTGCACCCAGCCCCTCAGCAAGCCTGCACCCAGTCAGCACCCAGCCCCCCCAGCAAGCCTGCACCCAGTCAGCACCCAGCCCCCCCCAGCAAGCCTGCACCCAGTCAACACCCAGCCCCCCCCAGCAAGCCTGCACCCAGTCAGCACCCACCCCCCAGCAAGCCTGCACCCAGTCAGCACCCAGCCCCCCCAGCAAGCCTGCACCCAGCCCCCCAGCAAGCCTGCACCCAGTCAGCACCCAGCCCCCCCAGCAAGCCTGCACCCAGTCAGCACCCAGCCCCCCCAGCAAGCCTGCACCCAGTCAACACCCAGCCCCCCCCCCCCCAGCAAGCCTGCACCCAGCCCCCCAGCAAGCCTGCACCCAGTCAGCACCCAGCCCCCCCAGCAAGCCTGCACCCAGTCAGCACCCAGCCCCCAGCAAGCCTGCACCCAGTCAGCACCCAGCCCTCCCAGCAAGCCTGCACCCAGTCAGCACCCAGCCCCCAGCAAGCCTGCACCCAGTCAGCACTCAGCCCCCCCAGCAAGCCTGCACCCAGTCAGCACCCAGCCCCCAGCAAGCCTGCACCCAGTCAGCACTCAGCCCCCCAGCAAGCCTGCACCCAGTCAGCCCCCCAGCAAGCCTGCACCCAGTCAGCACCCAGCTGCCCAGCAAGCCTGCACCCAGTCAGCCCCACAGCAAGCCTGCACCCAGTCAGCACCCAGCCCCCCCCCCCCCCCCCAGCAAGCCTGCACCCAGCCTCCCCCCAGCAAGCCTGCACCCAGCCCCCCCAGCAAGCCAGCACCCTGCGCTAGGCAGCAGTCTGCCCTCAGGCAGCACCCTACCCCAGCATGCACTATGCCTCAGGCAGCCAGCATCCTACTCTAGGCAGCCAAGCCAGCAATTAGGGGACAGCTATGGCTACCTAATATCATGGGGATACATCTTGCAAGCTAATACTAATACTGTATATGTGCACGTGGCTACTTAATTATTTTATCGGGGGAACATGGCTAGTTAATTTGTTTATGCAGGGCAAACTTGGCTACTTAATCATTTTATCTTGACGCACCTGCCTATGTAATTTGTTTGTTTGAGACACCTGGCTGTTTCATTATTTTATTTGGTGGTGTGTAACTACTTCACTATTTTATCTCGATGATTGTGACAACTTTATTTTTATTGTGCGGCACATGTCTACTTATTTTATCTGGCGGCATGGAAGTATTTGATCATTTTATCTGGAGGCATGGAAGTATTTGATTATTTTATCTGGAGGCAGGGAACTTATTAATTATTTTATCTGGAAGTGGGATTGCAACATGTACTGGGAGGGGGGTTGTGGGGTCAGGCCAGTGGGGGGGGGGGGAGGGGGGGGGCATATTTTTTGACTCTCGAACTGGGTGAAATTTAGCCTAGAAACTGCCCTGTGCCTACCTACCTATACTGGGACTCCTACCTATGCCTAGCTAACTACTGAGGCACCTACCCATGCCTACCTACCTATACTGGGACTCCTACCTATGCCTACCTACATACAAGAAGATAATAAGGTCGTTGCTTCATTGTGGACAGACCAAATTCGATCAGCTGGACAGTCACTGTTGTTCTATCATTGAGCTACCACAGCCCGGCAACTATATGGGCTGGAAAACTGCCACGGCCTGCACTCTGGCCATGGTGCGCACCAGTCCAGCACAGCCGTCACTACGCAAACAGCTGTTTTCGGTGTGTTACACAGTGAGTTTGGTGTGTCAGTGTGAAGCAGAACTCTAATTACACTCCCTGATTGATCTCTACACATGCAAGATGTTTGAAAGCACTTTAGGCCTGCAATTTAGCATTCAATGTGATTTCTGCCCTTAAAACGCTACTTTGCGTCAAATCCAGATTTTTCCCCGGGGCTTTTGGTGTCTATCCCACTCATCCATGCCCCCCTCCAGGTGTTAGACCCCTTGAAACATGTTTTCCATCACTTTTCTGGCCAGCATAATTTTTTCTATTTTTCAAAGTTCGCCTCCCCATTGAAGTCTATTGCGGTTCGCGAACTTTTACGCGAACCGAACCTTCCGCGGAAGTTCGTGAACGGGGTTCGCGAACCGAAAATCGGAGGTTCGCGACATCTCTAGTCCCCATATATCAACAGCTCCAGGATGAGAAGACCAAACGAGGAGCACGTCGGCATCCACAGGACCAGAGCAAGGGGGAGAGGAGCGTGGCAGCAGGATCAGGTGCAGTGTGGAAGTGTTCGTTTAGTTTTAGTGCAGTGTAGTGATAGTGCAGTTAAGTACAGTGTTGTGTTAGGCCCCATTCACACTTGCGTTTTGGCAAGTAAACGGACCGGATCCTGATCGGATCCTGACCTGATCCTGACCTGATCCTGATCAGAACCGTACGGTTCCGATCCGGATCCGATCCGGATCCGGTCCGTTTGCATCAGGCATGCATCAGGCTGCCATCCGGATCCGTGGGCAAAAAATTGCGAAATTTAAGAAAAAAATGTTGGGGTCAGCAGAAGGTGCACCTGTAGAATCAGGTTCCTCCGCTGTAGGCCTCACCTCCACCTCCGACATTCTGCCAAACAGCTCCAGCACGTCTGTCACTGCTGCTCCACTCCAGACATGCTTGGCCCATGTGTCCCCATCCGAAATGGCCGCTTGGATACGCATAGGAAGTGGGGTAGAACGTCAGGTTTCTGTAGGCAGTGTGTTCTGTACCTTCCGTTTCCCATTGGTTTCTGTGTTCCGGATGGTGCTGTCAGGCTCAGGTCCGGCTCCGGTCCGGGTGCGTGGGCCGGAGATCCGGACCCAAAAAATAGCGCATGTTGGAAAAGAGTCCGGAGTCCGGATCCGATCCGGCTCTGGTACGTACGGAGCGGAAGCGTGTGAACGTCCGCATAGCCTTTACATTGCTATGGGGAACGTACGTTCCGTTTGTACAGTATACGGTCCGGATCAGATCCGGAAAATCCGGATAGCGAACGCTAATGTGAACCGGGCCTTAGTGTAGTGTAGTATGTAGTGTACTGTAGCTTAGCTTAGCTGGTAGGGCAGCGGGGATTAGTTTAGTTTAGCTGATCAGTTTAGGTTAGACAGAGTAGCGTAGAGACAGTTTAAGGGGCAAAAAGTCATAAGAAGCTCCTACACTATAGACACACCTAGGTTTAGTATTTTCCATTTACTCCCTGATTTTTGCCCTCTAAGCCTAGGTGCATCTTATATGCCATAGCATCTTATATTCCGAAAAATACGGTAAGTGTGTCTGTACAGAATGCTCCTGGCTATGGGGAATCAAGGAGGTGTACACCGTATGCCCAGAGCCACTCATGCACGACTTGCATATCTTTCGGAGGGACAGCGGCACACTGGAGTGGATGGGAACCACAAGGGACTTGTTAAACTGTAGGGGGCTATAAGAAGCACCAGGTAAGTTAAACTGCACTTTGGTCCTTCGACTTGGGTATCCTTCCTTCAATCCCTAGCATGCTCACTGTCACATGTCTCTAACACAGGCAGTTTGGGGGGCAAACCAATTAAATAATCTGTACGCCTTTTGTTATTCAGATATTGGAGGAAACTGGAGTGCTTGGAGGACACCCAACGTGGCATGCCAAGGTTTCTTCTAGGGTCTCTAGCCCTGCAAGGCAACAGTGGGTGCTGCCCATAATTATTCATACCCCTGGCAAATTTTGGCTTAAAGAGAACCCGAGGTGGGTTTTAAGAATCCTATTAGCACACTGTAAGGCCATAGTGAGAGTATGGAACGCAGGCCTCTTGGTAATTTGGTGGTTGGACAGTTTAGGGTGCTCATTCTCTTTATAATTAGGTCCTTACATTATTCATGCATAATTTCAGTGGGATATACTTGGTAATGTGATATTTGAAATACAGGGGTATATGTATTGTAATAGGTTTCATTTAATGTCAGATATCTTTTCCTTTTGATTCTGCTGTCTTTTTCTCTCTTTCAGATGCTGGACGGTCCCTAGGAGTCTGTGAGGAGAATTGGGTTGCTGAGCGGAGGTGAGAGTTTTCTCTCAGATGATTGGCAGCTGTCTTTTGGAGCCAATTTTCAGCTGGCCAATCACAGAAGGGTTCACCTCAAACCTGTGATGCTCTCCCCTTTTCTCCTCAGTCTCCAGTCAAGCAAGCAGGAAGCACCCACCCTCCCATCCCTTTTCTTCAAGTTACTGTCGTAGGCGGATTGACTTTATTGGCGGTTAAAGTCGCCCACGATTGTGGGTGGGCTAGCTGTTTTGGACTATTTGATGAACAATTTATACTGGTCTAAAGACTTTATGGTTGTTGATTAAGTATAAATTGATACCTTTGGTTCTGAGTTGTTTGTTTTATTATTGTTGATGTTTGATTCACCAGTTTAATAAACAATTAACTTTTAATTAATTATTTAAACCGCAATAAATAGTGCCTATGGCCATTTAAATCCAAGCTGGTTGTCAGTGTTTTATTAATCATGTCCTTTATCACTTATGTCCGTGCCACTTAAATTACCAAGAGGCTGGGTCTGCATATAATCTCAAGCCTTTGTTACCATACTGTTCCCCCCCCCCCCAGGCTCCCCCTGCGCTCTGCTGCCCCCCCCCCCCCCAAGAAACCCCTGTGCTAGTGACACGTAGTGTTGGGCGAACAGTGTTCGCCACTGTTCGGGTTCTGCAGAACATCACCCTGTTCGGGTGATGTTCGAGTTCGGCCGAACACCTGACGGTGCTCGGCCAAACCGTTCGGCCATATGGCCGAACTAAGAGCGCATGGCCGAACGTTCCCCGAACGTTCGGCTAGCGCTGTGATTGGCCGAACGGGTCACGTGGTTCGGACCCGAACGCGCTCTGATTGGCCGAACGGTCACGTGGTTCGGGTAAATAAATACCCGAACCACGTCATATCTCCGCCATTTGTCTGTGGGTTTAGCTTTGGGTAGGCAGGCAGGGTAGTTCGCGCTCCAGCCACGCTAGCCAGGGTCCCCCCTGTCATTGTGTCACTGCTGGGAACAGTAGTACACCGCTTGCTCAGCCACACTATATAGCATTCTGTTTACTGCCACTCTGTGTACCTCGCTCAGCCACACTATATAGCATTCTGTTTACTGCCACTCTGTGTCTGCTGGGAATAGTAGTACACCGCTTGCTCAGCCACACTATATAGCATTCTGTTTACTGCCACTCTGTGTACCTCGCTCAGCCACACTATATAGCATTCTGTTTACTGCCACTCTGTGTCTGCTGGGAATAGTGGTACACCGCTCGCTCAGCCACACTATATAGCATTCTGTTCACTGTTCTGTGTCTGCTTGGAATAGTGGTACACCGCTCGCTCAGCCACACTATATAGCATTCTGTTTACTGTTCTGTGTCTGCTGGGAATAGTGGTACACCGCTCGCTCAGCCACACTATATAGCATTCTGTTTACTGTTCTGTGTCTGCTGGGAATAGTGGTACACCGCTCGCTCAGCCACACTATATAGCATTCTGTGCACTGTTCTGTGTCTGCTGGGAATAGTGGTACACCGCTCGCTCAGCCACACTATATAGCATTCTGTTCACTGTTCTGTGTCTGCTGGGAATAGTGGTACACCGCTCGCTCAGCCACACTATATAGCATTCTGTTTACTGTTCTGTGTCTGCTGGGAATAGTGGTACACCGCTCGCTCATCCACACTATATAGCATTCTGTTCACTGTTCTGTGTCTGCTGGGAATAGTGGTACACCGCCCGCTCAGCCACACTATATAGCATTCTGTTCACTGTTCTGTGTCTGCTGGGAATAGTGGTACACCGCTCGCTCAGCCACACTATATAGCATTCTGTTCACTGTTCTGTGTCTGCTGGGAACAGTAGTACACCGCTCGCTCAGCCAGAGTATATAGCATTGTGTTTACTGCCACTCTGTGTACACCGCTCAGCCAGACTATATACCATTGTTTACTGACACTCTGTGTACACCGCTCAGCCAGACTATATACCATTGTTTACTGCCACTCTGATTCTGCTGGGAACAGTAGTACACCGCTCGCTCAGCCAGACTATATACCATTGTTTACTGACACTCTGTGTACACCGCTCAGCCAGACTATATACCATTGTTTACTGCCACTCTGATTCTGCTGGGAACAGTAGTACACCGCTCGCTCAGCCAGACTATATACCATTGTTTACTGACACTCTGTGTACACCGCTCAGCCAGACTATATACCATTGTTTACTGCCACTCTGATTCTGCTGGGAACAGTAGTACACCGCTCGCTCAGCCAGACTATATAGCATTGTGTTTACTGCCACTCTGTGTACACCGCTCAGCCACACTATATAGCATTGCGTACTCTGCCAGTCAGTGTGTATATTGCTGGGATCAGTAATACTCCACTCACCGTCAACCACTATATGAGCTCAACATGAGTTCCCCAGAGACCTCCGCTGTGAGCAGCACTCCCAACAACAGCAACAGCCAACGCCCCACGCAAGCTATAACATCCACCCCAGCAGCCAGTGGTCAGCAGCAGCCCTCCCCGGAGGAGAACGTTGTGTCCATCAGTCCGTCGCCAGAGCGATTAATGAGGGCTGCCATTGAGGAGATGATGGGGCCTGATGTGGAGGAGGAGGTCTGGCTCAGGCCAGCATCCCAAGTTAATGTTGAGGACGATGAGGGGTCTGTGTCTGGGGATGTTGGGGTGGCAGAGGTGGTGGGTGGGTCAGACTCAGGAGAAGAGTTGTATGATGAGGATGATGATCGGGACCATCTGTATGTGCCTCAGAGTCCGACCCCGGAAAACATGTTGTATCGTGTGTTTAGGTACTAAAATCTGCGTTCCCTCCCAGTAGTGTTGGGCGAACAGTGTTTGCCACTGTTCGGGTTCTGCAGAACATCACCCTGTTCGGGGTGACTATATAGCAGACTATATAGCATTGTGTTTAATGCCACTCTGTGTACACGGCTCAGCCACACTATATAGCATTGTGTTTACTTCCACTCTGTGTCTGCTGGGAACAGTAGTACACCGCTCACCCGCCACTGTATAGCATTGTGCTCTGTGTCACTGCTGACAATAGTGGTACACCGCTCACCCACCACTGTATAGCATTTCTGTACTGCCACTGTACTGCTGCCAGTCAGCGTGTACTTTAAGGATAAGTGAAATGAGGAAGAAATCCGGTGAAAGAGGGAGGGGCAAGGGAAGAGGTGTTTCCCCTGACGGTTCACGTACAGGCCACAGGGGAGCACCCAAGAAAACCCACTCAATACTGCCCATGTTGTCCAGGACAACAACCCTCACAGATCCAAAAGAACAGGACCAGATAATTACTTGGATGACCTCTCAAGCGTCCAGCAGTGGGTTAAGCAGCACCAGCACATCACGCACGAGGTCCGAGTCCTCAGCCAGTTAAAGTCTGGGCTTTCTTTGAAGACTGCACTGAGGATGTTACCATGGCGATTTGCAAGGTGTGCAAGACCCGCCTGAGCAGGGGGAAAAGTATTAACAACCTCTCCACCACCAGCATGAGCCGCCACATTCTATCCAAACATCCCACTCTGTGGGCAAACGCGGCAGGACAGGGTACCACCAGCAACACTGCCTCCCTTGGGTTCACCAGACTCACCACCAGACCCGCCTCAGCAGCAGCAGTAGCCCAGCCATTGCGTGGTTCACAACATTCACAAACATCAGACGATGCTGACACTGTCACTTTCCGGACTAGTGCTCTTGAGGTCTCCCAGTGTTCATCAAACACAACAACCAACAGCCCTTCGGTGTGCAGCGCTACGGTTGAGTTGTCTGTCTCTGAGATGTTTGAGCACAAGAGGAAATTGCCAGCAAATGACCCCCGGGCCGTGGCAGTAACAGCCAGCCAGCATAGCCAAGCTTCTGGCCTGCGAAATGCTGCCATATCGAGTGGTGGAGACAAACAGCTTCAAGGGCATGATGTCAGTGGCCATCCCACGTTACGTTGTTCCCAGCCGCTACCACTTTGCGCGCTCTGCAGTGCCTGAGTTGCATGAGCACGTGGTCAGCTAAATAACCCGAAGCTTGAAGAATGCCGTTGCCTGCAAGGTTCACCTCACCACTGACACCTGGACGAGTGCGTTCGGCCAGGGTCGATACATCTCCCTTACCGCGCACTGGGTGAACCTTGTGGAGCCTGGCAGCGATTCCTCACCTGCTACGGCGCGGGTGTTGCCCACGCCGCAAACAGCTGGATAACAACAGCAGCACCTACCTCTCTGACTCCTTCTCCTCCAACGCATCTCAAAGCTGTACCTCATCCGGAAATGCTAACCCAGCACCAGCAGCAGTAGGATCGTGGAAGCAGTGCAGCACAGCTGTTGGCATGCGTCAGCAAGCGTTGCTGAAGCTGATCTGCCTTGGGGATAAGCAGCACACAGGGGAGGAAATTTGGAGGGGAATAAAGGAACAGACGGATTTGTGGCTGGCACCGCTGGACCTGAAACCGGGCATGAAGCTAGACACCTGGCACGAACTGGCAATGTACGCAATAGAGGTGCTGGCTTGCCCGGCAGCCAGCGTTATGTCGGAACGCTGTTTCAGTGCTGCCGGAGGCATCATCACAGATCGGCGTATCCGCCTCTCCACAGAAAATGCAGACCGTCTGACTCAAATTAAAATGAATCAATCCTGGATTGGAAACGACTACGCAACACTCCTGGACCCCAACCAAGTAACATGACCGATGAACATCTGGGATGGTTTAGCGTTTCCGGTCCCTGTTTATTGAACCTCTCATCTGTATTACATTTATGACTGCATGGCGGCAAAAAGCATTGCTGCTATATCCGCACGCTTTTTGTCCTCATGCAAGGCCTGGGTTGTTGTGTCTCACAAAGCGTGGCCTTCTCCTCCTGCGCCTCCTCCTGTTCCATCACGTGTGCTGCTGCTGCTGCTGCTGCTGCTGGGTTACCGTTGCCGCGTGGTCCCTGTTTATGGAACCTCTTATCTTTATTACATTTATGACTACATGGCGGTACAAAGCATGCTATCCGCACGCTTTTTGTCCTCATGCAAGGCCTGGGTTGTTGTGTCTCACAAAGCGTGGCCTTCTCCTCCTGCGCCTCCTCCTGTTCCATCACGTGTGCTGCTGCTGCTGCTGCTGCTGGGTTAGCGTTGCCGCGTGGTCCCTGTTTATTGAACCTCTTATCTTTATTACATTTATGACTACATGGCGGTACAAAGCATGCTATCCGCACGCTTTTTGTCCTCATGCAAGGCCTGGGTTGTTGTGTCTCACAAAGCGTGGCCTTCTCCTCCTGCGCCTCCTCCTGTTCCATCACGTGTGCTGCTGCTGCTGCTGCTGCTGCTGGGTTACCGTTGCCGGTCCCTGTTTATGGAACCTCTTATCTTTATTACATTTATGACTACATGGCGGTACAAAGCATGCTATCCGCACGCTTTTTGTCCTCATGCAAGGCCTGGGTTGTTGTGTCTCACAAAGCGTGGCCTTCTCCTCCTGCGCCTCCTCCTGTTCCATCACGTGTGCTGCTGCTGCTGCTGCTGCTGGGTTAGCGTTGCCGCGTGGTCCCTGTTTATTGAACCTCTTATCTTTATTACATTTATGACTACATGGCGGTACAAAGCATGCTCTCCGCACGCTTTTTGTCCTCATGCAAGGCCTGGGTTGTTGTGTCTCACAAAGCGTGGCCTTCTCCTCCTGCGCCTCCTCCTGTTCCATCACGTGTGCTGCTGCTGGGTTAGCGTTGCCGCGTGGTCCCTGTTTATTGAACCACTTATCTTTATTACATTTATGACTGCATGGTGGTACAAAGCATGCTATCCGCACGCTTCTTGTCCTCATGCAAGGCCTGGGTTGTTGTGTCTCAAAGCGTGGCCTTCTCCTCCTGCGCCACCCTCCTCCTGTTCCATCACGTGTGCTGCTGCTGGGTTAGCATTACCGGTCCCTTTTCCTGGAACCTCTTATATGTATTACATTTATGACTGCATGCCGACAAAAAGCATGTTACCTGTGCAAAGAAAACAGACATTTCCCGCATTTAAAAGACAGTTTTCCCTTTGAAACTTTAAAATCGATTTTCTCAAAAACTATAAGCTCTTTTTGCTAAATTTTTTTTTCCTCTTGTACCCACTCCCAAGGTGCACATACCCTGTAAATTTGGGGTATGTAGCATGTAAGGAGGCTTTACAAAGCACAAAAGTTCGGGTCCCCATTGACTTCCATTATGTTCGGAGTTCGGGTCGAACACCCGAACATCGCGGACATGTTCGGCCTGTTCGGCCCGAACCCGAACATCTAGATGTTCGCCCAACACTAGTGACACGCAGCGTGTCGCTAGCATTCTGTTTACATGCAGACTGTCATTCTCCGCCACTTCCTCACCTCCTCTATAGCGATGCTCCCCGCACAGTGGTTTCTTTTTGGGGGGGGGCAGCAGAGCGCAGGGGGGCCTAGGGGGAAACAGTGTAGCAACAGAGGCTGGGCATTATATGCAGAACCAGCCTCTGTGTGCTAATAGGATTCTTAAAATCCACCTCGGGTTCTCTTTAAAGCTACCTTTTATTCAACCAGCAAGTCATCGTTTGACAGGAGATTACATAATTGTCTCCCAAAAGATAATAAGGCGATGTACAAGAAGCATTATTGTGGGGAAAAAGCTTTTATTTCCATTTGAGCAAAAAGTGTCCAGTCCAAAATTATTCATACCTTTCACAAACTTTCACATTCTGTGGGAAAATCCAAAGTTCTATACCATTCCAAATAGTCCAAGCTGTTCTAAGGCATCTTAATTACCCTGATTAATTGGGAACAGCTGTTTTAATCAACTCAACAGGTGAAAAACAGCATCTTTCTGCAGTTGGTTTGTGAACAGTCATGGCTAAAATAAAGGATCTCAGTGAGGACCTTTGGCTGCTCACAAGTCAGGAAAGGGCTACAAGGCCATTTCTAAATGTTTTCAAGTTCCAATGGCTACAATGCAAAGTATTATTAAAAATACAAGATGTAATGCACTGTGGAAAATCTCAGAGGACGTGGTCAGAAGCCAAAAGTGACACCTGTGCTTGACAGGAGGCAGGGGCGTAGCAATCAGTATAGCAACCTTAGCGGTTGCTATGGGGCCTGCGGCAGCCCTGTGTCGCAGGGGGCCCGTGGCTCAGCAGAGGACTTTTTTTTACTTATTATAATGCCAGTCCCCCCCCCCGATAATTATAAAAGAGCAGGGCCCCCCTCAGTCCCCCTCTTCTCTTAAACTGGCTGGTGTGAGGAAGGGGACTACTTTTGGCCGGCGTGCATTGATACTCCCTGGCGGCCGGCTGACAATTACTCTATAGTTCTGTCTTCTGGCCAACCAGGGAGGAAAAAGGAGGAGTGACGTTGCAACGGCCTCACGGAGAGGGAGTGGACCGCGGACTGGCTTGGCTGCCTCTGCCTCAG
Organism: Hyperolius riggenbachi; assembly: GCF_040937935.1. Lineage (NCBI taxonomy): Eukaryota > Metazoa > Chordata > Amphibia > Anura > Hyperoliidae > Hyperolius > Hyperolius riggenbachi. The sequence continues at coordinate 36,782,599 of NC_090651.1, read as the reverse complement.
AGGCTCAGAGTGTGCTGCGGCAAGCAACTGGAGCCGGAGCAGAGGAGCGTGCCCTGGACCCGAGGAGGAGCGGAGCGACCCGACCCATCTCCCGACCCCACGCCAGGCTAGCTTACGCAGGACTGTGTAAGTATGGCTGCTGTGGTCTGTGGACGGAGGTGCGAGGGGTCCGATGGGGGGAATGGGGGATGGGAAAATCTGCTGCAAATAAGATTGCATTTTGTGGGGAATTCTGCTGTTAATAAGATTGCATTTTGTGGGGAAATCTGCTGCCAATAAGATTGCATTTTGTGGGGAAATCTGTTGCCAATAAGATTGCATTTTGTGGTGAAATCTGCTGCCAATAAGATTGCATTTTGTGGGGAAATCTGCTGCCAATAAGATTGCATTTTGTGGGGAAATCTGCTGCCAATAAGATTGCACTTTGTGGGGGAAAAAAACGGTCCTCCATGCCCGCAAAGTTGGACAGCACACTGCTAAGGACTTGTATATTTGGCCCCACCCATGACCACGCCCACATGCTGTTGTCGTCCTCTTTTTTGAAAATCAAAATATGGTCACTCTAGGCTAACCTATATGCTGGGGGGGCAGTGGCACCCATGTCTGGCTAACCTATATGCTGGGGGGGGGGGGCAGTGGCACCCATGTCTGGCTAACCTATATGCTTCGTGGGGTTGGAAGGTCGTTGGGGGGGGGCATCATTTTTTTTTTCTATGGGGCCCAGTCATCATTTCTAGCTATGCCCCTGCCAGGAGGATATTGAGAGAGGTGACAAAGAATCCAAGGATTACCACCAAGGCCATCCTAGTGAATCTGGGCTCTGCTGGTGGCAATATCTCAAGGCAGACAATCCAATGGACACTGCACACTGCTGGGTTTCACGGATGCAGACCAAGGAAGATGCCGCTTCTCCGAATAAGGCACAAAAAAAGCTTACATGGCCTTTGCAAATGCTCATCTGGACAAAGAAGAAGACTTCTGGTCTTCTGTGTTATGGTTAGATGAAACAAAAATGTTATGGTTTGGTCACAATGATGTTTCCTTCATTTGGCGCAAAAAAGGAGAAACCTTCAACCCAAAGAACACCATCCCCACTGTTAAACATGGTGGTGGAAACCTAATGCTTTGGGGGAGTTTTTCAGCCGATGGACAAAGGAACCTAATCACAGTAAATGGCACCATGAAAAAGAGCAATACATGAGGATTCTTAACCACTACGTCAGGCAGTCTGCAGAGAAACTTGGCCACCAGTGGACATTCCAGCATGACAATGACCCAAAACACACGGCAAACATGGTGAAGAAATGGTTAGCATACAACAACATTAACGTTTTGGAGTGGCTCAGCCAGAGTCCCAACTTGAAACCAATTGAGGCTGAGCATCTGTGGAGGGAGCTAAAGATCAGGGTTATGGCAAGAAGACCCTCCAACCTGAAAGATTTGGAGCTCATTGCTAAAGACGAGTGGGCAAAAATACCTGTGGTGACATGCAAAAAGCTGGTCTGCAATTATAAGAAATGATTTATTGCTGTAATAGCCAATAAAGGCTTTTCTATTGGTTATTGAGAAGGGTATGAATAGTTTTGGACCGGACACTTTTTGCTCAAATGTAAATAAAAGCTGAGAATTTTTTTTGGGTGCCTGCGGTTCCCGATATAAAGCGTCTGCTGTACCAGCGCCCGCTCAGGGGTGTAGCAATAGGGGTTGCAGAGGTAGCCACTGTATCGGGGCCCTTGGGCCAGAGGGGCCACGAAGGGCCCTCCCTCAACTACAGTATTAGCTCTTTATTGGTCCTGTGCTGGTAATAATCACTTCTATAGATACTTTGAATAGTGGTAATTATTAACAAACTGTTCCCCATCCCCTTCTTGCACCTCAGACACTATAATTGTCGTTGGCACGTTTTGGTGCGTTGTATCAATTGCTATGTATAGAGTGCTTAGGGGGCCCCATTGTAAAACTTGCATCAGGGCTCACAACTCCTTAGCTACGCCACTGCACCTGCTACTTAACAAACTTCTGCTTTGGTGACCATATACCACCCAAATTTACTGCTTTGGTGGTGCTGGTGTTGCAGCTGGTGTGGTGTTGCAGCTGGTGTAGTGTTGGTGTTGCACTGGTGTGGTGTTGCAGCTGGTGTGGTGCTGGTTTTGCAGCGGGTGTGGTACTGGTGTTGCAGCTGGTGTGGTGTTGCAGCTGGTGTGGTGTTGGTGATGCACTGGTGAGGTGTTCGTGTTGCATCTTATGTGGTGTTGCAGCTGATGTGGTGTTGCAGCTGATGTGGTGTTGCAGCTGGTGTGGTGTGGTGTTGGTGTTGCATCTTATGTGGTGGTGCAGCTAATGTGGTGTTGCAGCTGGTGTGCTGTTGGTGCTGCCCTGGTGTGGTGTTGGTGTTGCAGCTGGTGTGGTGCTGATGTTGCAGCTGGTGTGGTGTTGCAGCTGGTATGGTGTTGGTGTTGCAGCTGGTGTGGTGTAGCAGCTGGCGTGGTGTTGGTGTTGCAGCTGGTGTGGTGTTGAAGCTGGCATGATGTTGGTGCTGCACCAGTGGGGTGTTTCAGCTGGTGTGTTGTTGGTGTTGCAGATGGTATGGTGTAGGTGTTGCAGCTGGTGTGGTGTTGCAGCTGGCGTGGTGTTGATGCTGCACTGGTGGGGTGTTGCAGCTGGTGTGGTGCTGGTGTTGCAGCTGGTGTGGTGTTGGTGCTGCACCTGGGGGGTGTTGCAGCTGGTGTGGTGTTGGTGCTGCACCTGGGGGGTCGTTGCAGCTGGTGTGTTGTTGGTGTTGCAGCTGGTGTGGTGTTGGTGCTGCACTGGTGTGGTGTTGGGGTTGCAGCTGGTATAGTGTTGGTGTTGTAGCTGGTGTGGTGTTGCAGCTGGCGTAGTGTTGGTGCTGCACTGGTTGGGCATTGCAGCTAGTGTGGTGCTGGTGTTGTAGCTGGTATGGTGTTGGTGTTGCAGTTGGCGTGGTGTTGGTGTTGCACTGGATTGGTGTTGCAGCTGCTGTGGTGCTGGTGTTGCAGCTGGCGTGGTGTTGCAGCTGGTGTGGTGTTGGTGCTGCACTGGTGTGGTGTTGGTGTTGTAGCTGGTGTGGTGTTGCAGCTGGCGTGGTGTTGGTGCTGCACTGGTTGGGTATTGCAGCTGGTGTGGGGCTGGTGTTGCAGCTGGTATGGTGTTGGTGTTGCAGTTGGTGTCGTGTTGCAGCTGGTGTGGTGTTGCACTGGATTGGTGTTGCAGCAGGTGTGGTGCTGGTGTTGCAGCTGGCGTGGTGCTGGTGTTGCAGCTGGTGTGGTGTTGGTGCTGCACTGGTGTGGTGTTGCAGCTGGCGTGGTGTTGGTGTTGCAGCTGGCGTGGTGTTGGTGCTGCACTGGCGTGGTGTTGGTGTTGCAGCTGGTGTGGTGTTGGTGCTGCACTGGTGTGGTGTTGCAGCTGGCGTGGTGTTGCAGCTGATGTGGTGTTGGTGTTGCAGCTGTAATAGCCAATAAAGGCTTTTCTATTGGTTATTGAGAAGGGTATGAATAGTTTTGGACCGGACACTTTTTGCTCAAATGTAAATAAAAGCTGAGAATTTTTTTTGGGTGCCTGCGGTTCCCGATATAAAGCATCTGCTGTACCAGCGCCCGCTCAGGGGTGTATAAATAGGGGTTGCAGAGGTAGCCACTGTATCGGGCCCTTGGGCCAGAGGGGCCACGAAGGGCCCCTCTCTCAACTACAGTATTAGCTCTTTATTGGTCCTGTGCTGGTAAAAATCACTTCTATAGATACTTTGAATAGTGGTAATTATTAACAAACTGTTCCCCATCCCCTTCTTGCACCTCAGACACTATAATTGTCGTTGGCACGTTTTGGTGCGTTGTATCAATTGCTATGTATAGAGTGCTTAGGGGGCCCCATTGTAAAACTTGCATCGGGGCTCACAACTCCTTAGCTACGCCACTGCACCTGCTACTTAACAAACTTCTGCTTTGGTGACCATATACCACCCAAATTTACTGCTTTGGTGGTGCTGGTGTTGCAGCTGGTGTGGTGTTGCAGCTGGTGTAGTGTTGGTGTTGCACTGGTGTGGTGTTGCAGCTGGTGTGGTGCTGGTTTTGCAGCGGGTGTGGTACTGGTGTTGCAGCTGGTGTGGTGTTGCAGCTGGTGTGGTGTTGGTGATGCACTGGTGAGGTGTTCGTGTTGCATCTTATGTGGTGTTGCAGCTGATGTGGTGTTGCAGCTGGTGTGGTGTTGCTGATGCATTGGTGTGGTGTTGGTGTTGCATCTTATGTGGTGGTGCAGCTAATGTGGTGTTGCAGCTGGTGTGCTGTTGGTGCTGCCCTGGTGTGGTGTTGGTGTTGCAGCTGGTGTGGTGCTGATGTTGCAGCTGGTGTGGTGTTGCAGCTGGTATGGTGTTGGTGTTGCAGCTGGTGTGGTGTAGCAGCTGGCGTGGTGTTGGTGTTGCAGCTGGTGTGGTGTTGAAGCTGGCATGATGTTGGTGCTGCACCAGTGGGGTGTTTCAGCTGGTGTGTTGTTGGTGTTGCAGATGGTATGGTGTAGGTGTTGCAGCTGGTGTGGTGTTGCAGCTGGCATGGTGTTGATGCTGCACTGGTGGGGTGTTGCAGCTGGTGTGGTGCTGGTGTTGCAGCTGGTGTGGTGTTGGTGCTGCACCTGGGGGGTGTTGCAGCTGGTGTGGTGTTGGTGCTGCACCTGGGGGGTCGTTGCAGCTGGTGTGTTGTTGGTGTTGCAGCTGGTGTGGTGTTGGTGCTGCACTGGTGTGGTGTTGGGGTTGCAGCTGGTATAGTGTTGGTGTTGTAGCTGGTGTGGTGTTGCAGCTGGCGTAGTGTTGGTGCTGCACTGGTTGGGCATTGCAGCTAGTGTGGTGCTGGTGTTGTAGCTGGTATGGTGTTGGTGTTGCAGTTGGCGTGGTGTTGGTGTTGCACTGGATTGGTGTTGCAGCTGCTGTGGTGCTGGTGTTGCAGCTGGCGTGGTGTTGCAGCTGGTGTGGTGTTGGTGCTGCACTGGTGTGGTGTTGGTGTTGTAGCTGGTGTGGTGTTGCAGCTGGCGTGGTGTTGGTGCTGCACTGGTTGGGTATTGCAGCTGGTGTGGGGCTGGTATTGCAGCTGGTATGGTGTTGGTGTTGCAGTTGGTGTCGTGTTGCAGCTGGTGTGGTGTTGGTGTTGCACTGGATTGGTGTTGCAGCAGGTGTGGTGCTGGTGTTGCAGCTGGCGTGGTGTTGATGTTGCAGCTGGTGTGGTGTTGGTGCTGCACTGGTGTGGTGTTGCAGCTGGCGTGGTGTTGGTGTTGCAGCTGGCGTGGTGTTGGTGCTGCACTGGCGTGGTGTTGGTGTTGCAGCTGGTGTGGTGTTGGTGCTGCACTGGTGTGGTGTTGCAGCTGGCGTGGTGTTGCAGCTGATGTGGTGTTGGTGTTGCAGCTGGTGTGGAGTTGCACCTGGCGTGGTGTTGCAGCGGTATTGTGGATTCTGGTGCTGGTACTATAGCTTTTATGGTGCTTACATTGCAGCTGACCTCATGCTGGTGCTGTAGTGTTTCCCATGCTGGTGTTGTGTCTATTATAATCTCACTGTTGTCGCTGATCCGGTGCTGATTTTTTTTTTTATGAGAATGTGCTTCCTAATTGGACACATGACTTATCACAGAAGACACAGAGCTGCAGGATTGTATGTGGACCTGTGTATGTGAGCGAAATGGGTCGAGTGTAATGTAGTGTAATGGAGGAAATAGAGATAGATGGTAATTGCCTTCATTAACATGCTGCAGATAACGTTCTCAGCATGCACAGGAACAAACAGCTCAGAATTCCTTCCATAATTTGAAATGTAATTCTTGCCTGGGTGAAGGACCTCCAGATCTTCAAGGGTCCTGACATTATATTTTATGGCCAGTCCTTTCTTCCACATGTCCATGGCCAGTGGCTGCGTCCTTCCTTGACCTGTTAAAACATAACTATGTATCCATAATAACAATATCATTCAGCAAGTAGAAATAACGAAAGCAAAGGGGCATCAAAGGAAATGCTGCCTATAGGCAAGGACAAGGTATGTGTGTGTAATGGGGGGAGGGGGAGACACAGGGGTAGTGACCCACTGGCCCAGGTGCTTGGCATGTTAATTACTTAAAGAGGAACTCCAGTGAAAATAATGTAATAAAAAAGTGCTTCGTATTTACAATAATTATGTATAAATGATTTAGTCAGTGTTTTCTCACTGTAAAATATTTCCTCTCCCTGATTTACATTCTGACATTCATCATACGGGGACATTTTTACTACTGGCAGGTGATGTCAGTGGAAGGAGATGCTGCTTGCATTTGTGGCAGTTGGAAACAGCTGTTATTTCCCACAATGCAACAAGGCTCCCACAGTGTGATGTCAGTACCTCAGTCCTGTGAGGCACTGACATCACACTGTGGGAGGGGTTTCACCACAAAATCGGCCATACAGAGCCCCCTGATGATCCGTTTGAGAAAAGGAATAGATTTCTCATGGGAAAGGGGGTATCAGCCACTGATTGGGATGAAGTTCAGTTCTTGGTCACGGTTTCTCTTTAAGGTGGCCATACATTGTTTGATACGTTACAAACCGACCACTATAGATCGCTTTGTGCTTGAAACTGATCTGAGAGTGATCTAGATTTCAAATAGACTTCAGCATTAAATATATTGGAAACAGTCCCTAGTATATGTGTGTGTGTGCCCTACCCTGTATGTGTGTGTGTATACAGTATATATATATATATATATATATATATATACTGTATATATAGTAGCTCCAATATATCCCAGTTTCAGGAGGATAGTACCTCTGTGGGAACCGAATCCCTCTGTCCCACTTTCATCATATAGTTAATTATCTTGTTCGGGGACCATGATCCTAGTTGTTAAAAGGGCGCACGCTACCTGATTAAGTTATTTAGAGTACATATTGCCCATTCATGTTATCCGGGGTAACAAATCACATTTTTTTTTTTGGGGGGGGGGGAGATTTCTGTTGAATTATGTTATTTGAGAGAACACTTGTGTGATTTGGGAATACATTTTGTCTAATTATATTTGGTGGACGGAGACATTTTGCCTAATTATGTTGTTTGGGGGATGTGCCTTCTTGATTATGATCTGAGATTCTAGAGGTGGTTGTTGTGGAAAAGAGTACATGCAATGGCAAAATAACATTATTTGCAGCTGCCAAAAAGTGGGCAATTTTTGGAGATCTCATTAGCTATAAATTAAAATGTTAGTTAATGAGATACTAATGATAATTAGAGTATGGATGGTCTGAGTACTCACACTTAATGGGCTTGAGGTGGACAAATAGCAAAGTTAAAGTACTTAATTGCTTCAAGGAATAAATTAACGTAAAATTCTACATAATAAAATATGTAGAAATGCTTAGTCAGCAATCTTCTGTAAGAAATAAGATCAATAAGGCTTAGTACTGAGACCTATATGTAAATATACAAAGTTATATTATTACATCATCAGCAATAATCCTACTGGAGTGGCCACTCCCCCTAAAAAAAAAAGAAAAATGAAAAGATCAAGAAATGTTTAGCTCTGCTGCCATAGCGACAGCAGAGCAAGTAGCCTGCAGCGACAGGGAGAGTGGCGCGAATGGTGGTCCATGCAGCATGATAATTGAAATCTACGTCCTGGCAGGGATAACAGTTCTCGAACACAGTGTAGATTTCAATTAGGCTGGCCCAGAAGTGGTTAACATGCCAAATAAAGTATGCCAAAATAAATATACACTTAAAGTTGGTACATATTTACCTGGAAATCACTGGTTTGTTTTGTTTTCGCAATTCAGGCCATTGGTGTCAGCAGGGCCGGTTTAAAGAGGAGCTGTCAGCCATTCTATCGCAGAAAAAAACAACACATAAGTAGATAAATACTTGATCTACTTACATAACATATGTATTGCACTGCACTGGCCACGTTTTGATTTTAGTGATCTTTCTACAGTAAAAAAAGAGAAAATCCTTCTTAGCATTTCCCATTTTAAGTGAGGCTATTTTGAAGCCAATCATGATGTCATTTCCTGCCCTACTCTCCTCTGCCTGATTTGCCCGCCCTTCACAATAGAAAGTGCATTGTCTCAGCATGACAAATATTGGCCAATCAGAGAGGAACAGAGGTGTGGTAGGGGAAAACAGGAGGAAAAGAGGCTTCCGCCAATCAGGCTGCATTAGTTAAGACTGAAGGGAAGTAGAGAAGCAAAAAAGGACAACCCAACATGCCCTGCAACTTCCTCTTTGTGTACCAAATTTTGTGTGTACCAAATAAGAGTCAGGTAAACTGGGGAATGATGACTTATCAACAAGAAAAGTAATAGTGCTTTTTAACTTTTGGATTACCTGGTTAGCATTACTTGTTTACCAGATAAAAATAAATAATTTATTTTGATTGATGAGGGCCCCCGGGAAAAGTAAACTGGGGGCCCCCATGCCCCACCCCAGCAGAGTCAGCCCCTGGGGACATTGAAAACGCTGATAAAAAATTGTTTGGGTGTAAACATTAAGAAATTGACAATCTACCACATCCAATTTTCATAAAAATAGATTCAAAAAATCCACCACTACCAATCGATTTAAAAAAGTGAAATATTGAAAAAAAAATTATAATCTAATCAGATTCCCACTTAAATAAAATAAAATCTTTAAATTTTGATATGCAACTGATCATTTTTATCTCATGTCTGTGAAATCGGATCATTTTATTGTATTGTGTTTGGCCACCTTAAGGCTGGTTTCACATAGTAAATTAGCAGCACCGCCAAAAACAGATCTTTCTTGGAATACCGTGTTACTATGCGATATTCCCTGTGTGGCATCCGGCCAAGCAGGAAGTGATGCTCACTTCCTGCCGACCAAGTGATGACATGCGCAGAAGCGACACACGTCGCCATACACTTACATGATCTCCAGTCCAACGCAGATTGACGCAGGTATGCACGGTAAAGTAGTTTTGGAAACGCATCAGATTGAGGACTTCCAGCGCACCACGACGCAGGTAATGTGATTTTTCCCCATAGACTTTAATTGCCCTGCGGTAGCAGTGTGGCAACTTGACGCACTGCACGGCCACAGAGTGAAAGGGCCCTAACACTAATGATGTGCTTCGGTAGGTTTTAGAGCTCTCTATGAATAAAGTGCTTAAGGGCCCCATCTAAAACTGGCACTGGGGCCCCAAGCATAAACAATATGCAACGATATTAACAAAGGTGTGCAGATTTCAGGGTTGCGGTGCAGTGTGCCCTTCCTGGGAAAGTGAGGCGTCATTCACGGCATACGTGCAAAACGGGCAACAGGTAAATTTGGGTGCCAGAAATATCCGCTAGCAGAATATTGGTAAAATTACCAATATTCTTCTACTTGGCAGTGGTAATTCCAATGGTAAAGTAATATTTTACTGACGCTAAACCTAACCCTATGCTCAGACTAGCCCTCCTTCTATCTTAGTTAACCCTAACCAATCCCCCACCAACGCCAAACCCTAAGAGATCCCCCATCACCACTGATGCCTAATGCTAACCTACTCCCCACCACCACAAATGCCTAACCTTAACCAACCCCTCACCACCGATGCCTAACCCAAGCCAACCTCCCACCTATGCCTAACGCTAACCCAACCCCGCACCACCACTGATGCGTAACCCTAACCAAACCCACATCCATGCCTAGCCCTAATCAAACCCACACCACCACTGCTACCTAAGCCTTAATGACCCCCCACTCCCATGCCTAACCCTAACCAACCCCCCCCCCCCCCCACCACCAATGCCTAATCCTGACCAACTCCCCCCCCCCCCCCCCCACCGATCCCTAACCGACCCACCACCACCGATGTCTAACCCTAACCGAACCCACACCCATGCCTAGCCCTAACCAACCCCCCACCGATGCCTAACGCTTATCGACCCCCCACCACCACTGATGCGTAATCCTAACCAAACCACATCCATGCCTAACCCTAAATGACCCCCCCCCCCCCCCCCACCACCACCACGATGCCTAATCGTAACCGACCCCCCCATCCCCACCACTGATGCCTAACCCTAACCGAACCCACACCCATGCCTTACCCCATCAACGGAAGTTAGGGCACCCGTTAGACACTCCTACTAGCTGCAGCAATAAAGGGAAATTCGGGTGCTAGAGCAGCCGACTATACAAACTGTGGCAACAAATAGCGGGCACTTTATTTCTCGTCATTCAGGTACAATCATTTCCTTTGTGTTATACAGAAATGGGGAAATACATTTAAACTGACACCCCTACGTTAATCAACAAACTCATTCACATATAATGTGTTTTTGTGCAATCACAGGAAAAAATAAACACCTGACAACATGCTTTATTACAGCCTAATTTCCATTCGATACGTCCTTTTGTGTTTATCTGTGCACAGAAACACTTTACATCTGCCAGCCCACATTAATCAATGGACTGGTTCACTTCCATTGTGTTTTCTGATGTGCAGAAACAAAACTTACATCCTGCTGCTTTTTATCTGCACACCGTGTGTGTTTTCATCTGTTAATTACATTGTGTAGCTGCTAAAAACGCACTCATCATTCTGACCACAAACGTCCATGATGAGCGAAAAATGCATAGATGCCCTGCATGCAGGGCCGGTTTTTGCAACAATGGGGCCCCAGGGCAAAATAAACCTGCCCCCCTTCCCCCCCCCCCCCCTCCTAACAGATACCCCGGAACAATAATCGGCATTAAGGGACCTATTTTGCAGCTGGTATAGTCAGGGTGTGAATCCAATCGGTCGGAGCTCCACATTCTGGCTATCCCAGCCTGCATGGGGGACAAGGGGTTAAAAAGTTGCAGGAGGGGGGACCCCACATAATAAAAAAAAAAAAAAAAATTCCCACACTCTAAACATTAAAAAAAAAAATTCGAAAATAGGAAAAAATGCCAGGGATCTTCATACAGTCATATTGCGGCTGTATAGCGATCTCTGGCCAAAGCGCTGCGGCTGCGGAGGGGTTTCCAGGAGGTCCATACGTACTGCGTATGGACCCCCTAGAAACCCCGTCAGTAAATTCATTGCTCTTTCTTTTGATACATGTAAAATTACACTGCCGTTAGGTTTGCTACTAAAAGTGACATTTACCGCATTTAAAAGTATACTTTTTTCCTTCGAAACTTAAAAAAATTGATTTTCTCCAACTGTAAGGTCTTTTTGAAAAATAGTTTTTTTCCTCTTATTCCCAATGATCTCCTTAACATATCCTGCAGATTTAGGGTTTCTAGCATGTAAGGTGGATTTGCTATTAACCGTTAAAAATCAGTGGGTTTTTAAATGTGTATTTTTTTCTTTTGAAACTTCAAAAAATCGATTTTCTCAAAAACTATAAGGTCTTTCTGAAAAAAAAAATTCCTCTTGTAGCCACTGGGGGCCCCTACAGGCTCTGGGGCAATTGCCTCCTTTGCCTCTATGGTAGCGCCAACCCTGCCTGCATGTGGGAACGGGGTCTGTTCTGGACGCCCGCTCCATGCCAATTGGCGTGAATGCGGTGGCAGCCCCAGGACCACACCACGCCAATTGGTGTGAATGGCCTTCTATGGGGCTAGCAGGAGAGAGCGCGCCGATAAGTGTGCATCTCCGCTTGGAAGGCTCTGCTCCTCTCCACCTTCAGTCTCCCAGCGACAATCGTTGCTCGGAGTCAAGACTGTTAGACAGCGAAGCTGCCGCCTAATAAGGCTGTACATCGCTGCGATCTAAGGCAGCGCTGTACTGGGGACACAGAAGCGATCAGCGGTGATAGGCTGAAGCCTATCACATCCGATCACTGTGATAGGCTGACTGGGGGAGGGAAGGAAAAATATAAGAAAAATAATGAAATTTATTTTAAGGCCTCTTTCACAGTGCGACGTTAAAATCGCAGGTTAGAAAATGTTTTAACGTGGACTAACGCACAGCAATACTAAGTCTGTGCAACATTCACAGTGCACACGTTGCGTTTGTGTGTAACGTGTAGCATTATTAGAAAGTGCTGCATGCTGTGTGTTATACACGTTATTAACGGCGTTGGACTGTTTGCACATGCTCAGTAATGACCTGGAAGCATACTTTTCATTTCCTGTATGCTCCACTGTATGCGACGATAGCAGGGCATAGAGTAGCGTTGTGACAGTTTTGGGACATTGCATTGTTAGTTTGCGTTGCAACTTTAACGTTGCATCAAAACGCAACGTCCCACTGTGAAAGTAGCCTAAAAGAAAAAGAAAATAAATATTTACCCAAAAAGGGGAAAAGGAAGGGGGAGGAATCACTTATGTGCTACTGCTGACATGTGCGGCCCTGCAGCGAGGCCTTAAAGCTGCAGTGGCCCTTTTAGTAAAAAATGGCCTGGTCACCAGGGGGCACATGAGGTAACTTCAAATGAACATTACAGAGTTACCTTGCCATCCGTTCCTCTCAGAAGGTCACCATTTTCTTCTGACAATAATCCCTTCCAGTTCTGACAATATTTTGTCAGATCTGAAATATATCAGTTGCTGTCAGTAAAATATCAGTTGCTGTCAGTTATAGCTGAGAGGAAAACTGATGTACCAAATAATGTCCATGTTTCCCTATGGCTCAAGTGGGCGATGTTACAGTTTAACTGTGTGCTGACCAGAAAGCTGTTATGGGGTAATGGCCATTTTCAAAATGGAGGACGGAAAATTCCCCCGATCACAGTGAACAAATAGGACGCGGGACAGGAGAAAGACACTGAGGAGTAGACTACACGGGAGGTAAGTATGACTTGTGTATGCTTATTTTGACTTTTAATTTCCAGTTCAGGTTTTCTTTAAGTAGTTACATTGTGTCTGTTGTATACAGAGACAGGCATGCACATTTTACCGTATCCTAATGGGCATGTGACCAGTGACCACAGAGTCAGAAATGCAATTACATTATTAAATGTAAACAAAGCCTAAGGGGCCAGTTACACGCGTACAAACAAAAAGGGCGCCCGGACAAAAAGGGCGCGGGGTGTAAACGCTAATCAATAATTAATCATTAATAGCGTTTATAAAAATAGTGTGCTATATTTTGTTTACAAATAATGTTTAACATAATTATAAATCATTAAATAATGTTTATGAAGTCGGAAATTGTGAAAACGTTAATCTTCCCTGTTTCAAAAGTTAAACTTATAATTACGTTTGTTAAAAAAACAATAATATATGTTTAATTGTTATAATTGTATATTATTGTGAATAACCTTCATTTATGGTTTGTTCTTATAATAAAATCTAAAAATATTCTTTAGAACGATGATATAAATATAACTACGTTCATAATAAGTGTTGTAAAACATTAGGGGCCATATGCAATTAATCTTTTCACCTGAGTTTTCTCCTAGGTGATATTTTTAAACTTGTCAATAAAATGCCTTTTAAGCCCCCAGAAGGCAAGAACATGCTCAAAATAATTTTGATAGTACTTTTTAAGCAACTTTTTGGTACATTTTTAGTTGAAAAGTACTGGAAAGTAATTTAAAATCAAAGTTGAAAAATTATCTCCTAGGAGTATTACTAAAATTTTACTAAAACTATACCTAAGCCTACTCTTACACAGAACCCTCCCTGTACCTATCCCTAACCCCTAGACCCCCCTGGTGGTGCCTAAACCTAAGACCCCCCTGGTAGTGCCTAACCCTAAGACCCCCCTGGTGGTGCCTAAACCTAAGACCCCCCTTGTGGTGCCTAAACCTAAGACCCCCTGGTGGTGCCTAAACCTAAGACCCCCCTGGTGGTGCCTAAACCTAAGACCCCCCTAGTGGTGCCTAAACCTAAGACCCCCCTGATGTTGCCTAAACCTAAGACCCCCCTGGTGGTGCCTAAACCTAAGACCCCCCTTTATTATGTGGATAATAATGTTTTACTAATTGTGGCTGCAAAAAATATATTGCAATTTACGTTACGTACTGATCGCTTTATTTTGTGAATAATAATGTTTTACAAACAGTAAGGGATAAAACTTTAAATAATGTTTTAATTAGTTAAATAAGATAAATATGTTTAGTATTTTTATAAACGTTATTCGGCACGGGTGCATTTTATAAACGTAAATCACCACAAGCACACTTATAAATCATTAAAAATCTCCGGGCGCCGTTTATAAACGTTATTTATGTCCTGCGCCCTTTTTTCCTGCTCGGCGCCCATTAAACGTTATTTATTATGAGAGTGAATGGCGGCGCCCTTTTTGTCCACTAGCTGCCTGCGCCCTTTTTTCCCGCTTCCCAGTTACACAGTTTTGAATACATGTGCGTTTTGCATTCTTTGCGAAATACCGTTTGTCGCAAATGTATTTCACTGTTTCACATTTTTTTTTCTGCCTTTCTTTTTATTTTTTTTATTTTTTTTGCATTTTAAAATTGTGCATCAGGTCTGCATTTTTTCAATGAAGTCAATGGCAACAAATTGCTTTTGGTGCACATAAAAACGAATGGAAATGTGAAGTGAATTACAAACATCTTCATGTAAATAAATACATGTCATTGGTATGCAGTAGGGATGTTCGTTCGGATTTTGTGGTGTTAAAATTTCCGCATTTCTGATCAAAAATTAGCATTCCCGATCAGAATTCGGAAAACGGAAATGGGAATTCCGCGGAAATCCGATTCCCCTCAACTCGGTAATTTTAGCCCAGTAACAGAACTCGGAATCGTTGGACCAATCAGAGAATGCAGAATTTTTCTGTAAAAATCAGATTACCGCGGTAATTTTAGACCAATCACAAGATTCCGATTTTTTTTGCATTGTCTGAGGCAAAAAATGATAAAAAAATATAGAGGTTGATTCACTAAGCGGTGCTAACTCACAGCACGGCCGCGCTAGCATTTTACTTGTAAACTTTTTTTGTGCACAAAGGCGTTAGTGCGTGAAAATTCACGATTGCATGCAAAAAACGGTACGCATGTTATAACGCGCGCAAAATGCTAGTGCAGTTGTGCTATCAGTTAGCACGGTTTAGTGAATCAACCCCCGCTCCTCAGAAATTGAAAAATGTACAAAAAAAATGAAAATCGGAAACTGGAAAAACGGAAGTCGGTAAAATGGAAATTGGCATAGGCGGAAATCTGAATTTCCGTGGAATCGTAAAAGGCCTTTCCGAACCATCCCTAGTATGCAGGAAAAAAATGGAGGCTCACTGCCTCATCTGCTCACCGCCTTTTTCTCCTTCCCTAACATGCAAACACATCAATACTCTCCTGCACTCTATACTAGATCCTTGCTTGACACATTTTGGCATGTTACAGGGAAAAAAAAGGTTATGAAAATTAATTGAATCAGTTTTTGCAGAGAAATTCTGAGAATATATGAATGCCAGGGAGGTTAAGTTAAATTAAAAAAAAAACGTACCTGGGGCTTCTTGCAGCCCCCTGGAGTCTTCCTGTGCCCACGATGCCGGTCCTTGTCCCTCCGGCCAGCAGCGGCGAGGGCTCGGGAGCATTCTGCGCATGCACAGTACGTGAATCTCACTACTGCACAGAGCACTCCCGGCCACGGTAGTAGTAGCAGCCAACTGGGGGCAACAGGCCAGCTCTGCAGGGGTCATCGCTCCTGTTCGGAGGGACTTGGATTGGCGTTGTGGGCGCAGAAAAACTCCAAGGCACTGCAAGAAGCCCCAGATAAGTTAAAATCATTGTATTGTTTGACTTAAGTGTCACTTTAAGCACAATCCTTGTCCATGCGTAAAAATACGTCTCCATGTCCTAAGATAACTGCTGTAATAGAATACGAATATTTTCATCTCAATTACTAGGGCTCATCTCAACACCCCGAGACAATCCCTTCCTACGGCTTCTCCCTGATGTAGGCTGGTGTCAAGCTGCATTCTGAGATGTGACATTGTCATAATTTCTGCTCCATCCCAAACGCACGATGGAAGAAAGTGGATATTCCCTCTTTTGGCGGCACGGAAAGGAGGCTGTAATAATTAAGCCTTGATGAGTGGATGGCAGCTCCCAGCTCCAGAGTTACAGTGAGCAAATTACCATATTAAAGCCACAATATTATCTCGCAGGGTGTTAATAGATACGGCAGGCTGATAGATGGAGATACGAGGCCACCATTAAATTACCCATTGCGCCGTGGCTACGCTATCTGGGAAGAGTCAACGATTCTAATTAAGAAGCGAAGATTCCGAGCGAGCGGGCCTGACAAAGGGGAGACGTTATTTACAGATCTTGAAATAACCGGGGCTGTACGATTTACCATACAAGGTGAGCGCACGCCTTCTGAAGACAATTACTAACCGTATTCTCTATGCAGCGATATTAAATAGCACTGTTAGCAGTGAGCGCTCAGCTCTTCTGTATGTTTGAAAATGAGTTTCTCAAAAGGTATCAGGATTTCTTTCTTTAAAAGCACGCCCCTCGTTATGTTAAAAAAGAAAAACAACCTCTTTATGGTTGCACTACAGCCTTCCGAACTAGTCTGGTGAATACTTTCTCCTAAATGAGGCCGTATCATGTCCATGGGCATAACTACAAGTCATGGGTCCCCAGCAAAATGTTGATGCCCCCTCCGATGTTCATACCCCTTCCCTTGCCTATCGCTGGTGACCCTCTTAGCCTGGGGGAGGGGGGGGGCAGGCTTTTGAGGGTCATAAAACAAGTGTGCACCTCATAATCTTCACACCAATAAAACGTGTAACTGCAGAAACACCTGATCTGAAGGATAGTCCCCTGTATCAGAGGGAGTGAAGTAGTTGTTGGGGTACCCCTCAAAGCTCTGGACCCCACTGTAGATGCAGGGGCTGTTCCATTCTAGTTACACCCCTGATCATGTCCCTTAAAGCCAAATTAGTCTTGCCAGGATCAAGTACTTGGCACGTAACTCCCCTTTTGACGATCCCAGCCAATCCCGGATTCAAATCACAGGAGCCTATAGGTAACGATGTCCTGGCACTCCATGGACTTACAAACCCACGCTGAACTTTGCCCAGCTGTCACTACTTCCTTACATCCCTTGCCTGTCATAGGTATTTACAGGTGATTCTTAGCATTAGTGTGAGGATCCGCGTGGCTGCCTGCACAGGCAGGCAGCCTTTTGACCACTGTTCAGGTCTGCATTCTGCAGGTCTCTGGAAGAGAGACCTTTTGTCAGTTGTGCAGCTTGCTGCTGAGGAATTTGCATACGTTTGTTATGCAGATTGCCTAGCCACATCCTTTGTGGGCTTGCTCTATAAAGAGCTATGTTTCGCACAGTAAGTTGCTGGACTGGTCATAAGAGTTAGTCCTGTGTAACACTCGCCTGGAGTGTCAGCCTTGCTCTTTGTTTAAAGATTAGCCTAGAGTAATTCCTGGGACTGCACTAGGCAGGTTTCCCTAGTGCAGTTAGGATTGCTTATCTGTTTTGTTTGTCTGTTGCGATTGTCCTGTCCCAGCGGTGGTCGACAGGAAATCGTTCTGTGTGTCTGGGTGCTAACCGGAACAGCGGTTGTTACTGGTAGCCCCTTCTGATCTCTTTTCCTGGATCACACCAGCCTCTTGCGCTAGTGCTGTGGATCCTTCTGGTCTGCTATTCTGTACTTGGATCGCACTAGCATCTTGCGCTAGCGCTGTGGATCCTTCTGTTTTGTCTTCCTGGATCGCACTAGCCACTTGCGCTAGTGCTGTGGATCCTATCGCTCGCTTATTCCTGTTTTCGTGTGCCTGTCTTGTCTGCTACGAACGCTTGCTGGAGGCTTGGTGAGGTAACCGTTAAGCAAGCGCTCGCGTCCTCTGTTTCATGTTTTTCTGTCGGTGGTTAGTTAGGCGTGCTTGTCTCTGTTGTGCTTAACACGCGGGGACCGCGCATAAACGCGTGCACTGTTGCGAATGAGTGCAGTGTTCGCGTTTAGCTAGCGTTTGTTATTTTCCGTATCTTCTCATTGTATTATTTGCTGTGCCTTTGCTACTCTCGTGCTCTGCCTTGCTTTAGCCTTGTGTCACCTCTGGCAATCGCCTCTCTCGCGATTGCGTTCCTACTTCATATCTGCTGTTGTGTATGCACCGTCGCGGGTTGGCGACTAGTTTGGTGCACACACATACAGTCTGTCTCTGTGCTCGTTCTCTTCCGCAATTGCTTCTCAGGCGATTGCGTTCTCACTCAGTTTCCTTGTTGTGTGTCCGCCGTCGCAGGTGGTGGCTAGATTGGTGGACATACATACATTCCTCATCTGTGCTTATTCGGTCTTGTGTCTCTGTTAGCAATCGCCATCTCTGGCGATTGCCTTCTCACTTTGTCTTCATGGTTGTGTGTTCATCGTCGCAGGGTGGCGACTAGTTTGGTGAACACGCATACCCTCTGTCGCTTTGATCTCTCTCTTTCAGGGCTATCTTGCCCTGCGTTTCTTCCCTTCGTGCAATTCTTGTCTTGCGTCTGTGGCAGGGCAGAGGAGCTGTTCCTCTGCACTCCACAGCTCCCCCTGTCGACAGGAATTTCCCTCTACAGGTGCATTGCACCTTCTGCTGGGTTCCCGCAAATTATACGCTTGTGGAGGATTTCCGCAGTGTCAGCGCACGTCTTGTGCGCTGATCACGGAGAGAATTCCACAATCGTTACAATTAGGAGCCAGAGGTACCCTCAGTATTAAAGCAGATCCGAGATGAAAAACTAACTATAACAAGTAACTTGTCTATATATCTTATCTAAAGTTTAGATAGTTTACACAGCAAATCTAGCTGCAAACAGCTTTAATAGAATATGATTATTTATTCCTGTGATACAATGACAGCAGCCATGTTGTTTATAAACATTACACAGAGGCAGGCTTATCTGTATCTTGAGCAAAAAAACCTAATCCCCCCTCCTCCTCCCTCCTCCCCTCTGCCTCTGAAATCTCTGGCTAGTAATACCTCCTCCTCCTCCTGCCCAGACTGAGCTCCCATGAGCCCTTGCTACTGTCTGAAAGTGCCTTGGCTCTCTGAAAACCTGTGGGCGTCACTTATTTAGTTTATAGGGAATTGAAGCATTAAAAAAAAAAAAAGAAAGTATTTGGCTTGAGGAATGCCCTATAAATAATAGGAAAGGAACACAATTATGCAATGAGTAAACTGAAGGGAGATCTCCTCAGTGGAATGCCGAGAGCTGGGTGAGTAACCTTTCATTTACACTTTGCTCGGGACTCTGCTTAGGGAAGGTGGGCCCTTCAGGGAGGGGAGTGAGCCGCCTTTCCATCATTAGGCGCCTGTAGACATGTGCCTACAGTGCCTTATGGTAAATCCAGCCCTGATCCCGGCAGTCAGGTAAGGGCTGAGGCTTGTAGAAGCATTTGGCTTTTACCTGAATGGGGAATCCCTACTATGAGATCAGAAGCTGCCCTAGTAGCGCTGACCCCTTATGCATTGTACCCCACACTCTCACACACCTATACACAAACCTCTTTGTATATATAGGCATTGGGATCAAGGGTTAAAAGGTTTAAAAGGTACCTGAACTGCCATGTGATATGATGATAAAATAAATACGTATGTGCAGATGCATTCGAGCATAGAACTTGGCTGTGTTCTTATACTGGGGGAACACTGGGCTATTGTGAAGAAGCCATATTGGGGACAGGGCTTATACATGAGTCAATCACCTTTTTCCTGGTTTTTGAGGGAAAAGTGGGTACCTCGCCTTATACATGAGTCGGCTTTGAGTATATACAGTATATCTTTTTAACTTCTGCATTCAAAACTAGATACTGGCACCAAAATCACTGGAAAACCTTGCCTAGCACTTCTGCCAATGCTATTCCCAAGTAAAAAAAAACCTTCGTTATTCACTAAGACTTAGGCCTGGGTTTACTGGTGCGTTTTCAGCCACAATTTGCACTTTCGAGGAATTGCCAATGCGTCTCAAATTACTAAGCTAAAGCAAACCTATGGTCGTGATTCCACTTTACATAGTAACCGTGATGCCTGCAGCATTTTTGGTGTCATTTGATTCAGGGAATGCGGGGCCAAAAATCACATTCCCTGAAGTCTCTCTGGAAATCGTTTTTCGTGGCAAAACCGCTTTCAAAAATGCTATCGCTTAACGCTAGTCTCCAGCCTTAGCCAGGCAATAATTGGGCTCTCCTGGGCAAAGAGAACAGCTGCAAACATGCAGCAATCAGCTACCAATCATGTTCCATCCCTAAAATGAAACAAGGCGTTTGATTGGTTCCCGAAGCTCGGCTTCTATCATATAAATCATCCCTATGTTTTCATTTTCTGTACACAGTGCAGATATATTAAAACTAGTTACATAAACCTCTCAGCTGAACCCAAACCTCTTGGCTGAACTGGCGTAAGATTTAATACTGGAGAGAGCGCTGTGCGCTGTTTAGTGACACCTTCGTTGTTGATAGTGTAATATCCTTAGTTTTTTTTTATCCAGGCTCCAGTGTAAAATCACAACAACATGTTTAGTAATAAATGAGGTGATAAATAAAGTGAATTTGGAAATATGGGCCATTACTGGAGACAATGTCCCTTTATGGCACATGCAGGCAGATAAACCGACTCAGTCAACAGTACGTACGCGGGGCCCTGCCGAACGTGTTATTATTACGGGGTATGGAAAACAAATTTACCTCCTGCTGGGTGCTTATGGCTGCGATCCCCACTAGGACGTTAGGAAGAGCTGAATTGTGCTACGTTTAGCAGATGTGGAAGGACATGTGTAGCACGCAGGATCCGGCGCGGGTTATGGGGCAGAGGGGAGACCCATAATAGTAGGTGTGCTGGAGATATGAAATCAGCGCTGCAGAATCAAATCGCTGAAGCACTCGTCATTCATACAGCAAAGGATTTATCGACCTGAAAATGAAGAAATGAGAGCTCTGCTCTCCCTTCCAGGAACAGCAATAAGCAGTTATGAGACTAGCCTAAAGGAGAACTCTCCATCAGGGGCGTAACTGCAACCTACAGGGGTCCCCTGACAAGAGGTGGCTTGTTCCTAGACATATTGTAGTTGTTTGGATATCTGCCTGATCAAGCAGGATTGTACCTGTGAAACGCATTGCATTGCGGAGCTTTCAAATAAAGCGAATTGGGGATGCGGGGCTGTTGCACCCATATCAGGACAGGCACACACCCAGGGCCTTATTTCTTTACAGGCACCCATGGGCCGGTGCCATGGCCACCTATTATTCATTTATTTACAATTTTTTTTATATATTTTTTTGTTTTACATATATATACAGTATATACAGTATACTGTATATATATATATATATATATATATATATATATATATATATATATATATATATATATGTATATATATATATAAAATTTCCGGGGGGTGCTTTGGAGCGGCTCCGCTCCGCTCTACCTTCTCTGCTGAAATGCTGCCCACTGTATGATTACTTTCTGGTGTTATGCTGCCCACATTGAGATTATTCTCTGCTGAAATGCTACCCACTGTACGATTATTTTCTGGTGTTATGCTTCCCATGTTGCGATTATTCTCTGCTGAAATGCTGCCCACTCTACAATTACTTTCTGGTGTTATGCTGCCCACATTGCGATTATTCTCTGCTGAAATGCTGCCCACCGTACGATTATTTTCTGGTGTTATGCTGCCCACATTGCGAATATTCTCTGCTGAAATGCTGCCCACTGTACGATTATTTTCTTGTGAAATGCTGCCCACGTTGCAATTATTTTCTGGTGAAACATTGCTGCGTTATGGTTATTTTCTGGTGAAAGATTGCCGCATTACAATTATGTTATGTAAATCATTGCTGCGTTATGATTATTTTCTGGTTAAAGATTGCTGCATTACTTTTATCTTATGGTGAAGTATTGCTGTGTTACGATTATTTTCATCAGGGGGCTCCACACAGGGGGAGGGGGCCCATAAAAATGTTTTGCTATGGGGCCCAGTCATTTCTAGCTACGCCCCTGCCCATATATGCCAAATTCAGCTACAAAGGGCACCTTGTGTAGCCCATTTATGTCAAATTCGGCTACAAAGGGCTCCTGGTGTAGCCCATATATGCCAAATTCGGGTGTAACCGAAAAAGCTAGTTTTAGTTTATACAAACGATGTTTAGGCAAAATTTGTTGGGCTATAAAAGGGCTCTAGATATAGCTGAGCAAAGTAATTACTATGACCTAACTTCTCCCTACTCTCACACAGAACCCTCCCCTAACCCAAACCCCCCTGGTGGTGCCTAACCCTAAGACCCCCCAGGTGGTGCCTATCCCTTAGACTCCAATGGTGGTGCCTAATCCTAAGACCCCCCAGGTGGTGCCTAACCCTAAGACCCTTCAGGTGGTGCCTATCCCTAAGACTCCCCTTGTGGTGCCTAACCCCAAGACTCCCCTGGTGGTGTCTAACCCTAAGACCCCCAGGTGGTGCCTAGCCCTAAAAAAAAAACTCCACTATAAAAGGGCGCCTTTTGTAGCAGAGTCAAAAACCTTGTAGTCAAAAACCTTGTAGCTAAATAAAAAATATGGGCTACAGTAGGGCGCTCTTTTGTAGCCAAAAGCCTTGTAGCCGAATAAAAAATATGGGCTACAAAGGGGCGCCCTTTTGTAGCCAAAAACCTTGTAGCTGAAAAAATATGGGTTACAAAGGGCGCCCTTTTGTAGCCGAAAACCTTGTAGCCGGAAAAAATATGGGCTACAAAGGGGCACCCTTTTGTAGCCGAAAACCTTGTAGCCGAAAAATGTGGGCTACAAACGTGCGCCCTTTTGTAGCCGAAGGTAGCCAAATAAAATATGAGCTACCAAGGGGAGCCCGCTTGTAGCCTATATCAAAACTCGGGCGCCCTTTTCACTACCTTGTAGCCAATATTTGCAGAAATAACATTGATGTGCATGGAGGCGCCCTTTTCATACAGACAGACAACTGACCGATATTTTCCGTCCTGCTCAATCAAGCAATGTGGTCAATTGGAGCAGATATGGGTCAATTTGCATCGATCAAGCATCCAGGAACACACTTGAGTCTCCTTCAATTCAATAAACTGGTTGAATTGACAAAGTTGAAAATTGAGTAATGTATGGTCACCTTTAGGGCCCGTTCTCACTTAGAGTGATTAGCAGGTGATACCCGCTTATCGCCGAACTGCTAGTGCATTTTTAAAGCGTAGTAACCTAATGGCAGTGATCTCACTGCTGCGATTGCAGATCATGGGCATTTCACAATTAACAGCAATTGCAAAACATGTTACCTGCAGAAAAAGTGCTGATCCCGATCGTCGGGAATCATGGCAGTGAACAGTGATTTTAAACTTGCGCAAAATGGTAGTTCTAAGCGCTACCGTTTTGCGCTTTCTAGTGTGAATGGGCCCTAAGGCCGGTTCCACACCAGCAACCAGCAGTTTGGGTGAGGTGCAATCAGATGCAGAGCACCGCACCACACCGATTGCACCGCAACGCTAAAAAAAGCGATGTAATTACCTGCAACAATGCGTGGTAATGAGCCTTCATTTTATTCCTGCCAGCTATTCAAATCTAAACTGAGGCTCTCTAGCGCTCCCTTCCTGTGGCAGAAATACGCATTGCAAGAAAGTGTATTGGCAAAACTTGCTACCACACATGCGCACCGCAACACAAATGCAAAAAATGTAAAAATATCTGCAGCACCATTGACTTACATGATTTCTGGTCAACACATGTCGAAAGTTGACCCATAACGCATTTATGCTTTCACGCCAGATGCAATACTTCTGGCGCATCGCATCAGGTATGAAATGTGCCACAGACTTTCATTGCTTGTGGCTGGTTTCACACTGTATATT
Organism: Hyperolius riggenbachi; assembly: GCF_040937935.1. Classification (NCBI taxonomy): domain Eukaryota; kingdom Metazoa; phylum Chordata; class Amphibia; order Anura; family Hyperoliidae; genus Hyperolius; species Hyperolius riggenbachi. The sequence goes on along the minus strand of NC_090651.1, from coordinate 36,758,894 downwards.
GGCATTAATGATGCAGTGTGTCGCACCCGCCACACCGCCAAAAACATACCTTCAGGGAACACTGCGTGAGTACATGTTGTTCCCTGTCTGGCGTTTGGCCAAGCAGGAAGTGACATGCACTTGCAGTCACTTCATGCTCCCGGTATGTGGAAGTGCATGGAAGCGTATTGTAAAAATGCACTTGCGCCGGGACTCTAACTTTTTTAACCATTTATGCCACCTCACGTCCAGGCGGCTGCTGTGCTGCAGATGCGTGCTTCGGTGTGCTCCCGCGCGCCCCCGTGCTGCCCACCAGTAGCCCAGAGATCAATGAATGGGAACATGGTTCCTGTTCATTGATCTAAGTCCCAGCAGAAAAACCGTTGGCCTCTTATCAGACGCGCGGTCTTTCTGGAAAAAAAAAAGTTTCCTGTCCTCTTCTCGCTTCCTGGAAGCGAGAAGGACCAAAACAAAAAAGATCGCAATGTGACCATCTTGTAGCCAAATAGTAAAACTACATCTACATACATTTTTCAATACATAAAACACACATTACATTATTATTATTATTATTATTATTATTATTACATTTAAAATTAACTGTTTATTTCCCACACCAAAAATTACCCAAATACAATTTTTAATGGGGAAAAAAAAATACAATAAAAAAAAAACAAAAGCATAAATAGTTACCTAAGGGTATGAACTTTTTAAATATGCATGTGAAGAAAGTATATTACAAACATTTTTTAAATTATAAGCTTGTAAAAAGTGATGGACACAAAACTGAAAAAATGTACTTTCATTTCCAAATATAATATTGGCTCCATACATTGTGATAGGGACAACATTTAAATGGTGTAATAGCCGGGACAAATGGGCAAATAAAATACATAGGTTTTAATTATGGTAGCATGTATTATTTTAAAGCTATAATGGCTGAAAACTGAAAAATAATGACTTTTTTCATTTTTTTTCTTAATATTCCTGTGAAAATGCATTTAGAAAAAAAGAATTCTTAGCAAAATGTACCACCCAAAGAAATCCTAATAAGTGGCGGTAAAAACAAGATATAGATCAATTCATTGTGATTATTAGTGATAAAGTTATTAGCGGATGAATGGGAGGTGAAAATTGCTCTGTTGCATAAAGTGAAAAATCCCCATGGGCTGAAACAGTTAAAGAAGCCTGCATTGCCATAGACTAACATGTATTCCAGACCCACACAGATCACCGCAGAAGCCGCGTGATAACATAGGTATGCGGTAGCGTTAAATAAGGCACTTCCTGCGCAGCGTGCCTCTACCTGGGCTTTCATTAGGCTGCGGTAGCATTGCGGCAATTTTCCGCAACACGCCACGCCAGTATGAAAGGGCCCTTAGCGTTACGCTGCAGTGAAAATGGGTAACGCAACGCAATGAAAATGCGCTAGTGTGAAGGGAGCCTAAGGCTGCATTTCCACTTGTGCGGTGCGAATCGCCGCGGTAAAAATTTGCATGCGGATGCGAATTTCGCATGCGGGTCTATACGAATTTTCATGCAAATTTGCATCAAAATTCGCATAGATGACGATGTATGCGAATTTAACCATGGCAGTGCTGGTGTGCTTTTCCATTGTTTCTATGCGAATTCACATGCAAATTCGTATGAAAATTCGCATACACAAACCTCAGGCAAATTTCCTATTAAATACATTGTATGCGTTTCGCATAGCGGTATGCGATATGCGAATTCTGATGGCTCTGCCATGCGAATTTTTTCTGCACAGAAAACCGCAAAGGAATCCTGACAAGTGGAAACAGTCCCATTCACTTGTATTGCTATGCGAATTTGCATGCGAAAAACGCATGCGAATTCGCGATAGTGGAAATGGGCCCTAAGAGTGTGTGTGTGGGGGGACTCAGGTTTTTAGAAAGTGCCCTTTAAAGTTGTTTGAGGACATGAGGCTGGAATCTGCTCTGTGTCGCTATCTCTGTGATAATTATTGCTGTCATCATAACATTAATACCTTGGCTGGATATTGCCATCTGACTTAAGCTCCATTAATATGTGTGTTCTCTCTTTTTTTTCCAGCCAGAAGTCCTGGCTAAATATGAAATATAAACCTACTCTAAGCAGCCATTGTTGCAGGATTAGTTCATCTTTTAAATTATGTTTAATAAATTCGGCATTATCAGATTGCTGAAGTCATTTTAATGAGGCAGACGACTGGTGTCTGGCGAAGGAGAGATTCTATACTTCTCATTTATAGAAATATCTATTAAAGTCCCAGCAGGCTAGCCAGGAACATTTATGCAAAAGATTATAAATGATTTAATGCACCGGCAGGTAGTTCTGCACCCAAAATAACACAAACAGCTAAGCTACCTCCGGAGTACCTCCCGAGAGGTAAGAAAAAGCTCTTTTCAGTCTTGGAAAGCGTGGGAAGGGTGTTTGAGCTTTTAAAGTACTGTAAACCTCTAACTTTTTTAAAGCGGACCTAAATTCAGAACTTCTTCTCTGCTCTAAAAGTTACGCAACAGCATAATAAACTTTAAACAAAAACAGTTCTTTGTTACAGCTGATACAAATCCTAAAAAAAAAAAATCTGCACTGTTTCTACTTCCTGATTCATGGAGGAAGACATATTGTTAACATCCTGTGCTTTCAAATGAGCTTATCTGCCATCTCTGCCATGGTAGTCATGTGACACAGGGGAGAGATCAAATTACAGTTATGATTAGACACATATGAGGGGGAATTAAACAGGCTGAACTCTCTAAATACATACAGGGTGCGTTTCTCTATGTTTTCCTTCTGTCCTGTGTAAGAGTTCAAGTCCACTTTAAAAGAAAACGTTAGATACTTACCTCAGTAAGGGGAAGCATCTGGATCATCCAGAGGGCTCCCCAATACTCTGGGACCTACATAACCTTTGCGGCCTCGCACTCCTCTGTTTATGAGCATGGTCGTACTGCGCAGCTGTGTGGTTTTGCATCTGTGCAGCAGAACACAGACGCTCGTGCACAGAGAGAAAAACTGTGCATGAGCGGCCCAGTGCTACTGCACAGGTGTGAGCCATTTGTTGCGTCTATTTAGTGTGGCTGTGCTCAGGGCACTTTCTAGGTCTCTCGAGAACATTATTTTCAATGCAGTATTTAGACCCCCAGTATAGGTAGCCAGGTATAGGTGCCCCCAGTTTAGGTAACCAAGTATAGGTGCCCCCAGTATAGGTATCCAGGTATAGGTGCCCCCAGTATAGGTAGACTGGTATAGGTTTCCCAGTATAGGTAGCCAGGTATAGATGCCCTAGTCTAGGTAGCCAGGTATAGGTGCCCTAGTCTAGGTAGTCAGGTATATGTTTCCCCTTCCCCCCCTCCCCAGCTTTGGCAGGATGGGGGATTACAGTAAAGGAGGGAGGAGCAGCTGGGTCTGGGGCACGTCCACTAATTTGGACGCCGTTAAAAGACAGAGCCCAAAGTACTTTAAAACAGCATAATTAAGCAGAGTCCATGGCGGCCCGGAGGGGGAATAGTATTTAATGCTGCAGGGACTTTTGCAGGAGCAGGGTAAGCCGTTTTTTGGCTTCACCCTGCCCCCAAATCCCCTGTGGGCTTAATGATGGGTACGCCCCCCACCGTGCCCTTCCCCTTCAATCTTGAAAAGATTTGTGGCAGTGTGAAGAAGTCGTAGTACAAACTCACATCCTTCCGGGCTAAACGCTAAGTTGACGAGCTGCCGGGCTGCTCTGTCTCCAGTGCTGCTCACTACCTCCTGGCTACCGTAAAATTATCAAACAATCTTATGGGGCTGGAGGAAGCACAGGTAAGTATCAAATCTTTACTTCTTTTGATCTCTGGTTCACTTTAATTCACATTTTCTTTCCCACTTAATGTGTACTTAAAAAATCATCAACTCACTTCACTTCACTTCACAGTAAGCTGGAACTGTAGTATTGAATGCAAGGTTTATTGCACTAATGGAGGATATTCACTTCCAAAATAGTTTGCATACAAAAGCATTCTGTGCTAAACCCTTTCACCCACGTTGAGGTTCCCTTCAAGTTCGAAATGGTCCTTACTCTACCCACACCAGTCAACAAGCAAGTAAACATGGGAATTAACAGAGGCGCTCACTTCGGCATCTAGACCCATTGAGTTATACTCCTGTTTGCCTGATGAAGCAGGACCACACCTGTGAAACGCGTTGCACTAAGTGGAGTTAAATAAAACGTTTTTTTGTATTGACATATTGTGACTCAATTGAGTTCTATATTTTCGAGGGAGGTAAGTCCACCTGAACATCCCCCTCTTTTAGACGGTTTTTAAACATTTTTATTCTACTCTGGCGCTTCTGTACACCAAGCCATGGGAATTAACAAATTCTCTTCTGGGCTACATACTAGATCAGACCCTTTTCTTATGAATTTCAAGTTTATGCTGCTTGTTTACATCATGGTGATTATGGACATAAAAAATAACTTAACCTCCTTAGCGGTAACCCCGTGTGTGACACGGGGTAAGCCACCGGAGGGTGCCGCTCAGGCCCTGCTGGGCCGATTTAAATAATTTTTTTTTTGCTGGACGCAGCTAGCACTTTTCTAGCTGCGCCAGCACCCCGATCGCCGCCACCGCGCGCCCGATCGCCGCTATCCGGTGCGGCGCGCGGCCCCCCACCCCCCAGACCCCTGCGCTGCCTGGCCAATCAGTGCCAGGCAGCGCCAAGGGGTGGATCGGGTCTCCCAATGACGTCCCGACGTCGCTGACGTCGGTGACGTCATCCCGCCCCGTCGCCATGGCGACGGGGGAAGCCCTCCAGGAAATCCCGTTCTTTGAACGGGATTTCCTGATCGCCTATCGCCGGAGGCGATCGGCGGGGCTGGGGGGATGCCGCTGAGCAGCGGCTATCATGTAGCGAGCCCTGGGCTCGCTACATGATTTAAAAAAAAAAAAAAAAAAAAACTGCTGCGCTGCCCCCTGGCGGTATTTTTCATACCGCCAAGGGGGTTAATAAAGAGGTAAATGTTTTCATAGAAGTTTGACTCCCACCGGATCCAGAAAATAAAAAAACAAGTCAAGTAAATCAAGTATTCAAGAAGAATACATCAGTTGTTCACCGCTTGTAGTGCTGACAGTGTGCTGTGAAAATTACCTCCAGTGGCTTGTCAAACAGCTCAATATTGCGTCAGCTGAGAGACTATCTCTTTCCTGATCTGTAACTGGCGTTTCCTAGTATTGCAATCCATATATTGCTATTCCATCTCGCCATACCTTATATGGTGTGTCGTCCAACTGTGCATCATCTGTGTCTCCCCTGTTGTACACAAACTGCATGTGCTTAATGTGTGTATCTAACCGTTCAGCAACATGCCACCGCTATAATTAATAACAAACAACAGTAATCACTTTTACAGTTTTCTAGGAAAGTGATCATTTCTTTTACTTGCTCAGCCTCTTTGTGGACTGAAGGTGACACATTCATTTGCAATCTTTTCAAAGATGAATGTATTAAAATATCAAATATAATAAAATGACACCTGAAATGCTTAAAGAATAATGTTATTTCCTAATGCTAAGAAAACATTTTGCCAGGAGCCCATCTTGAAAAAGACTGGGGAGATGGAAGGGAGTCACATGACTGTGTGGGCTGGATGGGAGGAGCATTCAGCTACTGGTGTACAGTTTTACTCAGGTCATTTGCCTATTTTTCAAGGGGGCATTGATCAATCTCCAATGTGGGTGATTGCTTAATTTCATATGTGGTGTGACTGCTGCTTTTCATATGTGGGCATCAGTTTTGCATTTCTCATGTAGGGGTGATTGCTGCTTTTCAAATGTAGGGGGATAATTGGTGTATTTTAGAAGAGGGCAGATCAACAACTGAAAGCAATGTAAGTGTTCAGATTTAATTATCAACACAGATTTAGTATAATTCCATTGACAGTCTTCATGATGCAATTAACTCCAAAGGTGCAAATATCCTTTAAGGTGGAACACCAGGCAAAAACTTTCAGGCTAAGTTCACAGTGGGACGTTAAAGTTGCGCGTTAAAACAGCATTTAACGCAGAATAACTCACTGCAATGAAAAATCAATGCCCTGTTCACAGTGCACACGTTGCGTTGGTGTCTAACGCTGCACGCAGGGCCGGCCCTAGACTTTTTGCCGCCTGAGGCAAATTTTGAAAAAATTATTGCTGCGGCCGCCCCCCCCCCCCTTCCCGTGGGGGGAGGGGGGGGCGCCGCCGCCGAGCTGGAGGGGTAGCGGGCAGGGCGGGGGTATTGGGCCTAGCAGCGGGGAGGGGGGTCGGAACCCCCCCTCCCTCGCCTGGGTCCCCCGTCCTCCGCTCCCCTCCAGCCTTAAATCCATCAGAAGCGCAACTCTCGTAAGAGGCAGTGGGCGGGGAAGACTCACCTCTTCCTCGCTCGATCCAGCGTGCGCTCCACTGACGTCCCTTCCTGCAGCGCCGTCCATTTACAATACAGTGGGCGGCGTTGCAGGAAGTGACGTCAGTGGAGCGCACGCTGGATCGAGGAAGAGGTGAGTCCTCCCCGCCCACTGCCTCTTACGAGAGTTGCGCTTCTGATGGATTTAAGGCTGGAGGGGAGCGGAGGACGGGGGACCCAGGCGAGGGAGGGGGGGTCCGACCCCCCTCCCCGCCGCTAGGCCCAATACCCCCGTCCTGCCCGCTACCCCTCCAGCTGGGCGGCCGGCTCCTCGCACCCTCCGACGGGCGGATGCCGCCCCTAGAAATTTGCCGCCTGAGGCAAAAGTTTCACCCCGCCTCATGAGCGGGCCGGCCCTGGCTGCACGTTGAGTAAAAGTACTTCATGCAGTGCGTTATACACGTTATTAGCTGCGTTGGACTGTTTGCACATGCTCAGTAATGACTTGGAAGCATACTTTTCATTGCCTGTATTTTTTACTGTATCTGCTGTATGCGACGGTAACGCTGCGTTGCCACTTTTTGGGCACGTTGCGTTGTAAGCTTGCGGTGCGACTTTAACGTGGCATCAAAACGCAACGTCCCACTGTGAATCTAGCCTTAATATTATCTTGTATATAAAATAAAGTATGTAAAAATTTTTGCAATTAGACTTTGAAAGATGTGACTGATAATGTCTTACCTATTGTTATTGTAACATTTACCTTGCGCAAATAAAAAATGTTTGAAACTAAACATTTCACAGTTAGACCCTATTATTATTAATTATTTTCGCAAACCAGAGGCAAGTGGAGACGAGTAAATATTTAAAAAAAAAAAAAAACGTTTTTGAGAAAATCAATTTCAAAATAATAAAAAAAAAAATTTAACTCGGTAAAATGACATTTTTCTGCTGTTTACTTTAACCACCCTGGCGTTCTATGGATTGCGCCAGGGTGGCTGCGCAGCACAATTATTTTTTTATTTTTTTTTTTTAAAATCATGTAGCTAGCCTAGCACTAGCTACATGATAGCCGCTGAGCAGCGGCATCCCCCCACCCCTTCCGATCTCCTCCGGCGATCAGAGCAAACAGGAAATCCCGTTCAGAACGGGATTTCCTGTTTGGCTTCCCCCGTCACCATGGTGACGATCGTGATGACGTTATCGAGTCCCGATCAACCCTTCAGTGCTCACTGTGAACACAACCACGGTCCTGGAACCCCTTCAGGGAAACAAATCCTTGAACTGCCGGTGCTACGCCTCACCCAGGTCACCCACCTGAGGATAAAGTCATGCAAACAGTGAAGAGGCGGCACACAAACGGCTTTGCTATTTAAAGCGTATATTGGTGGTGGAGCAACACTACATGTTACGAACCATCGCGGTTCTTCATCAGGTGTACTGATTGGCCAGGCTGCGCACGGGGTCTCGGTGGGGGGCCCTGTTACACGGCGTGTAGCGGCGCATCAGCGGCGATCATCCCCAACACGCAGCTAGCAAAGTGCTAGCTGCGTGTTTTAAAAAAAATTATGAAAATCTGCCCACCAGAGCCAGAGCAATCCAGCGCAGCGGTCATGGACGAGCTGAGCTCGTCCATACCGCTAAACTGGTTAATCTATGCTGAGTTCTAACTTCTGCATACACATCTTGTACATTTTAAATCAAACCTGTGCCTTTAAAAAACAAAAGGTCACATACTTACCTTGGTAGAGGAAAGCCTCTAGATCTGACATCCTCCTCGAGATCACCAATACTGTGTGGGGACCCTCTGGAAGATCATGACCACACTTCTGTCTGTGAACAAGTGCTCAGTATAGATTGAACACAGTGTAGATTAAAGTGCACCACAGCAACATGCCATTTTAAAGCGGTATAAAACCCTGACATAATATTCAATAAAAACATGTTTTCCTACTTTTTATATGCCATACGGTTATCATATTTGCATTTGTGCATAAGTATTATTATTCATTTAGAAATTACAAGTTCACAAAAGTACAGTTTTTTGCTTTGAGAGCTGCCTTTGCATTTTATGCATAACTGGTTTTATTCATGTTGTATTGAAGGCAGAAATGCTTTCAGTGTCTCTCTGTGTCCAGGAGCTTCTGCACAGTCAGAGAATGTGTCACAGTCCTCACATGATACAACTAAGTAAACACAAGATAACATTATCTCCACTTCGGACGCGTCCAGATTTCTCTGCACTGAACTTTAAAGACCTGTTTTTAACTAATTGAATGCTGTTCTAGGAAAACAAAAAAATTGGTGGTAGTATATAGTATGCTGTAAATAATTTTTTAGAGCAAAGAAGAAATGCTGGGTGTCATTCTGCTTTAACGAGTTTAAAGAACATTTTCTTTTCAATTTTTTTTCAAATCAAACTTCAGAAAAACTCCAAAGGTCTTTTTGAAAAAAAAATTGACTTGTTCCCACAGAATCAAATTTTACATTTGCAAGTACAGAATCAAATTTCACATTTGCACGTAATAATGCATAATTGAGGAATTACAGATTATAATCATTCTTATCCACATAATTAATTATGAATTTGCCAGAAATGTTGCGTTATGATTTCCCATCGTAATTGAAAATTTTGCTATGAAATTATGTTCAGGCAACATTTGAGCTGAACACTATAAATCAATAAACCAATACCTAAAAAAAAACAAAAAAAAATTATACATTCTTTTTATATACTTTTCCTGCAGCATGTTGCTTGAATTAGGATGTACAATTTTGGAGACTAGGTATGGTCAATAAGGTGCGAATAATTGCAAGTTGATGCAGGATTATGCAAATGTTGTATGCAAATTTACTCAGCCTGAAAATGGACCAATGAAATTCCGTCAAAGTGGAGTTCGATTGCTACATTTTAAAACTGCATAAATTTGCTCAATTCAATTGGAAACTTCAACATTTTTTACACTTTAAACGTCCTTAAAAAAACAACATTTTTTTTAAATATTATTATTTATAGAGCGCTGACATCTTCTGCAGCGCTGTAACGAGTATATTTTATATTTTAATTTCACATTTGTAGCCATTCTAGAAAATCGTATGGCTGTACGTTAAACTGTAAAAATAATTTCTGACGATATTAAGTTACAAAATAATTTGTGCAACTCTAATTCCTGTTATATCGTTTTTTTGTTTTTTTCATAAGTTGGAGTTAAACTTTAAAAGGGTATTTTTAGTGTTGAACCTAATACATATATGCATGAAATACACATATATATAATTCTATAAAACTTTATTTCCCCGATAACCTGTTCTGCAAAGCAGAGGTAAGAGCCGGCAAAGCCCTAGGCATTATCGTATGCCTATAGTGTAATATATACATCTGAATCCCCATTAAAATATTTATATTATGATTATAATTTTCAGCCCGGCGTCACGTACGCGATACCAGGGAAAAACAAACCTCAAATCCCTTTTAGGTCCCTCAGGAAGATGTGGTTAAATTTAAACCTATGTACAACATATAAACACCGCATATTGATGTTCCGTATACTTCCTGTTTAATGAGCCATGCCAAATTAGCGCAGGAAAAAAACATCTCGCCAACTATGGTATAACTCTCGTATAGATGTCTGTGACAAGGGATCCTAGTCTCTTTTGTGGGATGAAATTAAACCTGAAACCTCAATTTAAATGTGAATCGCTCAGGGGGAAAAAATAATAACAATAACACATAGAAGTTTCTATGCTGGAACATCTAAGCCTCATCCGCTCATACACACAGGATTGCATTATTGTGTGTTCTTATTTACCTTTCCCCATTAGTGTCAATGGCACACAGTACATTGGAACAGAAATAACGCAAGTTGTGACATCTCCAAGAAAATGCAATTTGTCGAAAAGTTATGGCCTGGCCTTTCATCTGTACGATGTGCCAAACAGGCTGGTTTGGGGAGCAATTATCTTCTACGCAAATTGCTCCATTTACCATGCAACCCTTAAAGAGGTTCTCTAGATGATAGCAATCTATCATTTGCTTTCTATCTATTATCTGGAGTTTAGTAAAACTCAAAAACTAGGTTCATATTCTATACTTTATGCTTTAATTGAGATTGAGGGGCTCATGTCTGACTGTTCTTTGCTATTTGGCACTGTTGTCGCTCATCACGAGCTCGTGATCATGGGTAACCCGTGATCACGAGCTGTTTATCCTGATCACAAAGTCGGCTTCTGAATTTCGATCACGGATTCAGTTCCGAATGCACCCGTGATCGTGGTCCAAATCCGGCTCGTGATCACGGATTTAGCCGTGATCACGGGCCATGATTACTACCTGAAAACCCGTCGACTTTAGCGGTTAATAGCAAAGCCCCCTTACATGCTAGAAACACAAAATTTGCAGGATATGTTAAGTAGAACAGTGGGAACCTTATAGTTTTTTTAGAAAATCGATTTTAATGTTTCAAAGGAAAAAATTATACAGTTAAATGCGGTAAATGACAGTGAATGTATTTACCGCATTTACATGTATACTTTTTTCCTTTGAAACTTTAAAATCGATTTTCTAAAAACTATAAGGTCTTTTTGAAAAAAAAATTCCCTCGTTTCCACTGTTCTTTTTTACATATCTGGCAAATTTGTGTGTGTGTTTCTAGCATGTAAGGGGGCGTTGCTATTAACCGCGGGTTTGGGCAGGTTTTTAATCATCAATACTTTTTTCATTAAAATCGATGTTCTCAAAAACTAAAAGTTCTTTTTGAAATTTCTCTACGTTGTAGCCACTTCTCACCTTTATAATCCATGCAATTTTCGTGATTGTAGCATGTATGGGGGCTTTGCTATTAACGTTAAAGTCCAATCCGTGATCACGGCTTCTACATGCAATCACGGCTAAAATCCGAGTCGAATTCCGAATTTCGTTTCAAATCCAGATCACGATCACAGCATATCTGGATTTTGATACTGCTGTGGCCGGATTTACTCGAATTCCTGATCGGGGGTATCCGAGCAACACTGTTTGGCACATTTTGGTTACTATTTGACCTGAGGAAGCATAAAAACCTGTGAAACACGTTTTTGAAAAACCTACTGTACATTTTTGAAAGAATACTGATTCATTTGACCACTAGGGATGGCCCTGCCGAAAATAACTAATGGAGAAGCATGTGATCAGTTTGATCAGCTGATTTGTAAGGTTCTGATTTGCTGTGATGACTTCCAGGTTTAACGCATGATCATCACCAGCAAATCAGAGACTTACAGCTGATCAAACTGATCTCATGCTTCTCGGTGAGTTCTCCTAGGCGGGGCCATCTCCACTGACTACTTTGAGATCTTCAGGAGTGGTATGCCAACCATACCTCTCATTTTTAATTTGCTTTACATATTTTGAGCACCTCTGCTGTAAATGATTACTTTTACGCCTCTGTTGGGAAGTGGTATTTTTAGTGTATTTCTTGTTTTTGGGAATCTACCTCAGATATGGTATTTCTACCAGCAGGGGTGCCTCTAGTCATTTTGTCACTCCAGGCGAGAAAACCTGTGCCCCCCCCAAGCCCCTCCCCCCAGGAAAATAATCATAATGCAGCATCGTTTCACCAGAAAATAATCATAATGCGGCAGTGTTTCATCAGAAAAATAATAGTAATTATCGTAATTCAGAATCGTAATTCACCAGAAAATAATCGTAAGGTGGCAGCGTTTTACCAGAAAATACACTTATTGCAGCAGCATTTCACCAGAAATTAATCATAGGGCAGCAGCGTTTCACTAGAAAATAATCGTAATGGGGCAGCGTTGTCAGAAAATAATCGTAATGCGTAAGCGTTTCACCAGAAAATACACGTAATCCGAGCAGAGGGAAAGAGTAGAGAGGGAGAGGCAGCATAAGATGAAAGAGGGGGGTAGAGGAACAGAGAGGGGGAGGGATAGACAGCATAAGATGGAAGAGGGTGCAGAGAAACAGAGGGGAGAGGGAGAGACAGCATAAGGTGGAAGAGAGTGCAGAGGAACAGAGAGGGGTTGAGACAGCATAAGATGGAAGAGGGGGCAGAGGAACAGAGAGGGGAGAGGGAGAGACAGCACAGCACTAAAGCACAGGTTTACAGCTTTACCAGCCTACAGCCTAACCAGCTTTCAAAGAAAACTCTAGTATCAAAAGAGCAGGGAGGGCACATTCTAGCAGTTATAACAGTACTGAGAGTCTGCACACAGGACAGGAAGTGTTCTTAGCAGCCTGCCTGCATACCTTCTCTTCTGCCTGTGCATGCAGCTTATCATCTCTGGAGTAGTGATGGGTCGTTCGCGAACGAGCCGGCTCTTTGCTGCGAACGACAAGAGCCGGTTCTCAGTTTTGAAAGAGCCGATGCCTCAGCCGCCCCACAGAGCTCTGCTTTGCTCTGCAATAAAGGGCGCTGAGGCATGTTGGGGGATGTAGTCCTCCTCTTGCAGCTTGTAGGAGTGTATGGGGCTGAGCAGAGCAGTAGAAGGAGGGATTGCCCCAGTCAGAGAAGCAGTCTGGAATTGTCATGGAGATGGGGGCGGGGCTTTTACTCCGATTCTGAGTGGTGTTTAGTGATATTTAATGAAGAGCCGATTCAGAGCCGTAAGAGCCGGCTCTTAAATGGGAGCCGATTCAGAAGAGCCGATTCTCTGAAAAGAGCCGGAATTCCCATCACTACTCTGGAGCAGAAACTTCCCTTTTCCCGGGCTGTGTTGATGTCTTGTGCGGGGGCGGGGCTCCAACACGGACACATCACATTCTTCTCTCTGTGACTGCATCTGTCCCCTGGCTATCTCGCTCCAGTGTCTGTGTGCAGCCAGTGACACAGGTGGGGGGTCAGACTGTCGAGGGCATAAGCTGGCTGGCCGCTGTCTCCTGGTTTGACTGGCGTGGGGCGGAGTTAAAGGCTGGGCCACACGAGGTAAACACTTTACCTGTGTGGCTACTAAGAAGAAGGGGCACGGCTTTAAAGAAGGAGCCTGGCAGAGAAGAGCAGTATTGATTGCTCTATTGGCTGGGGAGAAGTGGAGGTGGAGGCACTGCTGAGCACATGGTAGCGTGCCGAGCACCGGGGACTGAGTCGGGAGGTAATATAATATAAAAAAAAAATAACATGGTCACGGTAGCAGAGGCGGGGGAATGGGCCTCACCACCTCATGGCGCCTCACCACCTCATGACGCCCCAGGCAATCGCCTATACTTGCCTGGTGGGTGAGACGCCCCTGTCCACCAGCAATGTAATGTAATGTAATGTAACACAAAGCACATCTTACATTATGAACTCAGTGGCCTTAATTCTGGTAGCTACGGGAGGTCAATATTTTTTGGTTGGTAAAATACCTCATGCAGTATTTTCCTCTTTTTTTTTAGCAATTCTGAACGATTTTTCTGCATTTCCGAACATGCAGTAAAATGTGTGGTAAATGCATAAAATGTGGTAAAAATTTTAGCGGCAAGCATGCTGTAAATAGATAATAGTACTCTTTAATAGTCTTCCGTAAGATAAAATAGTATTTGGAAGATTTTTTTTTGAGGGGTGGGGGGTTATTATGTGGCAACCTATGTAAAGTATATTTATAGGCATTCCTTATGAAAAAAAAAATCCAATAAATATTTGGAGTTTTATTTCTACTATTCTTTTCTATTACTCAGCCTGAATAGGAATTTCACTAAAACAGCAATAGGAACTGAATAGGAACTCCACTAAAAACTGTAAAATGCACACAAACTGACTTCACCGCCAGGTGCAGGCAGGTCTTAACCTGATTGGTAAATTATGTGCTAATATGCCCCCAATTTTCCATGAGAATGGCAATTTTCAGTCAAATGAATGCAAACTACCGCACAAGTTACTGCAATAATTTATCACGTAATTCATGACTGAAATTTCCCACATGAGGTAAAACATGCCTAAAACCTACCAGGATTGCTAAATGTCATTGCCTCATGAGGTAATTTGTTTGAAAACCCTACCAGAATTGAGGCCAGTGTGCCAGTTGCTTTCCTCTCCCTGATTTATATTCTGAAATGTATCCTTGGTAGTACAAGTGACATCTTTAGTTCTGCCAGGTGATCTGTACAGAATGTTCAATACTAAGAGTTCTATGCACAGAGGGAGATATTGCTTGCTTGGCATTTGGAAAAAGCTGTTATTTCCCACAATGCAATGAGGTTCACAGACAGCAAACTGTCAGGGCCATGGTCATGACATCACACTATGCAGACGACACTCAACTATATCTTTCCTTCAAGCCTGGTGTGACAGACCCAACTCTAACTATAAACGCCTGCTTACGTGAACTACAGCAATGGATGAATGACAACTGGCTGAAACTAAATGCAGACAAAACTGAAGTCCTTCTGATAGGAGGGCAGAGCATGATAACAAAACAACTTAACTTGCAGTCTTCACCACTGGGAATAGGAGGCACGGATCTGCGCAGCTCTGATCATGTGCGTAGCCTGGGAGTTCTAATTGATTGGGATTTAAACTTTAGAACTCAAATCTCTGCTGTGGTGAAATCATCCTATTTTCACCTGAAGAACATTGCAAAAATCAAGCACCTCATACCGCCAGAAGATCTGCCAACCTTAGTCCACGCCTTCATCAAATCTCGACTGGACTACTGCAATGCTCTCTACACTGGCCTTCCAAAAAAGGTCTTGTACCGACTACAGCTGATACAGAATACTGCTGCCAGACTGCTAACCAACCAACCCCGTCACTGCCACATAACGCCAGTCCTGCACTCCCTTCACTGGCTACCTATAGAATGGAGGGTCCTATTCAAGATCGGCCTACTGACATTTAAATCCCTGAATAATCTAGGCCCTGGATACATGAAAGATATGTTACAGCTGCGTAGCAATCCCCGCATTCTCAGATCCACAGGTTCTAATAATCTAGTCATACCCAGAGTCCACTTGGAAACTTTTGGTCCCAGAGCCTTCTGTCATGCTGCCCCTACGTTTTGGAACTCCTTACCTCAACAGATCAGGACAGCTCCATCCCTGGACGTGTTTAAATCCAGACTGAAAACCCACCTGTTCAGTTTGGCATTTGCAGAAATATAACTTTTGTTGTGTGAATACTTCATCCTACTAATTACTGAATCTGAGAGAGCCTAAGCGCTTTGAGTCCTATGGGAGAAAAGCGCTATAGAAATGTTATTGTATTGTATGGGAGGGGTTTCACCACAATATCAGCCATACAGACTCCCCTGATGATCTATTCAAGAAAAGGTAAAGATTTCTGTCGGGAATGAGGGCATCAGCTACTGACTGGAATAAAGTTAAGTCCTGGGTTTATGTGCCTCTTTAAAAGGACCCTGAGCAGACGCCGTGGTTATGCATATGAGCCTACCCAGGTCTAACAATAAAGAGGATACATTCACCGACACCTTATCTAAGCACTGCTGCTCCCAGGCTGCCCGATATAAATTACATTGTTATTGGTGACTCTGAACTAAAGTCGCGCTGTGACCCGGAACAGGAAGCCTGCGGGTTCTCTTTGCACATGCGCAGGCTTACAGGCCTCTTCCCCCTCCCTCTTCCACGTGTCATATTGCCGTCCATGCGCAGAGAGGAGAAAGAAGCCAGAGAGAATGTGCATGCGCAGAAAGGACCTGCAGTCTTCCTGTTCCGGGTCACAGAGCAACTTTAGTTCAGAGTGACCGATTACAATGTAATTTATAACGGCCAATCCGGGAGGAGTAGCGCTTTGATAAGGGGCAGATGAGTGTATACTCTTTAGCATATAGACATAGGTTTGCTTATATGCATACTCACGGTGTCTGCTGAGGGTCCCTTTAAGCTCATCATGACAGCTGGGCAACTGCCTGGCATTGTTTATAAATGAATTAAGATGGCAGTCTCCGTGTTCCGCTCACTTCATGTCCCCTTTAAGAGCCAATCCTACAGATTCCCTAAAACCTCCTTTCAGAGGTTGACAGTACAATTTACAACCCCAGATGATTAAAGGCAATAAATGCTCAATTCACAGCTTTGCCTTGTACAGTGGGTCTATTTTACACTTTCAGAGAAGTGTTAATTAAAAAGGAGAGCAGCCTGTCTATTCTCCCCAGCAATATCTTGTCACGAGTATTTAACTCCCTTTCTCTCTGACCTCCTAACAAAATAATCACCTGTCACCATTACTCATGTTGATACAGTTACAAGTCCCCCTCTACCTCATTCTCCTGCTATTTTTCACTCTCTTTTCAGCACGTTTAATCAGTGGAAGTATGACACATTACAGTTACATAGCGCACAGCTCCAGTCACCCCACATAACCCGCTGAGGTCTCTTCCCTCTCACAAAAGAAAATGGCCGCTCGAGCGAATGCAGCACAGAGACTTCAACACAATGCTTCTCTCTTCAGCCACTCATTTCAGCAGCCTTGGTTATTCTGGCAAACGGTATTACAACAACAAAAAGAAAAGAAAAGTGAACGATTAAGGCCTGTTTATTTTCCCATGCTTATGGCTCTTAATGGCTAAAAGAAGACAGTGGCCTGAAATTCTCTCCATCCAGCTGAGGAAAATGGGGAAGGGAGCTAATGCTTCACTCTGACAATGGAGGCTGCCGTTATGTAGGTCAGAGCTTTTGCCTCCGGCCTGCTGGAGACAGTGTCATATAATAAAATCAGCCATTTTCCTTGAGTTTTTTGTTTCATGCTCAATGCGGTGAGTTAATTAACCCAGTTCTTGTATGGGCAATAAGTTTGCATAAGTGAGTTTATTCTTTAGGCTTGTCATTCCATCAAAGTCAGAGCTTAAATTTACGGTAGATGTCACCCTGTATAATGTGCATGAGGTTCCCCTTGACATCACTATTGTAGTTCCAAACTAGTTTTTCGAAAGGACAGTCCCTCTTTCTATCAGGCCATCTTTCAAGACTGATGTTGACATGTATGACTAAACTTTATGTCTGTTCTCTAAATTGTTATATTGTTTTTAGATGCTGTTTACCTCTTGCTCATCTCAAAAAGTTGAGAGGTATGCACTATGCAGACAACTCAGCACTCTTTGTATGTGGCCAACGGGGTTCCCTTAACCCATTTGTAGCTTTCATAGAGTTATCTCGTTTAAGATAAGTGCACTGCTTTTGACCTCAGTTGGCAGAACTTGTGCTGTAAATTCTTGGAATGAGTTGATCTCGCTCTACTAGCAGAAAGTATAGAAACTGAAAGCAGAAGTCCTCTGTTATTGTCTCACACTGCCCTCTAGTGACAAGTGGCCACTGGCCATAAATACACATTACAGCAGTACTAATTAGAAGCAAGGAAATGTAACAAAGAAGAAATAAATTAAATGTGCTGAAATAAATTGGCCCGGAGTACTTGCAAGCCTTTAAATAAATTGGCTGCTAAAAGAGTTTTAAAAAAATCTAGGAAAACTGGAATAAGTTAAAATTCTACTTACTATACATCGAACATCTTCATTGAACGTCAAAAGAAAGCCGGTAGATGCCTGGCAATTGGGTGAAAGCACACCTGAACTATGACCAAAAAAGTTACTTTTACTTGCTGAGTGTCTTCTCAGTT
Organism: Hyperolius riggenbachi; assembly: GCF_040937935.1. NCBI lineage: Eukaryota > Metazoa > Chordata > Amphibia > Anura > Hyperoliidae > Hyperolius > Hyperolius riggenbachi. Next base: position 36,741,009 of record NC_090651.1, on the reverse strand, counting down.
GCGCTCCCACTACTGGGAGGAGTTTTGATCATGCACTGTTCGCAAAAAAAAAATTGTACTGTGCATGCAAAGAATGCTCCTAGCAATGAAAGCATGATCAAGGCGGAGCATGGATGAAACCGCGCATGCGCAGTAGCCCGCAACTAAGCCTTGTATGGGATCTTTCTGATGGGAACAGCGGCACAACGCAGGGGACCTCGAAGACGCAGAGGAGTCTCACATACTATGGTGGGGCTGAAAGGGCGAGAAAAAAGGGGCGTGAAATAGAGGTGATAGAATATTGGTAGTTTTACCGATATTCTAATATCACCCACTGTACTCTAAAGGAGGAGAAGTCACCTGCCTGAATGGATGACATCAGGAGGACAGGTGAGTATTTCGCCCTGCAACCTCCCCAATCCTTCATCATGCAGATGGAGCCTGGCATTACAGGCTGTCTATTTTCACTTTAGGTACTCTGTAAAGGAACTCCGAGGAGACCTATGTATATCAAGTTTTACTTACCTGGGGCCAGTGGTGCTCGGATACCCCTTTTTAAAATCTGAATAGATTCGGATTCGGGTACCCAGATATCCGGATCCGAATCGTATATCCGAATCCGAACTTTTGGGTATCCGAGTAGAATTGGATATCCGAACCCAATATCCGGACAGATTCGGATATCCGGATTGAAAACCGGAAGTGGCCTTTAAAGAGACTCTGTAACAACAAAAACCTCCCCTGGGGGGTACTCACCTCGGGTGGGGGAAGCCTCCGGATCCTAATGAGGCTTCCCACGCCGTCCTCTGTCCCACGGGGGTCTCGCTGCAGCCCTCCGAACAGCCGGCGACAGAGCCGACTGTAGCTTCAATATTTACCTTTGCTGGCTCCAGCGGGGGCGCTGTGGCGACTTTCGGCACGGAAATAGACGGAAATACCCGATCTCTGTCGGGTCCGCTCTACTGCGCAGGCGCCGGAAACTTGCGCCTGCGCAGTAGAGCAGACCCGACGGCGATCGGGTATTTCCGCCTACTTCGGCGCCGACAGCCATCAGAGCGCCTGCGCAGGAGCCAGGAAGGTAAATATTGCGTCACGGCTGTACGGAGGGCTACAGCGAGACCCCCGAGGGACGCAGGACGGCGTGGGAAGCCTCATTAGGATCCTGAGGCTTCCCCCACCCGAGGTGAGTACCCCCCAGGGGCCGTTTTGTTGTTACAGTTCCTCTTTAAAATACTGCCAAAACGGTTCGGAAGGTAAAAAAATCTCTCTCTCTCTCTCTCTCTCTCTCTCTCTCTCTCTCTCTCTCGGCCTGACTCGATCAAAAGGGATTTTTGCCATTGAAGGTGATTTTGGCTTCTGCTCGGATATCTGAACTAACTATCCGCCCGGATTTCGGATTTTAGCTGGGAAATCCGAGTTTGCTCTGATAGTCTATTCAGATTTTAAAAAATATCCAAATTGCTATTCAAAGTTCAGATAGTGGAAACAGTTCGGATTATCTGGGTAACTCAGATATCCGAAATCTTGCTGAGCAGCACTGCCTAGGGCGTCTTCTAGCCCCTAGAAATCTGCCTGGTCCCTCACAGCAGTTCCATCTTCCTCAGGGGATGCTACAAGCCCCATAATGATCTCCGACCCGATGGGTTGCCGATCCTTAGGAGGTTGGCAGTGGCAGGGACCCTGTAGGAGGAAGGAATTGCTGAGAGAGACCAGACAGACTTCTAGGGGCTGGAAGAAGCCCCAGGTAAGTAAAACTTTTTATACACATAAGTCACCTCGGAATTCCTTTATGGTGACCATTAATGATACAATCCTGGGACCGATCGATCGTTTCTGTTCACAGTAGTAATCAATAGGGTGTGCCATATTATTGCTTACATACTTGATCAGATTAATGGAATTGATCTGTTTTTCAGATCAATTTCATCAATCTGATTGGATTGGTTAGTTGGAATTGTGCCGTTAATGGGCAAGACCAGGGCCAAATTTTAGCAAAGGCCAGGGCTTTGGGCGGCCACTGGCCAAGGGGCTGCTGGACATGGAAGAGGAATTGCTGCATATGGAAGAAAAGGCTGCAAATGGAATACAGAGGTTGCAAATAAGGAGCAACGCATGGAAATAGGAAGCTGCTACCCAAGGGACTTGTGTATGACTGAAGGAAGCATAATTAAGGGGGCAGCACAAGGAATAGGTGGAGTCAGAGCCAGGACAAGGTCCTCCAGCCCCCAAGGCTGAGACACCAAAGTGTGCCCCCCCCAACTCTTCCACCCCAGCTGTCACACACCGATTCAGGGATGGTCATAGTCAGCCAACTTCGCTACGCTGGAACTACGCGTATTTTTACGCAAATACGCTTCGCAATCTACGGCTCCGAAATCCGCCACTTCGCTAGGTTAGCATACCGTAGACTACACATTAAAATACGCAAGCTTCACGTATTGCGTAGCGTAGTTGATGCGACCGCTTATGCCCTTATGCGGAAACATTTCCGCAATAATCTGCTAACTATGCGCATACACAAACTAATATAAGCATACATTCCACCATCCAATGCGGAATTGTATGAGTATAAAGGGCAATAAAATTTCTGCGCATGCGCAATGACCCATATAAATGCAGTTACCGCACGCATAGTTGACTTCGCAATACATACATCAACTACGCGTAGCGGGCAAAGCTACGCATAGCGGGACTACGACTACGCGAAAATGCGTACGTGTAGTTATTAAACTTCGCCTACGAACTACGATGCGTAGATTCGCGCTGGCGTAGTTTACGAGCAACCCTGATTGCTATTAGAATAAGAGGGCCCCCCAACACCTTAATCTCTAGTTATCTGGCTTGCAGTCGCTGCCATGTATCCCCTTTTCTTATATCTCTTTGCTTCAAACACAATAGGGGAATGATAGCTGAGTGAGTTGTGCAACCCCCTCCTACACTGCGCCCTGAGGCTGGAGCCTCTCCCGCCTCTGCCTCGGCCCGGCCCTGGGAAGGGTTGCTGCACATGGAAGGGAAGCTGCAAGAAAGTTGGCCTGTGGTGGAAAAAGTAGAAATGTGGACTTGGGCACTAAGAAATCGTTTCTGATCGATTACCGCGGCAATCAACAAACTGATTTCCATTTTGCATAATTGTTGCCCAATTGACTGTGATTGTCCTTTTTTCCCTGAACTTATTTTGTGATTATTAATTTCGCTAAAAAGTATTTCGTTTTATGTTATGAAAATCAGGTCAGCGGTTAGAAAATTAATCTGTTATTACTCGGCCTTTCAAAGCACAAATGAATTGCAGATGCCGAATTTCAGCGTTGGGTTGTTTATTACGTTTACTTTTATGATTAGGATTTGACAATGGGTCAATTAGCTCCATTCTCTGTACTTTGTCTGGGTAGGTGCTCACGCATTGATCTGCCGGGGGACGCAGGCCTCCAGGGGAATGCGCTCGTTCTTTTCATCCATCACTTTTTGATCCCGTTTTAATAGATTTAAGTCCAATGACAGCTGGGAGGCATTATACTTGGTCTAAAATCTACTTTTCAAAGCAAAAGAAAAAGCTAGTCAAGCATGATTATCATAAACAAAATCAGGACCTGTGGATATTAAAGGCGGGGTCGGAGAGAAGGGTGGGAGTGGGTATTGTTATTTTTTAGCCTAATTATGTTATCTGTTGTATTTACCACCAAAAAATATAGTTTTAAACTTTTTTATTGGAAACATGAACTTTTACAAATAGATGTTTTATTTTTTTTAACCACTTAATGACAAGCTGACTTATAAAAACGTCCTGCTAGAGCCTCTTAATGGCTCCAGGATGTTTTTTATAAATCAGACAGTGCTGCTGCCACTGCACGTGCGAGCTCCCATGTGTGCGCATGCGTGCTCCCGCGCGTGCGTGTGCATTCCGGTGTGTGTGCACGTGAAAATAGTGGAAAAAAAACTCACCTAAGAAAAAATACACCTTTATTTCCAAATACTATATTGTCACCATACTTTGTACTAGGGACATAATTAAAATCTTGTGATAACCAGGACAAATAGGCAGATACAATTTTGTGGGTTTCATGCACAGTAGCAGTGTTTATATTAAAACTATAGGGGATGAAATTGGAGAAATAGTGTATTTTTTCATTTTTTCCTTGTTTTTCCCTTTAAAATGCATAGAAAATAAAGTAATGACTGAAAACAAATATCAACCCCAAAAAGCCCAATTGGAGGTGAAAAAAAAACCAATATATAGATCATTTCATTGTGATTAGTGGTGATTAAGCTATTGGCAAATGAAAGGGATGAGCACTGAAAGGTGAAAATTGCTCTTGTCCGTTAGGGTAAAAACCGCATTGGGGGGAAGTGGTTAAGCAACAGGTGCGACTGAGGCTGGGCGCACACATAGCAGAAACTAGGGATGGTCGCTGGATTCCGGCCGGAAATGGGCCAATTCTGATTCCGGCGGTCGGAATGGAATTGCTATAGCTCTAAAATGGAATTCCGCTGAAAATTGTTAAATTCCCCTGAATTTGACGGAATTCAAATTTATTTCCCCACCTAACTAATTTCCACCTGATAACCTGCCTCCCTCCTCCCGGTCTAGTCTTCCAGGGAATTGTAGTATTTCAAAAGCCAGCTTACATACCTTGGCTGGGAATTGAACCCAGGTCTGAGTGCGTGGTAGGTAGCTTTCTTCACCACTATACCACCACCACTACATGCTGAAGCCAGCCTAGCATGTACTATTATGATATATCCAAGAGAAAAATTAGCTTGCTTAAGGATTTTTAGCATGTCAAAAGTCAACATACATTGGCTGGGAATAGAACCCAGGCCTACCGCACTGTAGGCTGCTTCCTCCCTCCGGGCGGCGGGGAGGAAGGAGGAGGGGAAAGGGAACAGTTAATAGGATCTATGGGCTACCATATAGGATAAACAAGGTTACTTTTGAGATCATTTTAAATTTTGCGGCGGAATCCGGATTTCCGCGGAATTTCGTACAAATCCGGCGGAATTTTCATAGCGACGGAATTTAACCCTGACGGAATCCGCAATTTCCGGCGGAACGGAATTTACTCTTTCCGATCATCCCTAGCAGAACCGCTAGCGTTGCGTAAAACACTAGCGTTTTATGCAGCAATGTTAGTCAGTGGGACGCAGAAAAAAATGCAGAGACTCGCAATTTACAGTATGCGTTGCTGTAGTATGCGTTTTGTTGCATATTATGCAGGATTGGTGCCAAAACGCACATAATGACAGTCCATGAAAACGCATAGCATTGCGTTTTGTATGCGTTTTTGATGCGTTTTATCTGCAGGTTTTTTTTAAAATAAAGTTTTATGATGTATTTTCGCTTCCTGCTGTCTTCCTATTGATTTGCATAAAACGTAATATGAAAACGCATACAAAATGCATGTGCGTTTTATATATGTGAACCGCAAATGCGTAAAAACGCTCCCAAAATGCGTGAAAAAAGCATATGCAGAAAAAAAACACACTAAAAACAACACAGAAAACGCAACGCACATACCAAAAACGCAACCTTTCACACTATGTCATATGTGAACCCAGCATGAAGTTATGAAGTTGAATCTGTAATAAAAAAAAAAAGGGTGAGGGGAGGGGGGATTCCTGAGGGCTCTTTCACATCTGATATGGCAAAAGGTCAACACATACGTTTTGATGTATGCGTTTTTGTGCATTGCGTTTTACCGCAATGAGTATGCATTTTCAATGTATTTTCAATCTGTTACAGCACATAAGCCTGTGCTTAATAATAAAAATCCCTTGTTGTTACAGAGATTTTGTTATTTGAGGTAAGCTACCTCCCTTTCTTTCGTTTTTATTTGTTTTTAAAGAATTGTATACACACCAGGGCGCCTCTTTCACCCATATTGTGCTTATATACCCCCCGGCCCCCAACATATCCTGTTTGAGGGGTTCAGACAGACTGCATGTGGTTCACACCACAGGGGACAACTGTCGATTTTCCTAAGAGAGCGACCACCACCAGGTCCGGCTGGTCCACTCAGAGTGGAGTCGGGTTAATGGTCTCCACCTGCTTCTTGCGGTCGGTTGCCCCTCTGTAACCCGCCTTTTTGAGTAGTTTTCATTATACCACCATACCTTATACTAAAACGTATGACGCTATTGGGCTCCTGTCCTTTTTGTGTTTCCTGTGTCTTTTCTCCAGGGTGTCAAGACGGGTCTACATGAAAAGGGTGCCGGTAAAAAAGGGCGCCTGGTGGAGCCCATATATATACCAACTTCGGCTACAAAAAAAGCGCCTGGTGTAGCCCATATAAACTTCGGCTACAAAAAGACGCTTGGTGTAGCCCATATAAAAACTTCGGCTACAAAAAAAACAAGGCGCCTGGTGTAGCCCATATAAAAACTTCGGCTACAAAAAAACTCCGGGATGTATTAATTACTATTCCCCCTCCAGGCCGCCATGGATAGTGGGGGAATGAAATAATTCGGCTTCCAGCGCTTGTAGCCCATATACAAACTTCGGCTACAAAAATACTCCAGGATGTGTTAATTACTATTCCCCCTCCAGGCCGCCATGGATAGTGGGGGAATGAAATAATTCGGCTTACAGTGCTTGTAGCCCATATAAAAACTTCGGCTACAAAAAAAAGTGAATAATATGGGCTACAGAAGGGCACCTTACTGTAGCCGAAAAAAATATGGGCTACAAAGGGGAGCCCGCTTGTAGCCGAAAACTTTGTAGCCGAAAAAATATGGGCTACAAAGGGGAGCCCAGTTGTAGCCTATATCAAAACTCGGGCGCCCTTTTCTACACCTTGTAGCCCATATTTCAAGAAATAACATTGATGTCTATGGCGGCGCCCTTTTCATACAGGCAGCTCGGGCGCCCTTTTCAACCGATCCCGTCAAGACACCCCTACCACGCCAAGCACATAGGAAAACGCAGGTGATGTTATTTTTTTTTCAACTGTAACTGTGTGCTTTGAAACATTAAAAAAACGCACGCTCTTCTTTAACCTTGTGTTTTACAATTATTTACATTGGAACGCCTAACGCAAGCGCCGGGACAATTAAAAGCTCTGGGGAGCGTAGAAAAGCAGCGCACAAAAAAACGTGAAGACGTGAAAGGTAAAATAAATGTCTATGGACTTTCATTTTACCTTGGAAAATGCACACAATGGCCGTTGCATCAAAACACACAAAATCAGCTCAGATGTGAAAGAGCCCTGAGGCTTCCCCTGTCCTCTTCAGCCTCCGGGATCCAGCGCTGGCAGCCACCAAACAACGACGATGTAAATATTTACCTTCCCAGCTCCAGCACAGGTGCAGTAGGCGGCTTTGAGAAGGGCGCCGGCAGAAGTAGCCAAGCCTGACTCACGGCTGTGCAGTAGAGAGGACCCGATTGGGCTCGGCTATTTCCGCTGGAGCCCATCTGTGCCTGCTCAGAAGCACGGAAGGATAATATTTCAGCCGCTACTGCGCCACGGCCGAGAACCTTTTGGCTGATTTTTAAGGGACTGCCTATGCTGGATCCCGGAGGGTGAAGAGCAGGGGCGTCGCTAGCCCCAAAGATCAGTGGCATGTGCCCCGGATCTATTCTGTGGTGCCCCGGATGTCCCCCAGGCAGGGTCAGCTGTGATGCCTCAATCATGGGCATGCTGGGTGCTGTGGTGCCTCTATGATGGCATACTAGGTGCTATGCTTGGCACTGTGTTGGGGACATGCAGGGAGCTGTGGTTTTTCTATGGAGGCATGCTGGGAGTTGTGGTGCCTCATTGGGAGGCCCTGGGAGCATGGCAGACGGTCCACTAGAAGGTCAGGGAATGCTATGCGGGGACTGCCAGATAACCTGGTAGCAGGTCAGCCAACCCAGCAAACAGCCAATACAGCCAGCACAGAAGCCGGGTCACTCTACTGCCTATTAATGGGATTTGCTGCATTTTTTTGTATTAATGGAGGGGGCTTCATCCAACATTTTGCTGGGCAGGCCTACTTAGACTGCTGTTAAGTCCATGTAAATTTGGCTCCACCCATGACCACTCCCACACTCTGCTGCGTGGCCACACCCATTTTAGGGCTGAAGTGCCCAAAAGTGCCCCGGATCTCTGAGGATCCTAGCAACGCCCCTGGTGAAGAGAATGGGAGAAGATTCCCTAGGATCCAGAGGCTTCTCCCTCCCGAGGTAAGAACCCCTCAGGGGCTGTTTTCTTTTGTTACAGCATCCCTTTAATGAGAAGGTGAGTGTCACTATAGTTTTGCAGTATGCAGCCCGCTATTTTATCAGGAATGGCGGGGTGCCCAAATTTACATTCATTGCTGATATTAACATGGACGCCTGAGAGGGGCACCCAAACTTTCACAGCACCTGATAGTTAACGTGTACAGCAACAAAGGTGGTGCAGTAATTGGCGGGTTAGCAGTGGGGGGGGGAGGGGGGAGAGAATTAGGGTTAGGCATCCTGGTGTGGGGTAGTTTAGGGTTAGGCATCCTGGTGTGGGGTAGTTTAGGGTTAGGCATCCTGGTGTGGGGTAGTTTAGGGCTAGGCATCGGTGGTGGGATCGGTAAGAATTAGGCATTGGAGGAGAGATCAATTACAGTTAGGTATCAGTGCGGGATTGGTTAGGGTTAGGCATCGGCAGGAGCGGTTAAGGTTAGGCATCGGTAGAGGGACAGCTTGTTGGAAAATAGGGTGAGGCTGAGCGACAGAAAAATATCGGTAACATTTACAGGTATTGTGGTATCGGAATTACCGCTGCCCAATAGAATATCAGTATTTTAAAAATATTCTACTATCGGCTATTTCCGGAACTCAAATTACTGCAGAGCCTGTTTTGCGTGCATGCATTGCCATCAACTAAAATACTATCATCCTTTTATAAATACGGTCTTATCAACATGGCAATGGTGTGTTAAAGGACACCCAAAGCGAAAATAAAGTAATGAAATAAAATAAATGATTGTATCTATCTACCTTCTTCTAAAAATGACTTTTAAAGATATTCCACAGTTTTATTTTATGTTTTTTTGTTTTTGCTCAATGACACATTCATTGAAGTATGTCAGAGCTATAATGTATGAACGATTGACCCTTTTTATCTCTTTCCTGCTCTCAGAAGCCGTTTTCTGGTAGGAACCTGTTTTATAGTTGTAATTTCTTATCAGTGAGGGTCACACTGTAGTCACTTCCTGTCTGAGTCAGGAATGAGTCAGCCTCTTACATACCTGATATTTAACTCTTTCAGGCAAAGTAAGAAAAAAAGGAACACAGCATAGTTGTTTGTGTGCTTGGCACTGTACATACACATGTCTATTTCATTATGTCACATGTCACCTCGGGTATCCTTTAAAACTACAGCCAGGATATAGTAAGTGCAGAACGCTGTGTCCTTCTCCCCATGTACGCGACTCCTGCTCCACAAGACCGATTCATTTCGTTTTTTCGCTAATTGTTTTGTCTTTTTTTTTTCTACTTAAAATATTCCATTTCACTGACTTCACTGAGCATTCTTCAATATACAATTACCATTAAAATTGGTTTCCTGTCCTTCCTAGCATGAAAATATAATCTTTGATTACATATTATATTGTATCTTTAATTGTATATTATTATTTTAACTCAGAGCATTAGGAAAAATTGCAGCAATTAGCGGACGAAGGCATTTTATCAGGAGATAATTTGCCGGCGTTTGGAATGGCGCAGTAAATCACCTCATTCCTCGAACACGACAGGAGTGATTCTGCGAATCATAATGGGCAAATATTGCTTTTGGGGAACCGGGAGACCTTTCCGTCACGGCGCGTTCCGCGTCGCTTTCTCTTTGTTGACAAAACGAGGATAAACATCGGTGAGCTGTATGGAGGGCGAGGTGTATTTATGAGGACTTATCTGGCAAGGCAGACTGCATGCTGGGCGTTTTGTGCACATAGGTCATGTGTACTGTGTGTTAGGGCATCTATGAATAGTCACATTTTCACATCTAACAAGTGTGCCTCTTCCATGTGACAGGTGCTTCTTCGGGGGCCTACACAAATCCTGTCTACTTAATTCACAGTTGTCACCATGGTGGAAAACATACATACTTATATACAGAGCGTATAACCATAGACAGATTGTAAACAGCCTCTAAGAAATAACACTATTTGCTCCCTTGGTTACTGTTCTCACCTGCTGCCTTGTGTTTGCACATAGTCCACTGGCCACCCCACCCCTCCTTCTGCCACATGTCCACGTGTCCAGTGGTAAAGTCCATCTAAACTCATACAAAAACAAAATATAGCACTAAAAGCATATTTGGCGTAAAACATTTTGTGCATTCTCTTCTCATAAAAAGTTATAATTTGTAACGATCGGTGAAGCACAGAGAGGTCTGATTACCGGTGATCTGCAGTATCACGGGGAATACAGACGTATACCAGATTATAAGTGATCTGCAGTCTCACCGATAATCCAATATACTAGCTAACCTCTGTTCACCTGAGTAGAGTGTAGTGTTTTGGTGTAACAGTAACAAGCCTCAGCGCAGTCGGAAGTACTGCGCTGATTCCTTCCGCAGATCTGGACTCTCCAAGACGGGAGGAGTCAGACTGATAGTAGGAAGGTTAGTCTGAAAGTGACACTCAGGAGGAGATGCCACTGACAGGACGGGGAACCGCCTCCAATAGTGAGGTCGGTTCTCGAGGTAGGACAAGCCAGGTCGATACACACGGACAGATAAGGTACAAGATCAGGAGGCAAAAGCAGAGTCGAAGTACAGGCAAGGTTTGGCAACAGGGTATCAGATATATTAAGGTACAAAATCAGAAGACAGAAGCAGGGTCTAGGACGAGCCGGGGTTCGGCAACAGAGTATCAGAGATATCGAGATACAAGATCAGAGTTCAGGAGGATAGTCGAGACAGGCAAAGGGTCATAACAGATAATCACAATCAAACTAGTACTTTAGCTATCAACAGAATCTAGCTAAGTGTAGGATTACAGCTCCAGCTGGTCCCGGCACACTTGCGGATCTGACTACGGATCTGAGTGCTCCCACGTATGTGATCGCACGCCAGACAAGGAACAAGTGAACAGCCAGCAGTATATATACTCAAGGACCTTTCCAGGACCTCCCTAATTGCTGGACCAATGAAAGTTGTGGAAAATGTCAGCTGACCAGCCTGGTCAGCTGACTACTTCTGGCTGTTATATAAGCTCTGTCTCTGTGCGCGCGCGCGTGTCACTCTGAATCCTGGTGGACTATCAGTCCCAGCCACACCAGAACTGTCTTGTAATGTATCTTGAGTAACACATGTGGGGGCCGCTTCCAATGCGGATTCCGCCGTTTTCAATGCGGATTCCGTCGTTCCCAATGCGGATTCCGCCGCTCTGCCTAAGCGGCATGCGGCGGTTTTTCCGCGTTGTGACGCCCTGCTGGACGCAGAAACAGCCGCCTCACCTTGAGAGACGGCGGCTTTTCCGCGTTTCCTTACATAATTGCAATCTTCTTGAGACAACTGAGGAAGTTTGTAATGCCTCGGGATCTGTTGACCTGCTTCTACATGGCCACCATTGAGTCCATCCTCTGCTCCTCCATTATCGTCTGGTATGTGGATGCAGCTGCAACGGAGATGTTAAAACTTGTCATCGACTCTGCCTAGAGGATCATTTGGTCACCTCTGCTATCGCTGGACCTCCCACGTGTCTCCAGACTGAAGTCAAAGTTAAAAAGGATTTTTAACAACCCTTCCCATCCCGGCAGCCGCTACTTCAACTGCCTCCCCTAAGGCCGTGGCTTCAGATCCATCCCCACCAGAACCGCCAGGCACAGATAGAGTGGAGATGCCGACCTCACCAGATCAGCATCTCCTGTGTCTGAGCAGAATGCTCTACATTACGTTGGCGCAATCGCGAGTGGCACAGCCACGCGATGGTGCAGGCCTTCTCCAATGGAGGGGATCCAGGACACCGGAGCTGCACATATTGGCTGCCAGGGACTTGATGAAGCTCCGGGTAAGTAGATCTTGTTTTTTCTTTTTTTTAAATGCTCAGATGTGTCCTTTAAAGAGGAACTGTAACCAAGGATTGAACTTCATCCCAATCCGAAGCTACTACCCCCTTTTCCCATTAGAAATCTTTACCTTTTCTCAAATCAATCATCGCGGGGTTCTGTGTGGCTGACATTGCGGTGAAACCCCTCCCACAGTGTGATGTCAGTGCCATGGCCCAGATAGCTTGCTGTCTGTGAACCTTGTTGCATTGTGGGAGATCTGCCAAACAAGCAGTATTTTTCTCTGTGCATATGTATATGTATTAAAAAACAACAACCTTTTAGCCTATTGTTGGTGGGTGTGGTTATAGATAATGGCAGTTGTTGCTGTCTGTTTTTTTCAGGCCTGCCAGTAGTAAAGATGACGTCATGCAGGCTGATTTTGATCAAACATTAACACATTACATGGCGAATACCAATCAATTCTTGATCTTTCTTCTATTTTTTTAACTTCCAATTTTGCAATATATTGATTTATTTTTCTTCCCCATTTCCGCTTTATTTCATCTTCAATTACATTAAAGCAAATATAATAACCCACCATTTCAACTTTGCTCTAAAACATTATTTACAGCATATTATATGCAAACAGCATTTTTTGTTTTACTAGACCAGCATCGGAAGGGTTACACACAGAGCTTTAAAGTTCCGTGGAGAGAAATGCAGACGCATCGGAAGTTTAGATAGATACATTTAAGTAAACACAATGTAACAAGTGTGGAATGTGACACACACTCTCTGACTGCAGGAGCTGGAGGACAGTCAGAGAGTGTGTAACATTCACCACTTGTTACATTGTGTTTACTTAAATGTATCTATCTAAACTTCGGATGCGTCTGCATTTCTCTCCACGGAACTTTAAAGCTCTGTGTATAACCCTTCCAATGCTGGTCTAGTAAAAAAAAAATGCTGGTTGCATATAATATGCTGTAAATAATGTTTTAGAGCAACGTTGAAATGCTGGGTTATATTCTGCTTTAACTGCTTTCTTACCCCTCTCCAACCCAGCGCAGGACTAACATTGAAGATGTATTGTGAGTAATATAAATACGACAATAAGAAGGGGAGTCTCTACTCAACACACAGCACAATATCTACTGAAAGGGAAAATTAGCATTTGCAGTATTTTGTATGTCAAGCCTGGCTGACAACGTTCTCGTTACGGGTAAGAGCTGGTGAAATTCTGATCCGGCACTCGCAAGAGAGGCCTGGTATCTTTTATCCACTACAAGGCCTCGCACTCTATTCCCGAAGACAGAGTGACATCTAAAGGGATTTTTTAAGCAGCCTCCGTCAGAATGGCAAAGTCAAGGGCATGTTTCTCTGTTTTCGTAGGTGTTTTTCTTTCTCTCTCTCTAGGTGAAAGGGAAAGAAACTGATGAGTTTTCAGGTTTTTGTTGTGCTTGACTGTCTTGGATAACCATAAGAAAGAGGATCAAATTCCAATTTTAATGATATGCCTGAGGGTGCCCTTAGGAGGAATGGTATTTTTATCTGATATTCTGCAGATTCAGAGGCGGCACAAGCGCAGCGACTGGCTTTGAATAGAGTTGAGGATTCGCTGCCGGTTCACACCGCAGACATATTGATGCCCCATCCATGACGTAACACCACAAAAACGTTTGTGTTTTTGTTTTGGTTGTTTTCTGTAATCTTTCGACCGCATTTTACACTTGATTTTTGCATCGCGGTGTGATGTGGTGCACCGCAACGCAAAAAAGACAATCGTGTGACCCTGCGGCAGAATGCGCTGACAGGCACAAGGGCATAGCGCTGCTGCCTGTTTGCTGGCGTACTCCCTGTTGTACTGGACTGGAAGTATGTAACTGGAATTCTGGTCGGTGTTTGCATGGGCGCCGCCATGCTCCACGCTCTCGCGTTTATGCTTACTGCATCGCTAACAGACTTCCATTAGTGGTGGCGAGAAGGTGTAATGGTTAAGGGCTCTGCCTCTGACACAGAAGACCAGGGTTCGAATCTCGGCTCTGCCTGCTCAGTAAGCCAGCACCTATTTCAGTAGGGGACCTTTGACAAGTCTCCATAACACTGCTACTGCCTATAGAGCGCGCCCTAGTGGCTGCTGCTCTGGTGCTTTGAGTCCGCCAGGAGAAAAGCGTGATATAAATGTTATTTATATGTTATTTGGCTTGTCTTTTGTCCATTACCCCAAATCACCATGCGTTAAATGCCGTGCTTGCGGTAAAGCGTGCAGCCCTTGCGTCGGTTAGGATACTTCTGGTGCACCGTAAAGGACCGCAATAGGTGTGTAACATGGACTTTCTTTGCTTTTGCAGCCCCTTGCAATTAAAAAAGGGTAGCGCAAAGTGTTAAAGGGGCCTTATACGAAGCAAAGGATCCTACTGTATATGTTCAAAATGGAATTTAGGAGCTGACTTATAAAGAGATGGTATTAAGCTGAATTTGAGAATGCCTATCTACAGATCGCTGTGTTTATAGACGTGGCAAACAGCTTGAATGGCCGCCATCAGTGGACAATGTACAGGCCCAGAGCAGGAGCATCCACTAGGCAACCTAGGCAGGTGCCTGGGGCTCAGTGGGTGTCACCTGCCACCTTCTCTGACCCCTCTCAAGCTCAGATTAACAAAAGAACCATGAGGGCTCATTCTCACTAGAGGCGTTTTTGAGATTTGTTAAGCACAGGCGATTTTTAAAATCGCCCTAAAAGTGCTTGTGCAATGATTCTCTATGAGAGAGTTCACATCTGAGCGGGTCGTTCCGATCCGCTCATAAAAGTGCTGCATGGACCATTTTCGGGGCGATTTTGCCTCAATGAACGGTATAGGAAAAACGCAAAATGCTTGTAAAAGCGCATTGCATAGCGATTTCTCAGTGCTTTAAAGAATAAATACATTGTATTTATTAGTTTCCGGTTCAAAGAGTTCACTTCCTAACTGACGTCAGGAAGTAAAAAAACACAATCGCTCTGCAAAAGCGCTTAGAAAAGCGCTTTTACAAAAAGAAGTGCACAGAAATCGCCAGAAATCCCCCCCCCCCCCTCCCTCCCTTCCAAAAAAAAACTAAAAAAATGGCCAACTCGAACGCCAACGAGATCAGAACGCAATGTGAACGAGGCCTAAGGGAGAGCCACAGCTATTACTTTGTACATTGGGAGACATGGAAGCGCTTTCAAACAAAAGTTATACCTGAATGATCAATCAGCATAGATGTGCAGAGCTCCAGTAACTGGACAATATTAAACACCTAGCATTCACTACAGGCAAAGGTGGGTGTCAGCTTCAGTAAATAATGTGTGCACAGATTTCCACATGACGATGTTGGACCCCTCGGGGAAGGTCTAACACTAGCAATAAAAACATAATATTCCTTGTGCTGCTAATCATAAATGGTATACACATTACATCAAGCAGACAGACAGACAAATGACAGCGCTCAAGGCTGCACCTGCATTGTAAACCAACAGAGGCAATGCACAGCCCTACTGGGGCTAAATACATGCCTTGAATACAAAACAGATGCAAATTATGTACTAATTCTAATCTAAAAATGTTGAATGTAGATCTGAAGCAATGAATGCAGCTAGCCACTAGTATACTTACATTCATTTGTACAGCTGGAGACATGGCAGCGCTTGCTTCAGATCTACATTCAAAATTTTTAGATTAGAATTAGTACATCATTTGCATCTGTTTTGCATTCAGGCCTCTTTCACACCAAGACGTTGCATTTTAGGGGATGTTATGGTCGTATAACGTGCCCCTAATGCAACGTATGGTGGTGTTGAAGTTGGACGTCAGATTGAGCCGCGTTATGAGGCTCTTGGTGCTATCCGGTGAAGTCCAGATCTTTTCAATGATTCGGATGATTCAAATTGGATCATTGAAAATATCCGGATCTTTGAACCGAATCTTTGAATCATTATACTAGGGAAGCAGGAAGCAGGGGTGCAGCAGAGTAAAAGGTGCAGGAGAATGAGGGTGCTAATGGGGAAGGGAGAGATGCAGCAGGAAGATTGTGCTTGTGCACAGACGCTGCAGTTCCTGTTTCTTCCAGACATTCACTGTGAACCGAATCCTTCATTGTGATGATCCGGATAATTCGAATCACAAAAAAGATCCAAAGATCCGATTTGTTCATGATCTAGACAACACTACAGTGCAGTGAAT
Source organism: Hyperolius riggenbachi (assembly GCF_040937935.1). Taxonomy (NCBI): domain Eukaryota; kingdom Metazoa; phylum Chordata; class Amphibia; order Anura; family Hyperoliidae; genus Hyperolius; species Hyperolius riggenbachi. The sequence goes on along the minus strand of NC_090651.1, from coordinate 36,724,887 downwards.
ATTAGTTAGCCATGTGGCTAGACACAATAGCGGACTCCCCCCATACTGAGCATGTGCAAACAGTCTAACGCAGCTAAAACCACCTATAACGCACAGCACTCTGCACTCTTTGAACGTCCAGCGTTACACTGTAACGCAAATGGGCACTGTGATCAGCCCATTGATTTTTCATTACTGTGAGTTGGGCTGCGTTACTGGCTGCTCTAACGTGCGCCTGTAACGTCCCACTGTGAAAGCAGCCTCAAGGCATGTATTTAGCTTGCCTCTGTTGGTTTACAATGCAGGTTCAGCCTTGAGCGCTGTCACAGCTATTACAAATGGTAATGGTAAACATAGTGCACTATTTGACGAGTTCAATAAAAGCACGCCGCCACGTGATATTGCGATCCACACGTGTCGCACACACTGTGCTTTCTGCAAATTCGCCCCTTCAAGCATATGAGCTCACAGATGTATTCCACCTCAAAGCCAAGTGGGTTTAGCGTTTAATGTAAATTACAGGTAGAATGCCACCACTGAAGATAAAAATCCAGCTCTTTATTCCAGCTTTATTCAAGCATAGAAACAATCATAATGTAACAGGCTAAAATATAGGTCGGCTGCCTGTGCTATCTAGTGTACTGACGTGTGTCCAGGGTCAGCAAGACTATCAATATATGCACAGCAATGGTTGCTAGTATCGGTGTGGCTCCGGCGTCCCTTAACCATTCTCGATAGCCGAACTGGTCATATCATTCACCAGTATCCTGCCAGTACCTTCTTCTTACTAGGTGAGGTCAGACACAACTTGCTCCATCCTACGCGTTTCATCCTAGTGGACTCATCAGGGTCTGGATGAGTCCCCCTGATGAGTCGGCTAGAACGAAACACGTAGGGATTTATACTGGATCAACACTTACCTGTAACTGCACCTGCTCTGTGACATCTGTTATATTTCTATCAAGTGAATCAAATTATAGATTGGCAAACATCGGCAAAAACAGAAAAAAACATTTTTATTTATATAGTGCTGACATCTTCCGCAGCGCTTTGCAGGGTATATAGACATGTCACTAACTGTCCCTCAAAGGAGCTCACAATCTAATCCCTACCATAGTCATATGGTGGTCATAGTCTTATTAAGGCAGAAGCCAGTTAATTGTATGTTTTTGGGATGTGGGTGGAAACTGAAGTGGCCAGAAGTAACCCATGCAGCCACAGGGAGAACGTACAAACTCCATGCAGAAAGTGCCCTGGCAGGCATTCAAGCCCATAGAGAAATAGGGAAGCAGTAGCCGTCTCTCCCACATTGCCTGTTGTTATCAACTTCAGATGGGTTGCTTCAGGTTAACTGTCAGCAGCTGTCATACTTCCAATCACTGTGTAAAGGTTGTTTATTCATATGCAAAAATAAAAATAAAAATCAATATAAGGCAGATGAATTAATTTTTGCTATTAATCCTCAGTTATCCATCGTATAGCTGTGTTAGTGCAGGTGTAGCATCAAAGAGGAGGCTGTGATATTGTGTGTGGTTTATCCAGAATCACAGTATGAATCACTACCAAAAGCAAGAAGTATTACATACAGTACTTGACAATCCTCAAGTTTATGATTCCCTAATTATAGCAGCAGAACTGTTCCTCAAGCTTATGATTCCCTAATTATATCAGCTGAACTGAAGGCATTGCTTATCACTGAATAACATTGAGGCGGACAGCACTCTTGTCTTGCAGCACTGGATCCCTGATTCAAATCTGGGCCAGGACACTATTATTATTTATTATATTTATATTTATAAATAGGGAGATACAAAATCATGCAATGGAGTTCAAGTTCAAGTCAGTCCGCAGGAAGGATTCCCAACAATGGTGGGATCAAGTTGGATATGCTGGGGGGAGGAACCTGCCAGAGGCTTACAACCTAAAGGGGGAGTGTAGGGGCAAACTAGGTACGGATTGCATGATAGGTGCTCAGCAAAGTTGGTTTTGGGGGGGTTGTTCAAAGGTGTTAAAGGGTGAGGCAAGCCTAATTGTTGGTGGAAGAGAGTTGTGGAGGCAGCTATACAGAGGTGTTAACAGTAGATAACTGACATGTTTAAGTGCTTCAAAAAACAGGACTGATTAAAGTTGGGTTGAATAGCTCAGAGGCTCTTTTGCATAGATAACTTTTTGTTTTTCTTAAGTTTCTTTTAACTCTTTTTTAACTCCTCATACATGCCTGCCCCCCCACCCCCTTCCCTCTCCCCCGCCCTTGTTTCTCCTAATCTTTTCAGCTCTGGTATCCTTTAAATGACCGCTCACAGAAGAGCCAGTGGTGGCACAAAAAATACCAATGCAAAAATAGTTTATGTGCCAAGAAAACGATTGTTTGTAAGAATGTATTAGTGTTAAACATGGTGAAACATGAATAAACAATTTACTGTCAGACAGCACTGGATGTGGACTTGTTACATAAACAATGATTATTGCTTGTTTTCAATGTACTTTTAATTGGATTTAAACTACCATCCTAGTTTATACAATACTGAAACATACAACAAAAATAATTAATAACAAAGACAGCACTAGTATATATCTCTTGGACATGGAGAAAATGTTTGTTTGTATGAAAAATTGTAACTTTAGTAGTTTGTAAGTAGGGGAATTTCTGTACATGTATATGTTTTGTTACCTGGGGCTTCCTCCAGCCCCTGACAGCCGCTATGTCCCTCGCCAAAGCTCCAGGATCCTGGGATCCCCTTCGTTTCAGATGCCGACCTCGCCAGGCCAGCCTCTACTGCGCCTACGCGAGCACCGCTGTCAATCCCGCTCACGTGTTATGGAGTTTTCTGCGCAGGCGCAGTAGTAGAGGTCGGCATCTGCTGTTCGGATGCTTCCTTTAACCACTTCACAACTGAGGGGTTTTACCCCTTGAGCACCAGAGCAATTTTCACCTTTCAGCGCTCCTTCCAGTAATTCGCCAATAACTTTATCAGTACTTATCACAATAAAATGGACTATATCTTGTTTTTTTTTGCTACCAATTAGGCTTCGTTTGGGTGGTACATTATGTCAAGAATTATTTTATTTTAAATCTTTTTTTAACAGGAAAATAAGAAAAAAATTGGAAAAAAAACATTATTTTTCAGTTTTCTGCCATTATAGCTTTTAAATAATGCATGCTACCATAATTAAGATCCACGTAATTTACTTGCCCATTTTGTCCCGTTTATTACACTGTTTCAATTATGTCCCTATGACAATGTCTGTCGCCAATATTTTATTTGGAAATAAAGGTGCATTTTTTCAGTTTTGCATCAATCACTATTTACAGGCCCATAACTTTAAAAATAACAGTAATAGACCTTCTTGACATACATATTAAAAAGGTAACTATTTACATTTTTTTTTAATTGGCAAATTTTTCTTTTAATTATATAAAAAAATGTTTGGGTACCTTGGGGAGAGTGTGGGAGAGAAACGGTTAATTTTAAATGTAAAATAATGCTTTCAATGGAAAAAAAAAATGTCTTTGATGTAATTTTACTATTTGGCCACAAGATGCCCTCAGTGATTTTTTTTTTTATGGTCCTGTAAACATACTATGTACGCTTACAGGACGTGTACTATGAATGGGAAACTTATTTTTTTCACAATGATCGTGCTGTTTTTCATAGAAGCCACCGATCATTGCTTCTTCTGGGCGAGCTGGTGGCAATGGGAGCGGACGCGGGAGCACGGACAGCTCCAGTGGCGGCGGGAATACCTATATCTATGCCCCAGGTGGAGAAGTAAACTTTAAAGGGGCGTAGATATACTGTACAAGGGCGGTGAAATGGTTAACGACTGATGTTGACACAGGAATTGACATTGAATGAGTTATCAATTCATTGATGTTCATGTTCAATAGTAATATTCACTACACTTCTGTACTGTACTACAACTTTACTCTGTACTGTAAGTTGTTGTTTGTGTTCTGTCCCTATGGGCAGTTGTTATATAATCACAAAGAAAATGCTATTTTCAAGTTTGAGAAAATGCATGCGAAAATTGTATTTTCCCAAAAATGTCAAAGGAAATGAAATTTTCTTTCCGATGCAAAATCCATGAAAAACGTGAAAAATCAGTAATCTAACCGCGAAAATTCACGGAAAGCACAAAAATCCTTTATTTTTAGCACAAAAAGTTGCAGAAAATGTGAAAAATCACAATTTTCGCTCAAAAGTCGAATTTTACATTATGTTTGCTCATCTCTGCACACTACTCACTATCAGTATTGATCAGGAGTTTTCACCAAAGTCATTTTTACATCAAAAATAGCATTTTCAATTTTCAAAAATTTTTTACACAAAAACGTGAAAAAATATGTATTTTTCTAGTGAAAACTTGAAAAATCTTTAATCTCAATGAAAAATCTTTTATTTTAGCGCAAAACATGGAAAAAAAAAATCACAAACTTATTACAAAATTATTTTTGATGACATTGTCGCTCAAAGGTCCAATTTAACATTATTTTCATGAAATTAAATGAAATTAATGCAAAATGAATATTGGCATTTTCGCTCATCACTGCTCACTGTGCTATTGGCAGAGAGAAACAGGAAGAAAGTGTATGGAGTACAGGAACAGTAAAAACATGCAGCTCTTTCAGCAGCAGCCCCTACTGGTCAACTCCAGCATAGCAGGCAAAGCTCAGCATGCATTCAAGTAACACACTAAAACGACAGTAATATTTTTTCCTTCTGCTTTCCTGCTCTCTGTAAAACTCCAAACTCTGAGCTCTCCTTGGATCAGACAAAGCGGCTGTAAATCACTGCTCAACAGAACAACATGAACAGCTAGAGTTGCCCGATATAGCACAGGAAATATATAAGCAGAAATAAAGTGCAGAAAGCAACAACATACATTGATGGCATGTTTCCATTAAACCAATCACACTGACATCTTTCTGAAAAGAAATTGTTTCCCCTTCTCCATGTAAGAGACCTATTTCAGAACAGGGCTCCCGGTTATTGATTTTCTAATTAGGTTGGCTCTCCCAGGGTGCATTGTGCTACAGAATTCTCCACCGCGCTCGCAAGGCGCCTCCATAACTCATGACGCTGGAGCTTTGATAAGTTCTGGAATCGATACAAGCCATTACACCTCAGTATTGGTGTACAAAAAAACCACGCGAACGAACGTACAACCGTTCCCAAGGCGAATCCGCCGCGTGTGAACTACCGCTGTACAAAGGAAGAAAAAAAAAAAACAAAAACAAACCTGAGAGAGACAAAAGGGGGAGAAAAAGACAGAAAATGAATCTCTTTGCAAAATTCTGAATTTATCTTAATGATTGCCGACGCAGTAGGCAGGAATATGCGTTCTCATTAACCTCATACAGATGTTACAAATGAACTAATTACTCTCCTCGTACACCTCACCTGCTGCGGCTTTATTTGTCTGCAAGTTCATTCGCGCTAAGCTGCCATTATCCCCGACTATTTCCAAAGACGTCTTATTTTCCAAAGGGGTAAAATTATCATTAAATCTCCGACTTTAACATCTCATTTAGATATTTTTATATTGCGCTCCTCAGGAAAAGGGAATTAAAAGAGAGTGTGATATACATTTATGTACGTCGATCGAGCCCCCGCAATTATCATGCCCCACTTCTCTTAAAAACTTGCCGTTGTCGTACAAATTATTAGCGCCATTTGCAGTAACAATGGGAAATAAGCCGTTTTTATTTTATTTATTTGCTTTTTATGCCTCGTTTGTGTTTGTGGGAAGATGGACTGAATCGCTGTTGGGATGTTGGAGCCGAGAAAGTGCTAGTGTCCTAACTATGGGGACTAATGTAAAACTTCGGCAATCTGGCTCAGTAGGGCAGACGGCCCGTTTAAAAGGTTCATATGCCGTGTAGCGCCGTTTAAAGGAAACCAGAGATGAATAAAAATAAAAAATTCATACATACCTGCTGCTTCTTCCAGCCCCCTCCGACCTGATTGCTCCCACGCCGCCGTCCTCTACCTCCAGAATCTGTGATAATCAGTCCGGGTATTTTGGCCAGTCAGGGCTAACCGCGCATGTGCCGCCCGGCCCCACCGCCACGCTCCTGTCGCCAGGAGCTCTCTGCGCCTGCTGCGCAGTACTACTGCACAGGCGCAGAACTCTTCTGGCCATAGGAGCAAGACAGGGTAGCACGTGCACTCACACTGCACATGCGCCGCCTGGCCCGACTGGCTGAAGATATCAGGACCCATAACCGAAGAGCCAGGATATGTAGGACGGCGCCGAGGGAGCGATCAGGCCGAAGGGGGCTGCTGGAAGCCCAAGGTATGTATAAAGGTTTTATCTTCAGTCATCTGTGGTACACTTTAAAAGTAGACGGGAGAGCTAAGATGAAATTCATCGCATTAAAGAGTACCTCCGGTAAAAAAGACCGAATTTGTTATGACAGGCTCTGACTCATTGATGAGCGTAAATGCGGATATTCTTTTCACAATAATTTTCGCGACTATAATGTAAAATTGGACTTTTGAGCGAACATGCCATTGAAAATAATTTTGTACTGCGTTTGTGATTTATTTATTTATTTTGCGAATTTTCGTGCTAGAAATAAAATGATTTTCACTTTTTTTGATCATTTTGCAGTAAGAATTGCCAGCTTTTCAAGTTTCCCAATAATTTTCGCAATGGAAAGTAAAATTTGTTCCCTTGACAATATTGCATAAAATACAATGTATTTTTGCGAATATTTTCTCAAAATCAAAAAATCAAAAATAGCAATTCGCAAGCAACACTGTGATTTATGCTGGGAATACTCTATGAGATTTTTCAGTACATTTACCGTCCAATCGATTTTCCAATCAATTTCCATTCACTTCTATGAGAAACCGATCAGAAAAGTGATTGGAAATCAGATCAGACCTGTCGGAAATTATCCATTGAACCATCAGCATTAATGATGTAGGGTTGGGGGGGGGGATATTCAGGATGAACTTAACGTCATCCCTGCAGGCAGGTGATAGCTCCACCCCCTTGATATAGTGGCCATGGTAATTTTTTAAAAGTTTTCCGCCAAGGCTCTGGTCACACCCATCTGCATTGCCATGGCCCGCCCTCAGCTCGGCAGCCACGGCCTGATTGGTGGGAGCAGGCCGCGGCAACGCAGGAAGAGCACTCTGAGGAGCTTGGGCAGTCTTTGGGAAACATGGCCAGACCGGCATTGCTGAGGAGGGGCTAAGCGTCACCTGTGATCGAGAACGTTGGAACAGGTAAGTATTTAAAGAGGAACTGTCGCGAAAATGTTAACATTTAAAACACATACAAATAAGAAGTATGTTTCTTCCTGAGTAAAATGAGCCATAAATTACTTCTCTCCTATGTTGCTGTCACTTACAGTAGGTAGTATAAATCTGACAGTACCAGCTGGTTTTGGGTTAGTCCATGAAAAATATTTATACAAAGATGCTGGCCAGCCTCCCTGCTCACCGTACACTTTTTGGCAGTTGGACGGAGCCACTTCCATTCACTAAGTGCATTTTGAAAATAAAGAAATCCCTGTGAACCCCCCATGAGGAGATGGGCTAGTCCAAAACCTGTTGCTTCTGTCAGATTTCTACTACCTACTGTAGGTGACAGCAACTTAGGAGAAAAGTAATTTATGTCTAATTTTACTCTGGAAGAAACATACTTCTTAATTGTATAAGTTTACATATATTTTACATTTTAAGATTTTCGTGACAGAGGTCCTTTAAGCCTCAGACCCCTTGATCTATGAATATTATTGGCTTTTTGACTAGAGGTACTCTTTAAAGTGGACCTAAAGTGTAAATTCCAAAGTGAAATTAGAGTGACGCTTAGTTCTCTTTTCGTACACTGTAGAAACAATAAACCACTCGGCACTCAGATCCAGTTAGTGGGGGCAGGGAGTGAGTCCTGCACTTGCAGCAAATTCATTAGCCTCTTCACCTTTCCAAAACACCCATGCAATGGCATATGACTTGAGCTAGGGGACGTGCAGCCGGTTTTGGATTCTGTGGAAAACAGTCTGTCAACAGTGCTGCTCGGATACCCCTTTTCAAAATCCAGATCCGATTCGGATCCGGATACCCCTCTATCCGATCCGGGTCAGATATCCGGATCAAAAATTTTCTGATCCGAATCCGGGTCGGATATCCGGATGGAAAACCGGAAGTGGCCTTTAAATTGCTTTAAAACTTTTTGTAGGGTATATGAGGCATGTAGCATCATTATTTTTGAAAGGGGAACTCTAATTCATGATGTGGGGACTTAAAATCCCCCCCCCCCCCAAAAAAAAATGGCTGTTAAAGTGCAAAGGGCCAAGTGCCAAGTGCAAAGGGCCAAGTGCCAAATGCAAAGGGCCAAGTGCCAAATGCAAAGTGCCAAGTGCAAAGGGCCAAGTGCCAAATGCAAAGGGCCAAGTGCCAAATGCAAAGTGCCAAATGCAAAGGGCCAAGTGCCAAATGCAAAGTGCCAAGTGCAAAGGACCAAGTGCCAAATGCAAAGGGCCAAGTGCAAAGGGTCAAGTGCAAAGAACCAAGTGCCAAATGCAAAGGGCCAAGTGCCAAATGCAAAGGGCCAAGTGCCAAATGCAAAGTGCCAAGTGCAAAGTGCCATGTGCAAAGTGCCAAGTGTGAAGTGCCAACAAGTGCAAACACGTGCAAGAATGTGAAAACGTGTGCAAACACGTGCAAAGCGCAAACACATGCAAAGTGCCATGTGCAAAGCGGCACTTTGCACGTGTTTGCACGTGTGTGCACGTGTTTGCACTTTGCACATGTGTGCACGTGTTTGCACGTGTTTGCACTTTGCACGTGTTTGCACTTTGCACGTGTTTGCACTTTGCACGTGTGTGCACGTGTTTGCACTTTGCACATGTTTGCACGTGTGTGCACGTGTTTGCACTTTGCACGTGTTCGCACTTTGCACGTGTTTGCACGTGTGTGCACGTGTTTGCACTTTGCACGTGTCTGCATGTGTTTGCACTTTGCACGTGTTTGCACTTTGCATGTGTCTGCACGTTTTTGCACTTCACACGTGGCACTTTGCACGTTTGCACGTGGCAGGCAGCAGCTGGCCTGGTGTGTGCACAGTACACACACAAACACATAGCAGCTGCAGCAGCACTGCAGCAAACACTCTAAATGTCACATTTATGACATCAATCAAGCAAATGAATAATTTAAGAATACTGTAGTGATAGTGAAGGGGTTAATCACTGAACAGCTTAGGTTTATAACTGTGTACAGCCCTTTGTAGGCCACCAGTACTGGAGCAGGAGCATGTCTCTCAGGAAGCATTCAGCAAGCTAGGACGATCTGTCTCATCATGGCAGCCCTCCTTATTATACAAGGGGGGCTGGCCAGTGTTCCTTTCTGTGATTGGGTGCTAGGGCTTAGGCTGGGAGGCCTCTGATTGGCTCAATGAGTTCAGGTGGGGCTGGCCAGGGTTCCCCTCTGTGATTGGCTGCTGGAGCTTCTGCTGGGAGCCCTCTGATTGGCTCCCATGACATCCTGGACCTCATAGTATTTCAATGATCCAGATATCCGCGGATATCCGCGCTATCCGCGGATATCCGCATAGCCCAGCCAACTATCCGCAGATAGCTATCCGGATAGTTGGCTGGGCAGATCCAGTCAGATAGGCCTAAAAAGTTTGGATATCCGGGTCTACCTGGATATCCGGAATCCTGTTGAGCAGCACTGTCTGTAAATACATATACATAAAGGCAGACCAGGCATCAGTCCCTTTAAGCGCTTTATTTCATTGTCTTGCCAAAGGATGAAGCAATTGTACATATCACAACATGCCACATATGAGTACATGAAACCTGCATTGATGAGTGTCAGAGGAGTGCACTCCCCTGACACTCTCATCAATGCAGGTTTCATGTACTCATATGTGGCATGTTGTGATATGTACAATTGCTTCATCCTTTGGCAAGACAATGAAATAAAGCGCTTAAAGGGACTGATGCCCGGTCTGCCTACATATATATATATATATTTTAGTTCTCTTTTCCACAGACTGTTCAGCTGTGTGCTCAGCAAGCAGTTACCAGGCAGTAGTGAGCAGTTACCAGGCAGCAACAATCAATTACCAGTTGCGTTGGAAGGGAAGAAGCCTAGCGCCTTTTAAACAATACCAGTTGCCTGGCAGCTCCATCTATTTGGCTGCAGTAGTGTCTGAATAACACCAGAAACAAGCATGCAGCTAATCTTGTCAGATCTGACAATAATGTCAGAAACACCTGATCTGTTGCATGCTTGTTCAGGGTCTATTGCTACAAGTATTAGAGGCAGGAGATCAGCAGGATAGCCAGGCTACTGGTATTGCTTATAAGGAAATACATATTACAACCTCCATATCCCTTGCGTTATAGTTGCCCTTTAAAGAGAACCCGAGGTGGGTTTGAAGAATGTTATCTGCATACAGAGGCTGGATCTGCCTATACAGCCCAGCCTCTGTCGCTATCCCAAACCCCACTAAGGTCCCCCCGCACTCTGCAATCCCTCATAAATCACAGCCGTGCTGTGAGGCTGTGTTTACATCTGTAGTGTCAGTCTCGGCTGCTCCCCCGCCTCCTGCATAGCTCTGGTCCCTGCCCCCGTCCCTTCCCCCCACCAGCAGGGAGGGAAGGGATGCAGGCAGGGACTGGAGTTCTGCAGGAGGCGGGGAGAGCAGCAGACTGACACTATAGAGATAAACACAGCCAGCTCTGACAAGCTGTTTGTCAGCAGCATGGCTGTGATTTATGAGGGATTGCAGAGTGCAGGGGGACCTTAGGGGGGTTTGGGATAGCAACAGAGGCTGGGCTGTATAGGCAGATCCAGCCTCTGTATGCAGATAATATTCTTCAAACCCACCTCGGGTTCTCTTTAAGCAGGAGAGAACACTGCAGCAGCTCTAGTGTTTGGCACTGTGGTATTGTGTGTCTGTCACTGTGAAGACTGTTGTAAGCTCCTTTTCTCTTACACTCCTTTTCTCCACTCCCTCACAGTCTCCCCGGGCCCCTCCAATCCAGTGCTGGGCCGAAATTACGCATGAGCGTAATTACGCATCGTAATTCAATGTAAATTTACGCGCAAGCGTTACGCGTAACTTACGGTCTTACGCGTAATTATTTACGCGTAAGACCGTAAGTGGTATCGTAATTACACTGTCTACCGTAATTGCTAGGCATGCGTAATTTTACGAACACTTACGCGTAATTTTACGCGTAATTACTAACGTAAAATCTCCCATTTTCTAAGAGTAGCCAATCAGTCAACATCCTAAGCAACCAATAGTATGTTCTCCCGCCCTTCAGTATAAGCGTACGTTTTGACGCATACGAATGATATGTACGCAATAACTGTCACATTGACGGCTATTGCGTACATATCGTCCGCATGCGTCAAAAAATACGCATTAATGGTTATTACGGCACTACGCGTAACATCGTAGTGTAAGCGCCTTCATTACGGTATCCTTACGCGTAATTGTAACCGTAATTGCGTAATGCGTAATAGCGTAAAATTACGCGTAATGATCCGTAAGCGTAGATTTTTCCATTACGAGCAGCACTGCTCCAATCGCCTACTGACCGTCCCAGTAAACTTGTCCAGTCGGGGCTCTGTCAGCTCTTCCTGTTCAGTAAGCTAGCACTTATTTAGTAGGAGACCTTGGGCAAGGCTCCCCAACACTGCTACTGCCTATAGAGTGCATCCTGGTGGCTGCAGCTCTGGCGCTTTGAGTAGGAGAAAAGCTCAATATAACTGTTTTGTGTCTTGTCTATAAACCTTCCTTTCCTCAGATACAGGGGACTGTACTTTAGATCAGGTGTTTTTGTGGCTACACTTGTTATAGGTGTGAAGATCATGATGGCCAAAGGGGAGGCAAGGGAAGGGGTGTAAACATGGGGGGGCATCAATTGTTTGCTGCGGGGCCGCGGGAACTGTAGTTACGCCACTGGAAACCATTGTTCTTCTTTTTTAGCAGATGGTATGTTTGATGCATACATTTTTCAGGCAATCAAAAATAGGCTCATCCAATGCTTCAGTCGAGATGTCTTCTGGAAGCCATTGGAACTTAAGTCAAACGGCAGTTCCATGATCCATAAAAGCTGTTAATGGCCTGGACACATGACTGATACTAGATTACCGGAGGGGAAGGCAACGTTTAGGTAGACCAGCCTATGTTTGTTGGGTACTCTGGGGGGGTCTACATGAAAAGGGCGCCGGTAAAAAAGGGCGCCTGGTGGAGCCCATATATATACCAACTTCGGCTACAAAAAAGGCGCCTGGTGTAGCCCATATAAACTTTGGCTACAAAAAAGGCGCCTGGTGTAGCCCATATAAACTTCGGCTACAAAAAAGACGCTTGGTGTAGCCCATATAAACACTTCGGCTACAAAAAAAAGGCGCCTGGTGTAGCCCATATAAAAACTTCGGCTACAAAAAAACTCCGGGATATGTTTATTACTATTCCCCCTCCAGGCCGCCATGGATAGTGGGGGAATGAAATAATTCGGCTTCCAGCGCTTGTAGCCCATATACAAACTTCGGCTAGAAAAAAACTCCGGGATGTGTTAATTACTATTCCCCCTCCAGGCCGCCATGGATAGTGGGGGAATGAAATCATTCGGCTTACAGTGCTTGTAGCCCATATAAAAACTTCGGCTACAAAAAAAAGTCAATAATATGGGCTACAGAGGGGCACCTTACTGTAGCCGAAAAAAATATGGGCTACAAAGGGGAGCCCGCTTGTAGCCGAAAACCTTGTAGCCGAAAAAATATGGGCTACAAAGGGGAGCCTGCTTGTAGCCTATATCAAAACTTGGGCGTCCTTTTCTACACCTTGTAGCCCATATTTCCAGAAATAACAATGATGTCTATGGCGGCGCCCTTTTCATACAGGCAGCTCGGGCGCCCTTTTCAACCGATCCCCTCTGGGGAGCATCTTAAGTTCATGGAGGAATCTATCCAACTAGAAGTAGATTGTTTGATCTTAGAAGATGCTTTTTATCTCTGATTGGCCAGATCCGCTTCCTATCCTGCTCTCGCCAACAGAACCACTCAGCACTAAAACAGATATGTCCCTTTAATTGCCCCTATTCTTATCTTCCAACCTAAATGGCTCGGGCTTCACCCATCCAATATCTCCGAAATGAAGCCATTCCCGTATCGGGAAGCCGGGCAACCAGGGCACGGGGTCAGATCGTAACTACGCCATGCATTAGACACGTTAATGAGAAGCGCGTTTCAGAGACACAGAGGATATATTATTAGTAAACTGATGATGATGTTGTTTTCCCCCCTGGAGACACAATTTACTCGAGCCTCGTCTTCTTTTTGTTGCTGCTTTTGACTCCATCCCGTCAAGCTTTTAATGATAATTTATGATACCGTACATAATTCCCCTTGTCATCCTGAATAATACAGGCGGGACCCGAGGCATCAATGTGTTCTAGACAGACAGGGCATTTCGGCATATTTTAATCACAGAGTTAAAACAATGTGTAATATTATCTGCGTGTTGCTGGACAAGCGTTGAAAACACCAGAATTCCCTCACAGCATCCATCTGTAAAATCCCAGCCGTCTCTGGAATGTGAAACCAGATTTATCAGGGGAAGGAGGCAGCAAGACTGGCACCTTTTAATCAAAGTGCACCTGTGGTTCTATAACAAACAATATGTAACATAGGTGGCTAGACAATAAACCTAGCCCTGTCATTTTTTTCTTTTCGATAGGGTTGTTATACTACAACTTAATTTTGCTCTGTTTTCCAATTGCATGCAAACTGCAAAACAACGACATCAGGAAAATATTGAAAATCACAGGTACCCTCTTATAGTGTTGTGACTGCGATGCGATTTTGCCTGATCGCAAAACTCCTGCATGCTGCATTTTTTTCAGAGTTTTCTCCTTTAGTTCCTAGCATCCACTGAAAATTGTAGCAATTGCATTCTAAAATCGCAATGAAATTGTACTGCATTTCCAATTGCATTTTGGGATTTGCAGTGTAAAAACATATCTGCTTGATGAAGCAGGATTGTACCCGTGGAACGCGTTGCACTGAAAAGCATTCAAAAAAAGTTGACAAAATTCAACAAAATCTTGTCTACTTTGGGGAGGTAAGTCCACCACTCCCTCCCTTTTTAAACAGCTTTTAGAAAATGTTATTCTTGTGTTGGCGCCTCTGTTTAAAATTTCAGTATCAGTCCAAGAGTGATTACTGGAAAAGATATTTGTTGCACAATGACTACGCGTTTCGCAGGCTAACCCGTCTTCCTTGGGTTAGCAACAAATTGTGGCAAGTGGCATAGATGAGACAGGAATGAGCTCCTCTATCTATGAGTTTGTCAATGTTAGCCACCTGATTGGATATTTTGGAAATGTCTCAAGTCTGTGAAAGTCTGAACAATATCTGCATTTTCGCATGCATGAAAAAAGGACGCAGTTAAAAAAGGGCTTGGCTTGATAACGAAATGTTGCGGGTGGATAACGAAATCTGATAACGATAAATATCGTTGTCAAACTTTGTTAACGATAAATACCATTGTTAAAACAGAGGGGTAATAATAAAGGAAAGATATTAACCTTAAAAATCGTTACGTAATTCAACAATGCAGCTTAAAGTGAACCTCCGGACTAAAAATCTACTCAGCAGAACTGAAAAGGCTTGGCGTTTCTATAACAGTTTCACAGCATCAGAACTTTGTTTTTCTTACCAAAGAATAATTTTTATCTGGATTTTTAGCTAAGCACCACCCATCAAAGAAAACTGCCCGGGCTTTTTTTCCCTGATGCTGTGTAAAGCATGATGGGATTTCCTATGTTGTTATTCACGTTGCCTAGCAACTGGGAGGGGTGATCAGCACACAGGACAGTTGGAACTGTGTCTCATGCTCCCTGTCACCTCCTTTCAACCAAAAAGATAGCTGCCCTCATGAAATAAAACATTTGTCTGCTCTTTTAAAACAGGGTGGGTAAGAGATTATATTACCTATCTATTTTAATTAAAGAGAATCTGTATTGTTAAAATCACACAAAAGTAAACATACCAGTGTGTTAGGGGACATCTCCTATTACCCTCTGTCACAATTTCGCCGCTCCCCGCTGCATTAAAAGTAGTCAAAAACAGTTGTAAAAAGTTTGTTTGTAAACAAACAAAATGGCCACCAAAACAGGAAGTAGGTTGATGTACAGTATGTCCACACATAGAAAATACATCCATACACAATCAGGCTGTATACAGCCTTCCTTTTGAATCTCAAGAGATCATTTGTGTGTTTCTTTCCCCCCTGCAGCTCACTGAAGAGTTACAAGCTGATTGTTTGTTTCTTCTTGCAGACAGCTCTGCCCCGTTGTCTGTAATTCTGCAGTATGTGACTCATCAGTATGTGAACGGAGGATTTATCCATCTTGTAAAAGATATGAGAGCAGAGAAAAGCTGGCTAATGTAAACAACACACACACACACAGGGGAGTGTGCATAGAGGGGGCACGCATAGCAGATCACACTGAAGAGTTGGCAGCCTTCCAGACACAGACCGACAAGTCTGACAGGGGAAAGATAAGCTGATTTATTACAGAGATGGTGATAGTATAAAGTGCTGCAGTAAGCCAGAGCACATTATAATAGGTTTAGGAACCTGTAGGATGGTAGAAAACACAATGACATTTTTGTTACAGAGTCCCTTTAACATTACTAATTCAACTTAATTACAGTATGTTTGTTTAGGCTGAAGTTCCTCTTTACCCCAACCCTACTCTCACACAGAACCCTCCCCTGATGGTGCCTACAACTATGCCTAAAACTAACCACTCCCGTGGTGGCGCATAACCCCCCCCCCCCCCCCCCGTGGTGCCTAACCCTAACCACCCCCCCGATGGTGCCTAACCCTAACCCCCCGGTGGTGCCTAACTCTAACCACGCCCCTAGTGGTGCCTAACCCTAACCACCCCCCTGGTGTTTTCTAAAACTAATCGCCGTCCAGGTGGTGCCTAACCCTAACCACTCCCCCTGGTGCCTAAAACTAACCACTCCCCAGGTGGCGCCTAACCCTAACCACCCCCGCCCCAGGTGGTGCCTAACCCCAACCACCCCCCTGTGGTGCCTAACCCCTCCGGTGGTGCCTAACCCCCCAGTGGTGCCTAACTCTAACCACCCCCCTGATGGTTCCTAACCCTAAACCCCCCCCCCCCCCCCCGGTGTTTCCTAAAACTAACCGCCGCCCGGGTGGTGCCTAACCCTAACCACTCCCCCTGGTGGGGCCTAACCCTAACCACTCCCTCTGCAGAAACACCCTTTTAAACATAGAAACAATAATATCTTTGATAACATAAAATCTGTACAAGTAAATGAAACAATATGATAAAAACTATAACGTTGCAAGCTTCTAAAACGATAACTACTTCAAAAACTGTAATGCTCTAATGTTGTTAACGATATTTATCTCAGCGCCCTTTTTTCTGCTTGTTTCGCCGTATTCACGATAATTGCATTAAAGTCTATGGTGGCGCCCTTTTCGTCCACCCTCAGCCAGCGGCCTTTTTTCCTGCTACCGCTTTTTCATGTCCACTTTTGTAAATGCATTGTGGACAAAACAGAAATTGTAATTTGTATGTCCTCTGAGTCACCTTCCCTATGTGAAGTCATAACATGCCGTTTCCTAAAATAGCTCCTTCTTTTCCCTTAAAAATGAACTTCGTACTATTTGACCATGACTTTCCAAACATGCATAATCCATGCATCATTTCACTGCATATCTATTTTTCACTTTATTCAATCATTTTTTCATTTTAATTCCATTAAAATTGAATACACGTGTCTGGCACATCGATTGAAACTCTTTCGTTAATGCTTGATCTATAAAATTGATTGTTTTTTTAAAAAAAAAGTGAAGAAAAAAAAATCAAGCTGTGTTTGGCCACCTTAGAGTGAAAAAATTGCTCAAAGCAATATAGAAAAAAAAGCATCTTAAATGCTATACATTGTGTAATTCATAACTCTTTCTGTCCATATGCCAAAAGGACAGCAAGTGAGAGAGGCTAGGTTCACACTCGAATTTGCGTTCCGTAGGATTTTGAGTCTCATTACGGCAATGGACACGGTCACAACAGAACAGGGCCGAACCTTCCATGAAGCCACCTGAATCATTCAGACGGCAAAATCTTGGGGGCAGCATTTGGACAAACAGTTTGGGACACCTGCCTCCTCTCCGCTCTCCCGCCCACCTTCTTGGCACACATACACTGCCCTCCTCATCCATGCATTCCTGAATGCCCATCCATATTTGAACAGTGGCACCTGCCGCCCTTCCCTATGACATCATATATGCCTCTTATCGAGGCATGCTACGGTAAACCCCATCACCAGCTGCTACACCATTGGTGTAGAAGCTGCTGACCAGCTTCTACACCGCCACTACGGAGTCTATACTTTGCTCCTCAGTCTGGTATGCTGGCGCAACGGCTAGTGACAGACATAAGCTGCAAAGAATCATCAGGAACACAGAAAAGATAATCGGATCGCCCCTGCCACCTCTCAATCTCCTCCACACTGCTAGGATGAAGAAGAGGGCCTCCAGGATCTCCTGTGGCCCCTCCCACCCTGGCAGATGCTTCTTTGAGCATCTCCCATCTGGTCAGCGCTACAGAACTATCCCATCCAAAACCACCAGGCGCAGGAACTCATTCTTCCTCCAGGCAGTTCTACTGCTCAATACGACTGACTCTTACCTCATAGTCTGCACTCAGCACGATTGTTTCAGGGGTTTTTCCTCTGTTAACCTGACATACACTACTGCAAAGATGTCACTGTATTGTCTTACTGTCAAAATGTGTATTTGCAAAACTGTAGCTGTAACATGTATAACTCTATTCATTGATACTGTTAGTATGTGAAACTGTAGCCGTAACTGTTATATGTATGATTTGCTAAGGTTGAGTATTTCTGCCAAAGCCATGTGTACGACAAGCAATTCCGAGTATGGCACCACTGTACTTGGCGAATACATTTTTCCTGATTTTTGACTGATTCTTGACCAGTAAAAGATCACTATGACCAGTCAGAGGGGAAGTTTTGGCACACGACCAATGGGGGGAGGAGGGTTGCTGGAACCAAACCGGCCAATACAGCCGCCTGCTGCTCCTTTTGCTAACTGGCGCCGATGGTCTCGCGGGCGGAAACAAGGTATTGTCATTGGGCCAATCACAGCACTTGATTAGTAGCAGCGACATTTGATAAGCTACTGCTGCAAAGTTTGCTTCAAGAAGCAGAAAGTCTAGAACCAGCCATGTAACATATGTTTGTTCCTAGACTTGATTTTTATTGAAGTACAAGCACAATCATTTTTTTAATTACTAATTCCACTAAGGGATTGAAAAAGTGCCAACTCAGACCTCTTAGACAGCTAAATACATTTATTCTTTACTTTCTTGGACTCCTGAGGAAGTGAACCCTGTTCACGAAACGAATTGGATCTAAAGTTAATAGGGAGCATACAACTTACTTCACACAAACCATATATATATATATATATATATATATATACCTTGATTCTTTAAAAGCTGGTAAATGTATCACATGCACACAGCACTAGTTAATAGCAGCACGCGTACACTACCTGCGGTCCTCTCAGCGTATGAGTGTGCGCTCTTAATTTATGTGCCCTGGTCCTAATTGCCGCGCATTATGTTGTAGTGCAATTGCGGACTCGCCACTGTGTTTACTTGCCTAAAAATTATTATGTGCAGCCACTGTCTGAGATACTTGAAAAAAGTTGTATTTCAAAGTACAAGAAAGCAGTAGGTTGACACTGCTGTGATTCAGATCATGAGCGGCAGAGGGGGTTGGCTCAAACGCACTCCCTCCTTTAAGTTCAGCCTGACGTGCTCTGGCACAAAACATGGTATTGGAACATTGGGAAAGAACAAGGAAGGCCAACACTTCTGCAGTCGCTGATTTATTAGATATACCGACATAGGTAGGAGTGGCGTGGTTGGTGGCGGCAGGTGTCAGACGCAATAGCCTGTCGGCCGTTTCATGCAAGACTGCGCTTCTACGAAGGCTGCTAAGGCAGCAGCTTCTGTAGAAGCACAATCTTTTTTTATTTGTTTATTGGGCAATTACCTGCCAAATAAATATTTGGATTTCAACCTCTGTATGAGACAGAGGCCTGGAGTAACTGGCATGCGCCAGGGTAATAATATGTTTTTGTTTGGGTAAAGCCAATCAATGTAGGACCAAATGAGATACTGGGTGCTGTACTGGTGGTGGTATAGGCTACCTGTGCCTGTGGCCAAGGCAGACATGAGGCCTGGCCCTGGAGTAACTGGCACGTGCCAGGATAATGCGTAATAATCGTATTACATGTCCGTGGTGTAGCCCTATGACAGCCACAGTCAGGATCAGTCCTTATAAGGACTATTGTGGTCTACAGTGGTGAACTGCAAGGAGTAGAGCGCCTACAAGCAGCAACAGAAGCAATGGCACACACAGTATCTGCAGTAAAACACACACTATAACAGCCTATCTAACTGTGCCTCTTAATCTGCAGCAGCTCCTCTCCCTACGCTGACTACAGGTAGAATAAAAATGGCTGCCGGATTCATGCCTTTTATAGCAATGGGGGAGTGGCCCGGGTGATGATCTTGTGTGATTGGTCGTCCTGTCCCATGGGACAGTTCAAAGTGAAGGGTCAAAAAATGTCTCTATAGTAAAAAATAGGGAAGTTACAAACGGCCCATATAGTTTGTGTAACTCGGAAACGGGCGAACAGCAAACGTTCAACAGGAACCTTTGGCCGGTCTAATGCTGGGCATACACGGCGCGATAGATATTATCAATCGAGCCGCTGATGGCTCGAAAGATAATATTCAACCTGTCCGATCACCGCGGCGGATCGACTGTGCGCTCGATCCCCGCGGGCAGACAATGGAAGTAACGAGTGGCTGATAAGGAACTGCCCTCGGGGACGAGCGGGAATCGATCCACGCGCCCGTACGAACGAGCGGGGACGCGCCGGCATCGAGCCACCGGCTCGATTCCGGCGCAAACATGCGCCGTGTATGACCAGCATAACACCTGGACAGGGGCATGCGGGAGGGAGATGCATGCCAAATGTCCCTCAAAAAATTACGGAGTTGACGCAGAGTCGAGTTTTAATCCCTAAAGGGCAGAAATCACATTATGCACAGCTCTGGGTGTCAGTGGGCTGTGGAGTGTCACAAACAGAGAAATGAAATAGTACTATCAGAATATAGTGAAATAATAATGCACTGCAACTTAATGAGGCAACAGCAGTAGTGTGCACACAACATTTGGTGTCAGTGGGCTGTGGAGTGTTGTCACACACACACACACAAAAACAGAGGAGACCGATGTGCTAGTCCTCAAAAGGGCTGTTTGCTTTCACAGCTAGTGAGGAACAAGGACACAGGCCTAGCTAATGCTTTCCCTATCTATCTGCAGCAAGTCTGGCCTTGCTCTCACTAACAGTCAACAGCCAAGAGAATTAATCAATATGGCCACCACAACAGCTTTTTGATAGGAGGGTGGGGGTCCAGTAAGGGGAGCTAGCTGATTGGCTGCCATGTGTCTGCTGACTGTGAGGTAAGGGGTCAAAGGTTTAGCTCAATGATGATGTATAGGGGGCAAATAGAACATGCCAAATGTTCGCCATGAATGCAAACAGCTGATGTTCGCAGAATACTGCTCGCCGGCGAACTGTTCCGGCCATCTCTATATATTACCTGCTTCCAGTGTCAGGACAGGTCCCCCTCACTCCTCTCTCTTCAGTGCCGCTCACTGCCATGCAGCCACTCACCTTGCATTTGCAGTCTCTGCATGTCATGTGACATGCATTGAGAGTCGCTTGGTGATTGGCTGCATGGCGTGGTGATGAGCTGCACTGTAGAGGATGGAAGAGTACATGTCATGCTACCGGGAGCAGATAATGTATAATGCTTTGCTGCTGCTCTGCATTACATAAAGGAGCCGGCTCCCATGATGGAAGTCAAATACTTGAGGGGTGTGGGGCGGCCAACAGATCTCTGCCGAGGGGGGGCAATAATAATATAGTTACGCCCTGCATAGAATCAAGGCAGAGCAGGATCACCCACAAGGCAATCCAGACAGGTGCCTGGGGCCTAATTGATCTCAAGGGATCCAGCTGCCACCTTTCTCTGAGCCTCTTCCACCTCAGATTACCAAAATGAGCATAAGGGGGAGTCTACGCTACTCCCTTGACTTTGGCCTCATTTCATCTTAATCCATCTTTGTATCAAGGGGACACAATAACATTAAACTCTCCTACAAACTTAGCCAAAAAAACGAGATTAAAAAGTTTGCGTGGATTTCCATTTTAGTCATGCCGGCATGCAGAGGACTTTCTTCAAGGGACACCCCCCTCCCCTCCCCTTCCCTTTTGTATGAGTAAAGTTACCTGGAAGCCAGTATAATCTACAACAACACCGAGAAAGAGAAATCCTTTAATCTCTGCTGCTGCCATAGAAGTGTCACTATTAGTTCACGGACAGAGTTCATTGTGTTCTAAAAGTATCTCCTAATCATTCTAACTGCCGTGTGGAACTGCCGGTTCTCCGGCTCTGCGCGCTGTGTTTTTCTTACCCCCGCCTCTGGATGTGTACAGGGAGTACATGAAAGTTTATGATTTGGAGGAGAATGGAAAAAAACCCACGTTGAATAGCGGTTGTTTGGCGCGGTGTTGTGTGAGGGCAGGAAGCATTGTTACAGGAATAGACTGCAGAAATTGCTGCTTCTCTCAGTCGTTACAATACTCGGGCCTGACATTGACTCAGTCAGGGTCGTTCGACGCTCCGGCACCGCTAGAGAAGAATTGAAATTTTTGCTTTTCAGAGTGAGAGAAAACGTTTTGTTTTCTCACGCCATTTTTTTTTTTTCCTTTTTAAGCGAAAGCTAAGTGCATTAAAATTCAGCGCGTACTTTTCCCATGTAAAGCAGGGCAGCCTAATGACAGTCCAACGTTCTCCACTGGGGGAAAAATACAAGCGTTCGCTCGGGAAAGTCTTTTATGAGCCTTGGGGAATACTTTGTAGATTAATGCTAATTTCCTATTACCTTGACATACTCCGCTAGCAGCTTGAACAATGCTCTCTTCACCGTGATAATGACGGTGACGGACGGTGAAGACCACCCAGGCGGCACACCCTTTGTGAGGCACGTCTTTTGCCTCTGCATTGTTTTTGTATAGACATTCATGTCAGACTCAATAAAGAGACTCTGAAGCGAGAATAAATCTCGCTTCAGAGCTCATACTTAGCAGGGGCATGTGTGCCCCTGCTAAACCGCCGCTATCGCGCCGCTAAACGGGGGTCCCTTCACCCCCAAACCCACCCCTGCAAGACTTGGTGGTAGTCTTGGTCGTAAATCTTCCCTTCCTGGAGGCAGGGCTAACGGCTGCAGCCCTGCCTCCAGTCGCGTCTATCAGACGCGCATCGCCGCCTCTCCCCCGCCCCTCTCAGTGAAGGAAGACTGAGAGGGGCGGGGGAGAGGCGGAGATACGCGTCTGACAGACGCGCGTGGGGCAGGGCTGAGGCGGTTAGCCCTGCCCCAATGCGGAAGCGCTCCCCCGCTTTACGGAGGGGATTTGGGGGTGAAGGGACCCCCGTTTAGTGGCGCGACAGCGGCGGTTTAGCAGGGGCACACATGCCCCTGCTATCTATGAGGTCTGAAGCGAGATTTATTCTCGCTTCAGACTCTCTTTAAGTCCAAGCTGTAGAAATGTCTTACATGCAGGTGATTTATAAAAGTATGATACAGTGAAGGAACAGCAGAGGGACGGCACTAGAGGCAGCTTGGTCAGGATCACATATGAGGGAAACAGGTGTGTGACTCTGTCTCCGGCCAATGAGACCATTAGGATCACTAAAGTAGAGCTTGGCAGATCCGGGCACCAGACTGCTTAAAACTACAAAGACACTTTTAATTCATCCTCAAAATAGAAACTCGCTGGCTATACCTGCTTTGGCGGAGGACACAGAGTACATTTTGTTTCTGACGAAGCGGGTATAACCCGCAAAGCAGCTGTCAGGCCGTACACACTGTATTGTCTGTCTTTCTTTAGGAACCCTCGAAACCCCCCTAGCGGTGGTTAACCCTTTGACCCCCTCCCTGCGTGGTGTCTAACCCTTAGAACCCCTCATGATGGGATCTAACTCTAAAATCCCCCTGGTGGTGCCTAAACCTAACCCCCCTCCCCAGTGGCGTCTTACCCTAAATCCCCCTTCTTAAACGAAACCCCCGTTCTGCAAATATATGCGACTATGAATGTAAATTTGGGCGCCCGGAGACGACCGATTACCGGCAAGATGGGCCATTTGTTGCAGACAGGCTTGTGGAAAAAAATGGCTTGTGGGGCCTGATTCACAAAGCGGTGATAACTCAGTTATCACGCCTAAAAGACTTTAGGCGTGATAACCTTTGCACTAGGAAAGTTATCACCGCTTTGTGCTGTAACTCGGGCGAAGCTACCGCGCGTACGCACGCGCGCGCGCAATGTCCCATAGGGTTTAATGTGCGCTGCGCGCACCGCGCTTCGCGCGCAAGAATTTGCGCGCGGGAGTTCGCGCGAATTCCTTCAGATCACGCCTAAACTAAGTTTAGGCGTGATAAAGGGCTTTTCACAGGCGTGCAAAGTGTTTGCACCGCTTTGTGAATCAGGCCCGTGGTGTGGATAACTACCTTGTGACTATGCATAGCGGTGTGGATCGCCATGATTTGCTGCAAGAAAGGTAAAATTGGGCACCCTGAGGCTTCCGCTAGCGGCGGCCGCCATCATGCACCCAAATTTCCATCTTATGCCGCTAAATGCGGTTTTTATCATAGGCGCCTATGGCGGCGCCGTTTCCTGGGTTCCTGTGCCCTTTTTTTCATGCTTCGCTCCTACTGCTGCTACACCTAACATTAGCCTAACTTTTACCACTCCAACCCCCCTCCCCCACTGCTTCACCTAACACTAGCCCTTCTACTACCACTGCACCTAACATTGGCCCTCCTACTACCGCTAAACCTAACAACAGCCCTTTCTAGTTTGCATTGGAGAGAACAGGTTGTTTTTTCAGTCATAACATGGTGTCCAGAACAGATGAGATGTTTTTTTGCTGAAACTGAAGCAACTTAGAAGGTGCTTTTTGGTGCAGCCTAGCATCCATTCTGTACGTCACCAAAAGGACTTTTAGAAGTTATGACTCGCTGGTTGGTGGACCCCCAATGTGCTTCCATAGCCCCCTATGCAGATCATGCATTAGAGTGTGCCTGCAGGTGCAGAGTGTGCTGTGGAGCAAAGTATCAAAGTTTTACAAGGGGGTGGGCCATTAATTGTAGTTACGCCACTGCTTAAAGAAAACCTGTGCTGAAAAAAAAGTTCCCCTGGGGGGTACTCACCTCAAGAAAATGGTGAGCTTTTGAAAGGAACTCAGGGTGAGGCAAGTATGTCGTATTTATTTGCAGGTACATCATGTCTCTATTTGAAATAATTTTACTCGATTCGGGTTCACTTTAACCACTTAATGACAAGCAAACTTATAAAAACGTCCTGCTAGAGCCTCTTAACTGCTCCAGGATGTTTTTATAAGTCAAACAGTGCTGCTGCCGCTGTGCGCGTGCATGTGCGCGCCTCGACGCTCCCGCGTGTATGTGCGCTCCCGTGCGTGCATGTGCACGCTCCTGCACATGCACGTGCGTTCCCGCGCACATGAACGTGAGATTAGTGGAAAAAAAAAACACCATAGAAAAAATACACCTTTACTTCCAAATAATATATTGTCACCATACTTTGTACTAGGGACATAATTCAAATCTTGTGATAACCAATGGGCAGATACAATGTGTGGATTTTATGTACAGTAGCAGTGTTTACATTAAAACTATAGGGGATAAAATTAAAGAAATAGTGTATTTTTTCCTTGTTCTTCCCTTTAAAATGCATAGAAAATAAAGTAATTAAAAACAAATATCAACCCCAAAAAGCCTAATTGGTGGCAAAAAAAAACAAGATATAGATCATTTCATTGTGATTAGTAGTGATTAAGCTATTGGCAAATGAAAGGGATGAGCACTGAAAGGGGAAAATTGCTCTTGTCCATTAGGGTAAAAACTGCTTTGGGGTGAAGTTGTTAAATCGGATCCGAGATGAAAGGAACTTGTCTAAATATCTTATCTTTAGATTAGGTAGTGTACACAGCAAATCTAGCTGCAAACAGCTTTAGTAGAATATGATTATTTCTTCCTGTGATACCATGACAGCAGCCATGTTGTTTGTAAACATTACACAGAGGCGGGCTTATCTGCATTTTGAGCAAAAAAACCTAATCCCCCTTCCTCCTCCCTTCTCCCCTCTGCCTCTGAAATCTCTGGCTAGTAATACCTCCCCCTCCTTCTGCCCAGACTGAGCTCCCATGAGCCCTTGCCACTGAAAGTGCCTTGGCTCTCTGAAAACCTGTGGGCGTGGCTTGTTTAGTTTATAGGGAATTAGAGTATTTAAACGAAAACAAAAAATTATTTGACTTGAGGAATGCCCTACAAACAATAGGAAAGGAACACAATTATGCAATGAGTAAAAGTTCATCTCGGATCCACTTTATGTAGGGGGTGGCACCTGGCTCAAGGTTCATGGGGGGAAATGTTTTTGGTTGGGGGGGAGGTATTTGCATTGTTATAGGACCACCCCTGTCTAGGGACCAGAGAAACAATACAGTTTGGAGACAGGCATTGTTTATAACACTGTAACTTTAATTTAAATGACCAGTGAAATGAACTCAGGCACCATCTGTAAAGTCCTCTCTTGCACCAGAGCACCAGTCACAGGCTGAATCAATAAGGCAGCTTTGTAACGCTCGCTGTTCATCCTTTAAGACCTGACGGACGTCAAGAGTTCAGAACAACAGTGCTGCATCTACCACATCTTTAATAAACTTCCTCCGCAGCCCGGGTCCAGAGAGCGTGTAACATAAATTTCAATAAAGTGAGAAGCGGAGCAGAGAGTTCATCGCTGATCTACATCTGTTTCTTGTTTGTTTGTATCTTTAAAATAGACGTTATTGCAGGATTTGACCGGCCACGGTTTGTATAAAGCTGTCTCATTCCGAAATCCCAGAACAAGTCAGGAAAATCAGCCCCGTTGTTTCTGGGTCACGTACTTCAAATGCCGATCACAGTTCAAGCCGGCGTGATGGAAAAGTTCAGCAGACATAAGTGTGGCTGTTTCAGTTTTTTAACAGAGTTAAAGAACTACTCCGCTGGCCGCCAAATGGTATTCAAAGCTAAAAGAGGCTCATAACTTCACGTAACATTTTACTGGGAAAATCTTGTTGGGCATTTATGATAAAGAGCAACGGAAATCTTCTAAAATGAGTCATCAAAATGTCTTTATTCCTTCCAGCAGATACTTAAAGAGACACTGAAGCGAGACTAAATCTCGCTTCAGCTCTCATACATAGCAGGGGCATGTGTGCCCCTGCTAAAACGCCGTTATCCCGCGGCTGTACGAGGGTCCCTGACCCCCCAACCCACCCCCCGCAAATCTTGGTCGCAAGTTGGTCGTAGATTAGCCCTTCCTAGAGGCAGGGCTAACGGCTGCAGCCCTGCCTCACGATAGACGCGCATCGCCGCCTCTCCCCCGCCCCTCTCAGTGAAGGAAGACTGAGAGGGGCGGGGGAGAGGCGGAGATACGCGTCAGACAGACGCGCGTGGGGCAGGGCTGCGGCGGTTAGCCCTGCCCCAACCAGGAAGCGCTCCCCCGCATTACGGAGGGGATTTGGGGGGACAGGGACCCCCGTTAAGCCGCGGGATAGCGGCGTTTTAGCAGGGGCACACGTGCCCCTGCTAGCTATGAGGTCTGAAGCGAGATCTATTCTCGCTTCAGACTCTCTTTAAAGTAAAACCGATGCAGTGTCGTAACTATAATTCATAGGGCCCCTCGGCAAAACTTTAATGGGGCCCCCCAATTTTCACACCCCTTCCCTTGCCTCTCCTTGGTGCCCTTCATGGTCTTGGGGCCCATCTCACAAGGCTCATAGAACAAGTGTGGCCATTGTGATCTTCACACCCATAACAAGTGTAGCCACAAAAACACCTGATCTGAAGTATACCGTAGTCCCCTGTATCAGAGGCAGGGAAGGTTAGAAGTTAGGGCCGCCACAGCTCTGGGCTCCCCTCTACGTACACCGAGTGCACCTATGGAGAGGGAAGGCTCTGGACCCCATAGAGCCTGCCCTCTCCTCTCTGTGCCCTCAGTCCACTGCTGTCCTCCCCGTTGAAGTTATTTAACTAACTGGTTGAATGCACCTTGGGGAGTTCTAGAGTATTCTTATGAAGTTTTGGAAAAGCTCACATCCCTGAGTACTTCCAAAGACGAGTGTATCTGTACTGCGCAGAGGCACAGCTTGCGCATGTGTAGTACGGATGCACATGTCTTCGGAAATACTCACTCAGAGATGTAGAGCGCCCTCTACAGTAGAGCGCCCTCTACTGTTTAAACTTCCTGCCGGGCTAGAAGAAGTGAGGCATGCCGGACCTGGAGACCAGAGCGCAGACAGAGCAGCGGTGACCGGGGGACTGGAGTCGCGCCGGTGGAGCAGGTAATGTATGCGGGAGGGCAGGGGCAGCAGCAGCAGCACCACCACAACAGATTGTGAACGGTTTCAGGCTGAAATCGGTTCACAATCTGTTTGCTGTAAAGGTAGCCATACGATCCCTCTCTGATCAGATTCGATCAGAGAGGGATCTATCTGTTGGTCGAATCTGATGGCAAATCGACCAGTGTATGGCCACCTTTACTTGGTCGGAGAGCTTAATGGCTTGTTTGCATAGAGATAACAACTGGAGTTCCTCAACTCTTCCTGTACTGGAAACAATTACACTGATGTATCTGATCTTAATGTTTTATTTCTTAGCTGTGCTACACATACAAATCATAATATCATCATTTTTTTTTCGCTTCAGTGTCTCTTTAAACCAAAACAAAATACCAAAATGAATGTTACAAACACATAGGATTGCCAGTGGCCACCCCACCACATTCAGCCACTGCACACAGAGGCATAGCTAGACTTTTTAGCGCCCGGGGACAAAGACAGTTTTTGCTCCCCCCTCCGGACAAATTGGGCATGTTCATGCATCAAAATGTGGGTGTGGTCATAGGTGGAGCCTAATGTATAAATGCTGTTAGGATAGCCAGATGTGCCTCCCTTCCCCACATTTGGATAGCCAGATATGCCCCCTATAGTTAGCCAGATGTACCCCCCTTGTTCTGGTGCTGTTAATGCTTCTGCACTCCTTTGCAGAGGTAGGGAGAGAAGCTGTGGCACTTCTGGTAGCCAGTGAGTTGCCTCTCACTTTCTTGGGGGTGTGGTGGCCATGCTCTGCGCCCCCTTACAGTGTTGTGCCCAGAGACATGTGCCCACCCAAAGCTACACCTCTGACTGCACGCTGAAGTTTTCCACATTTTGTCACATTACTGTCACAAACATGCATCAATTTTATTGGAATACCACATGAAAGAGCAATACAAAGTGGTGTACATGTGAGAAGTGGATCAAAAATCAAACATCATTCCAAACATTTTTTACAAATAAATAACTGCAAAGTGGGGTGTGCGTAATTATTCGGCCCCCTGAGTTAATACTTTGTAGAACCACCTTTTGCTGCAATTACAGCTGCCAGTCTTTTAGGGTATGTCTCTACCAGCTTTGCACATCTAGAGACTGAAATCCTTGCCCATTCTTCTTTGCAAAACAGCTCCAGCTCAGTCAGATTAGATGGGCAGCGTTTGTGAACAGCAGTTTTCAGATCTTGCCACAGATTCTCGATTGGATTTAGATCTGGACTTTGACTGGCCCATTCTAACACATAGATATGTTTTGTTTTAAACCATTCCATTGTTGCCCTGGCTTTATGTTTAGGGTCATTGACCTGCTGGAAGGTGAACCTCCGCCCCAGTCTCTAGTCTTTTGCAGTCTCCAAGAGGTTTTCTTCCAAGTTTGCCCTGTATTTGGCTCCATCCATCTTCCCATCAACTCTGACCAGCTTCCCTGTCCCTGCTGAAGAGATGCACCCCCTGAGCATGATGCTGCCACCACCATATTTGACAGTGGGGATGGTGTGTTCAGAGTGATGTGCAGTGTTAGTTTTCCGCCACACATAGCGTTTTGCATTTTGGCCAAAAAGTTCCATTTTGGTCTCATCTGACCAGAGCACCTTCTTCCACATGGTTGCTGTGTCCCCCACATGGCTTGTGGCGAAACTGCAAATGGGACTTCTTATGCTTTCTGTTAGCAATGCCTTTCTTCTTGCCACTGTTCCATAAAGGCCAACTTTGTGCAGTGCACCACTAATGGTTGTCTTATGGACAGATTCCCCCACCTGAGCTGTAGATCTCTGCAGCTCGTCCAGAGTCACCATGGGCCTCTTGACTGCATTTCTGATCAGCGCTCTCCTTGTTCGGCCTGTGAGTTTAGGTGGATGGCCTTGTCTTGGTAGGTTTACAGTTGTGCCATACTCCTTCCATTTCTGAATAATCGCTTGAACAGTGCTCCATAGGATGTTCAAGGCTTTGGAAATCTTTTTGTAGCCTAAGCCTGTTTTAAATTTCTCAATAACTTGATCCCTGACCTGTCTGGTGTGTTCTTTGGACTTCACGGTGTTGTTGCTCCCAATATTCTCTTAGACAACCTCTGAGGCCCTCACAGAGCAGCTGTATTTGTACTGACATTAGATTACACACAGGTGCACTCTATTTAGTCATTAGCACTCATCAGGCAATGTCTATAGGCAACTGACTGCACTCAGATCAAAGGGGGCTGAATAATAATGCACACACCAATTTGCAGTTAGTTATGTGTAAAAAATGTTTGGAATCATGTATGATTTTCGTTCCACTTCTCATGTGTACACCACTTTGTGTTGGTCTTTCATGTGGAATTCCAATAAAATTGATTCATGTTTGTGGCAGTAATGTGACAAAATGTGGAAAACTTCAAGGGGGCTGAATACTTTGCAAGCCACTGTATGGGGCTGTTAAAGAGAATCACCAAGGGCTATAACAATGAAGCTTGTAGCTAGGGATGGTTGGAAATTCTGATTTCTGCCAATGTTGATTACCAATTCTGTGGATTTCTGATTTCCAATTTCTGATTAGTCTTTTTTTTAGGTCTATTTTTGCATTCGCTTGGCCAAATACTTCTAGGTTGACTCTGCACTCTCTGATTGGTCCAATGCTTCCAAGTTCTGTGACTGGATACAAACTATTTTTTCTGCTTCGGACTTTAGTTATTTTGCAATTATTGAAAGGGGAGTGAGGATTAAAAAAAATCAATCCTGGGCATAATTTTTCAAAGGAAAAAAAAAAACAGGAAAAGTAAGAGAGGACTGTTAACAAAATTATTTAATAAGTCGTTAATATCACAAATTCAATGATGCTAAGAGCATTTAAATCAGGTTCGGCAGTGACAGTGAAATTAAACATTAAGTTGGGTGAAGAGGTCTTTCTTAGAAGTTAATTGAATCTGTGAACTCATAGTTTAAGGCAAGTCTGGTCAAAGGAAGTGTTTTAAACAAGAGAGTTCTCATTATTAAACGTATAAATGTACAAAAAATATCTTGTGAACTGCTGTTCCTGGCTGGACATATAAAAAACACCTAACTACACCCTCAAGGTTTACACCCCTTCCCTTGCCTTCCCTTGGTGCCCTTCACAGCCTTGGGGCCCATCTCACAAGTGTCATAAAACAAATGTACTAAAAACACTGGTGAAGGCGCCCTTGATGAGATATAACTGGTATTAGTTATGTAAATGACTTACCTTCTCAGAAGTACAAACCATTGGTAATGGAAAATATATATTTATTGATGAGTATAAGACAACACGTTTCATGGGCCTTAGCCCGCTTCCTCAAGGCAAATTATAAGTTCCTGTGAAGATTCACGAACATGAGTGCCTTAATTAGCTGCCCTCGTGCAAAATGGGGCTATATATAACTTCTATAGGAGGAAGGGAAGGTCAGTAGTTGGAGTCCCCACAGCTCTGGGCCCCCCTGCGTTTACAGGGGCTACTCCCCTCCAGTTATGCCCCTGCTTTACAGGAAGTAATTTAAAAAACAATGAAAATGCAGATTAAGGGCAATCTTTAACTAGATCTCCAATGGCCAGCCAGATTGAACAGTGCAGTATACACTCTGGTGGTCCCTTGTGTGGTCCATTCGGAGTCTGGTGGCGGATGCATTTCACCATAGGCTGCTATGGGAAACGCATCCTCTCATCTAGAAAAAACATGTCAGGACTTTGCGTTCTGTTGGCTGCAAAACATCTGTTGGATCTGTTGCAATCCATCATGTGTGAATGAATCCTTTTAATGGAATAGACAAAGGCAGGGGCGTTCCGTACATTGGGTGCCAGGGGGTGTGGCACACCGGGTGACTGAAAGGGAGGGGGTGTCATAAAGGCTTCCCACAGAGGCTATGAGCAGGCGGGGGAAGCAGTGCCAGAAGGAGGGGCAGCGGGGACAGAGACAGATTCCCCCCTCTCTTACCTAGGTCCACTCCTTCCGCACTCTCCCCCTCCATATATGCGGCAGGCGCAGTGGTTGGGCGGTCTCTGCCTTCAATGTCACTTTCTGATTAGCGCACAGTGAGCAGCATTGAAGGTGGAGACCTGTGACACGTGACGGTGACAAAGTCAAGTCCACCCTTCCGCTGCCCCTCCTTCTTGCACTGTTTCCCATACTGGGGCCAACTATGCTACCTATACTATGGGCAACTGTACCAGCTTTAGTGGGGCAAGTATACTATCTGTACTGGGGGCAACTATACTGGGGTGACTATACTACTTATGCTGGGGCAACTATGATAACCATAATGGGGGCAACGATACTAGCTATACTGAGGCAACTGCACTACCAATACTGGGGGCAACTATACTAGGGCAACTATACTAGCTACCTATACTGGAGGCAACTATACTAGCTACCTATACTGTGGCAACCATACTAGCTACCTATGCTGGGGCAACTATACTAGCTACCTATGCTGGGGCAACTATACTAGCTACCTATGCTGGGGCAACTATACTAGCTACCTATGCTGGGGCAACTATACTAGCTACCTATACTGTGGCAACTATACTAGCTACCTATGCTGGGCAACTATACTAGGGCAATTATACTACCTATACTAGGGGCAACTATACTATTTATACTGGGGGCAACTATACTAGCTGCCTATACTGGGGCAACTATACTGCCTGTACTGGGCGCAACTATACTAGCTACCTGTACTGGGGGCAACTTTATTACATATACTGGGGAAACTATGCTACCTATACTGGTGCAACTATATTACCTATATTAGGGGCACCTATACCTGGTATTATGCTTAGTATGCCACACTCGCTCCTTTCCATTTTTTTCTGGACAGGGGGGGGGGGGGTTCTTTTAATACCCAGCACTGGGTGTCAAATGCCCTAGGTACGCCACTGGACAAAAGGCAAAAAATGTACTTATGCCGGAGACCATATAAAATATATAAAGATCTTTTTATTACCCAAACACTATAATACAAAGGAGTGAAAAGGAAACAGGCAAACCCTGGTAAGGACCCAAACATTGCAAAAATGTATACTGCACATATTGGATTATTTCTAGTGTAATTCTGATGGAAGGAACATGGTAATTAGACTCCAACTTCAGGACCAATAATAGCAAGAGTTCTCCTGAGCAGGTGGAGAAAAATGTTCTGACCATACATTAATAACATAAAATCCATTGATGTCTGCATTTCCAATCCAGCGCAATGGACAAAAAAAATGCCCGTTTTGGGTTGCAGTGTGAACCAAGATTAAGCCTGCCTATAGACATTATGTAAAAGTCACACAGTCTAATAGTGATTGATCGTAATCTGTTAATTACAATTAACGCAACATTTTACGTAAATGTTTGCAATTATAGCCATATGTAACTATGATTTGGACATTCAATCGATTTTATATAATACATTCGCAATTTTTGCACAATGTTCACACAATCTTAGCGTAATTTCTTGCCAACTTTAGTGGTTAATAACATAGCCCCCATACAAGCTATCATCACCAAACTTGCTACGTATGTTCAGGAGAATAGTGGGAACAACAAGGGAAAAAAAATTCCAAAAGACATTTAAGTTTTTTGGGGGAAAAAAATCGATTTTTTTCTTAAAAACTGCAAAGTCTTTATTGTCTTGTTCCCACTATTCTTCTGAACATACAAAGCAATTTTGATGATGATAGCATGTATGGGGAGCAGTGCTGCTCGGATACCCCTTTTCAAAATCCGGATCCGATTCGGATCCGGATATCCAGATATCCGATCCGGGTCGGATATCCGATTTCAAAATTTTCCGATCCGGATCGGATATTCGACCTCAGTATCCGGGGTATCCGTCCGGATTTGGATATCTGGATAGAAAAACCCGAAGTGGCCTTTAAAGAGACACTGAAGCGAGAATAAATCTCACTTCAGTGCTTATATGCATGTGTGCCCCTGCTAAAACGCCGCTATCCCGCGGCTAAACGGGGGTCCCTTACCTCCCAAATCCCCTCCGTGCAGCGGAGGATCACTTCCGCATTGAGGCATGGCTAATGGCCGCAGCCCTGCTGATAGACTGCGCTGAGAGGCAGCCCTGCCTCAACAGTAGCAAAATCTACGACCAAGTTGGTTGTAGATTTTGCAGGGGGGGGATTTGGGGGGTAAGGGACCCCCGTTTAGCCGCGGGATGGCGGCGTTTTAGCAGGGGCACACATGCCCCTTCTGAATATCAGCACTGAAACAAGATTTATTCTCGCTTCAGTGTCTCTTTAAATTGCTTTAAAAACTTTTTTTATGGTAAATGAGGCATGTAGCATCATTATTGATGATGTGGGGACTTAAAATCCCCCCCCCCCCCACAAAAAAAATGGCTGTCAATTAACATCAGGCCTAGGTTCCAGACAGTGGTGGTGCAGTCCACATTGTGTCCAAAGTCCAACCGCACAACTGGGACATGACATTTTTCAGCCAAGACACCTCCAAAAAATTACGCAGCAATTGTGTTTTGGGTTAAATATAGGAGGTATCAGTGGCCTGTGGCACCCTGGCGGTGGGAGCTGCACAGGCAGCAGGAGAAGGGCAATGCAGCAGCAGGTGTCATGTGTGCCAGGAGCATGCCGGACGTGGCACGTGGCAATTGGCACTCTAGCATGTGTCACTTGGCACATGTCACTTGGCACGTGTCACTCGGCACGTGTCATGTGGCACGTATTACTTGGCACGTGGCACTTGACACGTGTCACGTGGCACTTGGCACGTGTCATGTGGCACTTGGCACGTGCCATGTGACGCATGCCAAGTGCCTGCCGAGTGACAGTCAGACAGCAGAGGAGAAGACACTAGTGCACACTAACTGTCACACTGGCACTGCTCACAGCACAGCAGTTCTGTAGAAAGCTAACACAACTACTCTAACAACTACTAGCACTGACTGCAGTACTACAGTACTAACTACACAATAACACAGTAATCCTATCCTCTAATCCCTAACCTAACTAACCTATACTGTAGCTAAGGCTAATAGCTGGCTAGCAGGCAGCTGCTGGCCTGGTCTGTGCACAGCACACACACAGACACATAGCAGCTGCCTGCAGCACACACTCTGACTGTCACACATTGACATCAAGCTAATTAATGATTTAACAATAGTGTAGTGATAGTGAAGGGGTTAATCACTGAACAGCTTTCGGTTTATCACTGTGTACAGCACTTGGTAGGCCAGCAGGCCTGCAGCACACACTCTGACTGTCACACAATGACATCAAGCTAATTAATGATTTAACAATAGTGTAGTGATAGTGAAGGGGTTAATCACTGAACAGCTTTAGGTTTATTACTGTGTACAGCTCTTGCTAGGCCAGCAGCACTGGAGCATGTCTCAGTGAGCATTCCCAAGCTAGGACGATATGTCTCATCATGGCAGCCCTCCTTATTATACAGGGGGGCTGGCCAGTGTTCCTTTCTGTGATTTGGTGCCAGGGTTTAGGCTGGAAACCCTCTGCTTGGCTCAATGAGGTCAGGTACGGCTGGCCAGGGTTCCCCTCTGTGATTGGTTGCTAGGGCTTCTGCTGGGAGCCCTCTGATTGGCTCCAGAACGTCATCTCCTTAGTTAAAGTATTTCAGATCCAGATATCGGAATCGTTTATTTCGCCAAGCATAACAGGGTTATGCCTGGAAATGGATTTGGCACAATACATAGCTCAAAAGGAAGACATATATATAATAGGTATAATGCATGCAAAAGACATCAAGCAGAGGGACAACAATAACGATTTACATAGATCGAACATGACGTGAAATAACATATCATCTTGTGGTTCCTGTCCGAACATAAGATAACTAAAGGACCAGTCTTACATCGAGTTAGTCAGTCCTGTGTCATGGACAAAGTGATTAGCAGAGTCACAGCTCAGACCGTGGCTCGCTGAGGGAGGTGGGAGTGCAGATGGGAGTATTTGGAGGGAGTTTAGGAGCCTGACAGCCGAGGGAAAAAATTAGTTCTTGTGTCTAGCAGTCTTTGTTGAGATGGCTCGAAGCCTCCGGCCCAGTGGGAGCAGATTGAAGTAGCTGTTGCCCGGGTGGGAGAGGTCGTTTGCAATCCTCAGTGCCCTAGATAGCAGCCTTGTGTTGTGTAGTGTAACAAGTGAGGGGAGGGTTCTCCCAATGATCCTCTCCGCCGACTTGATGACCCTTAGTAGTTTGTACTTGTCGCTGTCTGTGGCGCCAGCATGCCAGACCAAGATTGAAGAGCAGAGAATCGATTCAATGGTGGCTGAGTAGAAGTTTGTAAGAATCTCCTGGGCCATGCCAAATTTCCTGAGTTGGCGTAGGAAGTAAAGTCTCTGCTGGGCTTTCCGCTGGTATATATCTGCTAATATCCGCGGATATCCGCGTTATGCACCCAAATATCCGCAGATAGCTATCTGGATTTGGGCCCAGGTATCCGAAATCCGAATCCGGTCGGATAGTTGAAAAAAGGTTGGATATCCGGGTTACCCGGATATCCGGAATCTGGATGAGCAGCACTGATGGGGAGTAATTTGGTTTAATTGCAAATCACGATGCAAAATTACGATTATGCAAAATTTGTGCTCATTATCACTACAGTCTAATCACTCAGAATATTATTAACGGAAAGGCAGGTGTCCAACTGATGTTTAAATAAAATCTGTAATTAAAAATACCCAACCTGGGGAATACTTACCTCAGGAAGGGGAAGCCTCTGCATCCTAATGAGGCTTCCCACGTCTTCCTCCATCCCTCCATTGTGGCGCTAGAAGCCCCTGAACACCAGGGAGGTAAATATTTACTTACCGCAACACAACACAGGTGCAGTAGCGGCTTTCCATTCAGGCTCAGGCGGAAATAGACGAGCCCGATCGGGTCCGCTCTACTGCACAGGCATGAGTCTCCTGGGCCTGTGCAGTAGAGTGGACCTGATCAGGCTCGGGTATTTTTTCCTGAGCCCATCAGAAAGCCACTGCTGCACCTACACTGGAGTCGGGGAAGGTAAATAATAAGGCGCTACTGCGCCACAGCCGACAGGCTTTCTGGAATTAGGATCCAGAGGCTTTCCCCTCCCGAGGTAAGTATCCCCCAGGTGTTTTTTTTTTTTTACTACGCCTCTTTAACCTTTTGGGGACCGCCGCATGTAAATCCTACGCCGCACTTGTGGCTGTCTAAGCCTGATGCGGTGCAGGATTTACGCCACCTGCCATTTCCGCTCCCGACGCGATCGTGCGCACACGAGAGCGGAGATTAAGCTGTCATATGACATCTGACATCTCCCCTCAGTGATCAGGAGCCATCGCGATTGGCTCCTGATCATGTGATCACTATGATCGCCAGTGGATCGTAGTGATCACTGTTAGAGCTGCGGTGGTAGGGGGGGGGGGGGGAAGAAGAGGATCCAATCACCTTTTCTGACATTTCCCCGGTGATCGGCGTTCCCCTCCGCCCTGGCCGGCATCCCTGCTCACTCTGACGTAAGTGTCGGGTCCTGGCTTGACCCGGTATCCAGAACTTACCGTCAGTGCGAGCAAGGATGCCGACGAAAGCGAAGGGGTCTACAGCTGCTCATCACTGGAGCCTGGGAGGTGAGTAAAGGCTGCAGGCTATATGGGGCACCTCTGGCCACACAGGGGATAGGCATACCTACCCAGCCATACTGGGGATCCGGCTGCCTGACCCCCCCCCCCCTCCCCCCAAATGCGCTCCCAATGCATGTAAAATGGCCTGGTCCTTAAGAGGGGGTTGTGCAACCGGTCCCCAAAGAGATAAAGTAATCCTAAAGCAGAGAAAAAAATAAATAATTAGATACGCATCTATGGCAAGGGAAGGCACTAGAGCTCAGAGAGCCTTCCCGGTCTCGGTCCTCCCTCCGTTGTCTAAGACCTTGTCACTGCCAGTTGCCACACACTCCAAAAACATTCTTTTGTTTTTATTTTTTGCTGAAGTTGGACTTTCATATTTTTCCTTGGTCTATGCAGAAGACAATTACCAACATTGCCGACGGCTGGTATAACAGTGTAATGTAGTATGTAGATTTATTATGCAAACAGCGTGATAGATGCATAAATTGTTCACACTACCGTTTCTAAAGACTGTAAACAGGTGGCTTGTTTTCCTGAAATACAGGATAGAATATTGTCACCAAACCTGTAATTAATTGCTCAGATCTACTCTTATCTTTTTATACGAAGACTAAAAGCCCTCAATGTATATCAACAAGCTGTTAACCGTGAACGCCACAAAACCAATCTTCTAGCCTGCAGAAGCTACACATACACTTACAGGGTTACTTAAAGGGAATCTAAAGTGAAAATGAACATATGAGATAATGAATTTGTATGTGTAGCACAGCTAAGAAATAGAGCATTAACCTCTAGCCGACCGGACCCAGCAGCCCCAGGACCGCCTAACGGCGATTGGCGTAAGGTCCTGCGGGCCTGTTTTGCAGGAGATTGCGTGCATCCCTGCTTGAGTGGTAAAGTTCCTCTCCGCCATCAGCCTCCCAGCAGCGATCGCCACTAGGAGACTGTTAGACCAGGGATGAGCAGATACTACGCCAGTGCAAATTTACGCAGCGTAGTTCGCATCTACGCATCGTAGTTCGAAGGTGAAGTTTCAAAACTACGCTTACGAATGTACGCATAGCGAAGTACCGCTACGCGTAGCTTACGCCCACTATGCGTAGTTAACATGTGTTTCGCGTAGTGAACTACGAATGCGTTACTCACGTCTAATTTTCCGCGTGCGATTGTATGCTTACAAATTAAGCATTTACAGAGGAATTAATGCGCAGAATTTTCTGCATACGGGCATAAGCGTCCGCATATACTACGCTTCGCACTACGCGTAATTGCGTATTTTAACACGTAGTCTACGAAATGAATACAAAGCGAATATTTGATTGCGAAGCCGTAGTTTGCCGAAGCATAATTGCGTAAAACTACGCGTAGTTCCAACGTAGCGAAGTTGGCTGACTACGATCATCCCTGTGTTAGACGGCGAAACGTCGTCTGATTAGTCTGTGCAGTGCTGCCATCCATGGCAGCGCTGTACTGGGGACAGCCCATGTGACACGGCTGTCCCCCTGGGAGAGACAGAAGCGATCCGCTGTCGTAGGCTGAAGTCTATGACAGCCGATCGCAGTGATTGGCTGGCTGTGGGAGGGAGGGAGGGGGTAACAAATAAATAAAT
Source organism: Hyperolius riggenbachi (assembly GCF_040937935.1). Taxonomy (NCBI): domain Eukaryota; kingdom Metazoa; phylum Chordata; class Amphibia; order Anura; family Hyperoliidae; genus Hyperolius; species Hyperolius riggenbachi. The sequence continues at coordinate 36,686,136 of NC_090651.1, read as the reverse complement.
AAAAAAAATTACACATTTTTATAAAAAAATAAATAATGAAATGTTTACAGAAAATAAACAAACATCTGGGGGGAACAGGGGGGGGGGGGGGAGTCATTTGTGTGCTGAGTTGTGCGGCCCTGCAGCTAGGCCTTAAAGCTGCAATGGCCCATTTTGTGAAAAATGGCCTGGTCTTTTGGGGGGTTTAACACTTTGCTCTTTGCTAAGTGGTTAATAGCAAAGAAAAAAGTCTCATATTGTTTTCCAGGACAGGAAGAGTTAATGTGTACCAGAGACATTAAGTTGTAAAGATTTGATACTTACCCGGAGCTTCCTCCAGCCCCATGAGCTCCTCTGAGTACAACGCTGTCCTCCCGCGGTCTGCCGCTCAGCCTCGGTAACTGGCTCAGTCGGGTCCAGTCTGGGTCTTCTGCGCATGCATGCAGGGCCGGATTTGTACTCTTTACCACCCTAGGCCACTGTCACCAGCCGCCCCCCTTCAGTATAGGTAGCGAGATGACCCCTTCCCTCAAGTATAGGTAACCTGATGACCCCCCCAGTATAGCTAGCCAGGTGACTCCTCCCCCCTTTTCCTCCAGTACAAGTAGCCAGATGACCCCTCCCCTTCCCTCTAGTGTATGTAGCCAGATGACTCCTCCCCCCTCTCCCTCCAGTATAGCCAGATGACTCCCTTAATCCCTCTTTTTCCTACATCCCCCACCTTTCAGTATAGGTAGCCAGCTCGCCTTCACACCGCAGCAGCCATCAGTGTCACTCATTTCTCTGCTTGTCTCCAGTGCAGAAGCTTCCTCTTCCTTTCTGTCTCCAATGGTGCCCAAGTCCATAGCCGCCGACCACAATGCAAACGTGCACAGAGATCAAGATGACTGCCTGTGCTGGAGAGTACCGTGGTCAGGCGCTCGCCTGATCTCCCTGCATTGCAGCATTTGCAAGCTTGCAAACGCTGCACCAGTTTAGCCTGTTGCTTTGGTGCCCTTCCTCCTGTGGTGCCCTAGCCCATGGCCTAGGGGGCCTTGGCCTAAATCCGGCCCTGCATGCGTGGGAGGTCTGCTCATGCGCAGACCACGATTACAATGCGTTTTCGACCTCCGACATCAGAAAAAAAATAGCAGAAAATATTTTAAACTACTGAATCGCAAAGAAATAAAAAATCACATAGCGGCATGATTGCCAAGCGATTTTCCTGTTACACCTATTATAGGACCTCAAGTGCACAAAAATAATGAAGCAGACTCAACAGCTGCGATCGGGAAAAAACATGTCACAACAAATGCAGCGCACTAATGAAAACACCACCATGCCCAAAATTGGTCGATGACTGGCCAATTAAAATTTGATGTGTGTATGCACCTCAACCCATTATACTTCATATAGTCTGGTAATTCCCAGGCCTACTACTTGTGTCACCCAGCTGGTTCTACCACCAGTGTACTTAAAACAGGGGTGGGGACGCCCATTGCATAAAAGATAGGCGCTCATGCTAGCTGCACAACCATAGCAGTTAAAGCACCTATTTTTTCACTGACCTGAGGAAGCAGGCAAGCAACCACGAAATGCTTTGTCAATGTTATGTGCTCACATAAAAGACCTTTTTTCAATAAACTAATCCAAATTCTTCAAGAGTGGTAATATTACCTCTCTGTTTAGAACATCAACAGCTTATTAGCCTATCTATTATGCATTGGGTGCCTCCACCCCTGTTTTAAGTGTCTTGTCATACCTCTTTAGAGGTGATCGTTTTTTAGTTTGTCCTACAGAACATTCAGAGTAGAACCACCCAGTTCCTATTACAGACTGGGAAAACTGAGCGGGGACAGTTAAAGAGGAGCTGTCGCGAAAATCTTAAAATTTAAAAAACACATACAAATACATTTCTTCCAGAGTAAAATGAGCCATAAATGACTTTTCTCCTGTGTTGCTGTCACTTACAGTAGGTAGTATAAATCTGACATTACAGACAGGTTTTGGGTTAGTCCATCTCTTCATGGGGGATTCTCAGCATGGCCTGTATTCTTTATAAAGACATTCCCTTAACCACCTCGGCGTTCTGATTCCCAAGGATTTCTGTCCAAAAAGCGGTACATTTAATTTTCAGCACCTTTTTTCCTGTAACTTACCAAAATGAGCCAAGCAGAGTTTAGTATACATTCTGAGTATAATAAAAGTGTCAAACACTAATTCTTGTCAAAAATAAAATAAAATGTATTAATGACAAACTGAAATACCTTGCATTTTTCCTCAATGCAGAAATATAAAGAAAATGCAGAAATAAATAAATCAATGCAGAAATAAATAAATGAAGGCAGAAACAAAATTATACAGGGTTCAAGTGTACTTTAGAACACTTCTTTAGTGTGGTAGATCTTGAAGCATGGTAATGCGCAAAGTGGCACGTCACAATCTGGGCAGTAAGTGCGGGTCTCCTTCCGCATCTTTTTGCCATCCTTGTCCTTCTTATTGCAGCAAACAACGCACCTTCTTGTAGGGTTTGCTTTCTGTGGGGTCGGTGGCAAGTACTCCACAAAGTGTCTCCCTGAAAGCCGTGCCGGATTCACGACATATGATGCCCTGCGCCCCGGTCTAGATGTTGACTCTGGTGGGGGGTACTTCATGCAGATTGCTTCCGTCAGCTGCCAGACAAAGTCATGGTGGGGTACAGGCCTTACACAGCTTTTCTTGTAGAGCACATAGCCATTCCACAAGCACTGCTCAAGTAAGTGGCGGAAATTTTTTTTATAATATTTCCGCTGCTGCTTGCGGACAGCCGGATAGAAGGTCATGGCTCCATCAGCCCTGTCCACACCCCCCCCCATAGTGTTGTTGTAATCCAGTATGGCTTTGGGTTTATCCACCTCCTGTTTACCCCTGTTGGTGGTGCGGACAGTCTCGGCATTATGAATAGTGCTGAGGACACAGACATCACGTTTGTCCTTCCACCTTAGAGCCATCATTTTGCCTTTCTGCCAGGCAACGACCTCCCCCTTTTTCAGCTTCCTGGCAGAAAAGGCCGGCGGCAGATTGCGACGGTTAGCCCTCAAGGTACCATAGGCATCGGTTTTATGCTGGACCAGGTAATCAAAAAGTTCAGGGGAGCTGTAGAAATTGTCTGTCGTTAGGCAGTACCCCTGATCCAGCAATGGCTCAATTAGGGTTAGGACAGAGGAGGTGGCACACCCAAACTGGCTGAACTGAGGGGCAAATTTGGTGCCTTTGCCCGTGTAAATTACAGAGTTCCAGATGTACCCGGACTTGGCCTCACAGAGCATAAACGACTTCACCCCAAAGCGTGCCCTTTTTGATGCAATAAATTGCACCCAGCTCAGTCTCCCCTTATATGCCATGAGGCTTTCGTCAACCGTGATGTCGCGATCTGGAACATACACAGCCTTGAAGTTCGCAACAATCATCTGGTATATTTCCCAAAATTTTTCAGCTTGGGTGCGGGATGGGTGGCCTCATCAAACTCCTCGTTGTTTCCGAAGTGCAAATACTTCATGATGAGGGTGTACCGTGGCTCGGACATAACAGATCCAAAGAAGGGCGTACTGAGGATCTTATTAGTGGTCCAGTACCACTTCTGCAGCGGCTTACCAACAACTCCCTGGAGGATGACGAGCCCCAGGAACACCCAGATGTCGTTGCTGGTCACAGGTTCACCTCGGCTTCCTCATCACTGGTCTCCGTCTCCGAAGACAGGTTACCGGGAACCTCGCAGTCTGTCGATTCCTCTAGGAGCTCGTCTTCGCTGTCGCTTGCCTCGAGGACATCCAGCAACTCCTCGTCAGGCACACGCCTCCGGGAGGACGAGGCCATGACCCCAAGCAGGGTACGGGGTCATGGGCAGCGACAAAAAAAACAAAAACCAGCAAAAGCAAACGCACAGGGATCACAGCGTCTTGAAAAAGACGGAAAGCAATACGCAATCTGACAGTAATATGAACGAAGCTAAGGCTGGAAAAAAGCAGTAATCACACAGAAATCGCACAGAAATCACAGATGATAGCTGACAACAGACTAACACTGGACGCTGGGGACTCTGAAACAGGGAGAGGCAGTAACGGTTCAGGGCTTTTATTGAGAGCTGACAGGTGTTTGTGTTTATGCAAACAACTTTTGAATTACAGTAGCATGATTGGATTACATAGAGTTTGTTTCCCTATGTAATCTAATGATGCTGTCGCCGCGACGGACACTAGGGGGCGCAGGAGCCGGCGTCAGAGGAAGTGGCTGGGCTAGGCCATCTTCCCTGACTGCCGGATCTCCGGAGAAGAGGGGAGTGGGGACCGGAGGATCGGGGGAGCCTGGGACCGGCGATCAGAGCCCAGCAGGAGGGAGAGGGAGCCCCGCAGCAGCCGCAGCAGCACAGAGAAGGCGGCCGAAATCACGCGCTGCACAGCGGTGAGTGGGGAAAGTGCTGGACGAGCTGAGCTCGTCCGAAACACTAGCAGCAACTTTTTCTTGGACGAGCTCAGCTCGTCCAGAACGCTAGGGTGGTTAAAAAGATTTATACAACGATGCTGGCTGCCTCCCTGCTCACCGTAAACTTTTTTTGGGCAGATGGACGGAGCAACTGCCATTCACTAAGTGCTTTTAAAAATAAAGAAAACCCTAAGAACCCCCTATGAGAAGATGGGCTAGTCCAAAATCTGTCAGTAATATCAGATATCTACTACTTACTGTAAGTGACAGCAACATAGGAGAAAAGTAATTTATGGCTCATTTTACTCCAGAAGAAACGTGCTTCTTATTTGTATATGTTAACATTTATTTTAACTTTTAAGATTTTCGCGACAGAGGTCCTTTAATTTCTTGCCTGTTCTGATGGTGGTTGCAAGGATTTGTGAGTATCCTTAAAGAGACTCTTCAACAAAATTTTCATCCTTATTTCTTCTATCCTATAAGTTCTAATGTGCTCTGTCTAACTGAAGCTTTTCCTAATTGCACAGTGGCTGTATTATCTCTGTTATATGATCTAATCTTCTCTCCTCTGCCGGCTCTGTCAGGCTCAGGCAGTCAGGCTGGAATGTGCTGTGCTGCTTGTGATTGGATAGAAGCTATACACACCATCTCCAGGCCCCCTGCACACTCTGAATGACTCACACACTGAGCTACTCTCAGCCTATCACTTGCTATGTCTTTTGTTTTTAAACACTGCCTAAAACTGGCAATTACAAGCCAGGATTGCAGCAGGGAGTGGCAGAAACAGCACAGAGGGGCCCAGGAGAACATAATGAATAGAATGGTATGCTTTTTATTGTAAGAATTTTAGAGTACAGATTCTCTAACATATTGCTTTTCCGTATCTTACACGATTCTGCACCATTGGGCTCCTGGTCTCCTTTTGTCTTTTAGATTAGCTTGGGGTTGTTACAACCACAGGAGCCAACAACACAAGCTATTTATCACCAGTGTGGTTGCCCCCCCCCCCCCCCCCCCACACACACACACACACACCTCTTTTTTGATGGTCCTCACTGCTCTCCCCTTTCCCCCTGTAACGCACTGGCTGCAAAATGCACTGCAAAAATAACAAAAAAAAATTAGGAAGATGTTTTTGTTATGCAGGTTTAACTGAATACGTTTGCATAGGTACATAGGTTGTTTTTTTTTCTATCTTGCTCATGGTCCGTTTCAGTCTGTGTAGCATTCAGACACATCACCGTACGCTTGGCTAACCCATGGCTCTTGTTGTCATCAAACTCCTCAGAAAGGAAAAGACTGCGCGAACGTGGAAATTCATGTATTCAGTACATTTGCACCTTCCAGGCCGGCTACTTGTCAAGCTCTCCGTCACATCGACAGTGCGGTACTGAGCCGGAAAGTCAATCTGGGGCACAAGACAAAACTGTTTCTGGGTCACTAAAACAATCTAAGCTATGGATGACTTCTAAAGACACAACAAGAGAGGTTTAGAATGCAGTACGTACACCGGTATAGCTCTGTCTAGAAATTGCAGGCTTTAGAAATCAGTTCACGTGTTCCATCAGAGGTCCTTGACCTCCCTCAGACTATGAATCCCTTCAAATGTACTTTGTGGCAGGAAAAACACACATGAAGAAAGAAAGAGTCATTTCGGTGTGTGCCTCACAATAAGCTATACTGTGCAGAGGGCCCTCAGTGGTTGGGTTAACTAGATGGGTTCAGCTCAGGGGTCGAGTGGGGCGTGGACGCGGGTGGATGGCGTCCACTTACTATTTCCCGAGGGTGGACGCCGTCCACCCTGGCATGTGTGGAGGGAGCAGCGCAGTGGAAGGAGAGCTGTGAGCAGCGGTGGAGAAGGTGGGCCATCTCCACCCCCCCCCCCCCTTCCCTCACCTTGGGACTCTCCTTCCCTCGCTCTCCCCTCCAGAAGTAATGTGCGAGCAGCCGGCAGCGGGCGGGACTTACCTCTCCTCGTTCCGGCGCCGGATCTGCGTGCCGCTGCTCTGATCTGGACCAGACCAGTCTAGCGGCAGTGGAGTGCTCGCGCCGGAACGAGGAGAGGTAAGTCCCGCCCACTGGTTCAGCTGAAAAAGAGGACACAGAACCCTATATGCAATTCTCCCAGTAGATGATTTTTATCTTATCTTTAAAATAAGTTTTCAGCATTTCGCAATTGAAAAGTACCCAAAAAGTTGTGGGAAAAGTACTATCAAACTACTATCAAAATTATTTTGAGTATTTTCTTGCTCGCTGGTGGTTTAACCTCCCTGGCGGTAAGCCCGAGCTGAGCTCGGGCTATGCCGCTCAGGAGGAGATCCCCGCCCCTTGTGGGGTGATTTTCACCATTCAAAGTGCTGTGCGCGCAGCCAGCACTTTGCTAGCCACGCGCAAAGCTTGATCGCCGCCGCTCTGCGGCGTTCGCCCGCACGCAGCGGCGGAAGAGGGCCCCCGCCAGAGCCCTGCGCTGCCCGGACCAATGAGTTCCAGGCAGCGCTATGGGCTGGATCTGGTGCGCCTGACGTCAGGACGTCGGCTGACGTCCATGACGTCATTCCGATCATCGCCATGGCGACAGGAGAAGCCAAACAGGGGAGCGCGTTATATACGCGTTCCCCTGTTTGCTATTGATGCCGGCGACGATCGCACTAGAGGGACACATGCGCCCTCTAGTGGTGTTTCATGTAGCTACCACTCTGGTAGCTTTACATGAAACAAACAAAAAAAAAATTTTGGCCCATTTGCCCAAAAAAATTAACTGCCAGGGAGGTTAAAGGACATTTTATGACAAGGGGCCATATGCAATCAACTTTTTCTCCTGAGTTTTCTCCTATGAGATAATTTTTAATCTTTCTATTTATAATGCTAACAAGTCCTAAGGCCCTTCCACACTGAATCCACTGCATTGTGCTGCAAGGGGGCTTTACACATACAGCATGGTGCGGCGGGGACCAACACAGTAATTAGGTAACATGTGCATTTTCAGTGGCAGTGAGGCATACTTTCATTGTTATAACACTCACAGGAGGCACACTGGTGGCATGAACTTGAGTTCAATTTATCACATGTCACACACACTACATGTTATGGGGTGTCAAGTACCGTGTAATAAATTGATCGCAAGTTCATGCCAGCAGTGTGCCTCCCTCTGTGAGTATTATTACACTAAAGGGTGGCAGAAGTGCAGGGTCGTAACTAGGAATCACTGGGCCCCCCTGCAAAACTTTGGATGGGGCCCCATCTTGCCAACCCAGTCCCCCCCCCCCCCCCCTCGCTTTCTACACATGTAAACTAAGAACCAATGTTATCTATTTGGCTAGTGCACACTTGAATGTGTTTTCCCCGTGCAGATAAAAACAGACAGCAGCGAAGCACTGAAGGCAGAGTCCTGAGGTTCATTTTTTGGAAACTTTCATTGTACTGTGTGTAGCACTATATTGCACCGCATGTTACTGCTTTTGGGCTACGTTGTGATCTGATCACAACAAAATTGACTCAGTTTGAAAGGCACTGTGGTGACATATAGAATCAATGCAGTAAATTATTCAGGATGCTGACTTTGACAGTAATGTTCTGGATTTCAGCATCAGAAACACCTCTTATCAGGGCCGGATTTGTACTTTCTGCTGCCCAAGGCCCACTATCATCAGCCACCCCGACCAAACGCCCCAAGCACAGCAGGGGTTCGATTGCAAACTCATCTGAGGACAGTTAGTGCACTAAAAGAAGGCAATGGCGGCATAGGCAATTTAACACTTGCTTATACAGTTGTCCCCCCCCCCCCCCCCCTCCCATCCCAGAAGGAGTTTGCCTTTTGCAAAATCAAGCTTGCTTATCTCTAATAGGGGGCAGTGCACTTTAAAGAAAAAAAAAAACACTTAATACCATGTACCATATTTTGATTCTAAATTATGTACAGCACACTGCACACAATTAGCACCCCACTGCCGCCCCTTGCTTTCCAGGTGCCCTAGGCCATGGCCTATTCGGCCTTGTCTGAAATCCGGCCATGCCTCTTATATTTATATATTGCTGTACAATGAATGTAGTTCTGCCCTCTGAGTGATGCTTAACCTAGGCTGATTAGCTATGCAGAATTCTCTCCACCCCCTTCCCCAAGAATTCTGGGAGAGCAGGTATATTTTGTACTGGTTTCGGAGCTCTCAGTAACCGAACATTATGAAGCTGCACCTGGCAGAACTAAAGATGTCGCCACCAGTAATAAATTTTAGAATGTAAATCAGGAAGAGGAAAGAGTTTACAATGGGCAAACACTGACTAAACAATATATAAATGAACATTGTAACAAGGGAAAAAAAAAGTAATTTAAATAATGACATTATATTCACTACAGTTCCTCTTTAACCACTTGCCGACCAGGGGAATTTTCACTGATCGGTGCTGCGTGGGCTCTACAGCCCGCAGCACCGATCAGCAGTGCAGCAGGGCGATCAGACTACCCCTTTTTTTTCCCCACTAGGGGGATGTCCTGCTGGGGGGGTCTGATCGCCGCCGGCCATTAGTGGGTAGCGGGGGGGGGCTCCTCAAAGTCCCCCTCCGCAGCGTTTTGTGCGCTCCCTCCCTCCCCTTACCTCCCTCTCCCTTGCTGGGCTGCCCTGCGCATTGTGGGATAGGCTTCAGCCTATCATATGCCGGCGATCCCCGGCCAATCAGAGGCCGGGGATCGCCGATCTGACTTACGGCGCTGCTTATGATGTAAACAGCGGGGATTTCTTCCCCGCCTGTTTACATTTTGCCGGCGAGCCGCTATCGGCGGCTCTCCGGCTGTTCACGGAGACACCCTCCGTGAACTGACATGGAAAGGCCGCTCGATCGGCCGTTTCCATGGTAACCCGCAGACGACCAGTTTACGCCAATCGGCGTTAGCTGGTCGTCAAGAGGTTAAAGCAGACCTGAACTGAAAATTAAAAGTCAAAATAAAAATACACACATCTTACTTACCTCCCGTGTAGTCTACGTATCAATCTCTTTCTCCTCTCCTGCGTCGTGCTTGCCCACTGTGATAAATGGAATTCTTCATCCTCCATTTTGAAAATGGCCAATACCCCATAACAGCTTCCTGGTCAACAAACTGTTAAACTGTAAAATCGCCCACCTGAGCCATAAGGAAACATGGACATTAACTTGCTCATCTGTTGTCCTTTCAGTTATAACTGACAACAACTGATCAACATCTTGTCAGAAATGGAAGAAAGAAAACATTGCACTTCTGAGAGGAACCAGCGGCAAGGTAAGTATGTCATATTTATCATTTGCAGGTACAGTACATCATGTGTTTATTTTAAATAATGTTACTCTGTTCAGGTTCACTTTAAGCAAAACTATCATACATACACACAGAAAACATGGCCGACACCACTGCGTTCCACTAAGCCTTGTGTTCTATGAGTATGGATAACACTATATCGTGCGTGACATTGTGCCAGGAAAGTAGATACACACTCCCTTCCCTTTCATACTATTCTGTTTACTGCGACAGTCTTGGGGTGCGTCCAGCGCAATCTCTCCTGGTTCTCTTTAAAAATCCTGTCAGTATTAATTTTCCAATGTTAGACAAGCTTCGCGGTGCCCCAGTTTCCTGTCTCTGTAACTCATTCATTTAGCATATTTACTCAGATTTAACCAAGCTTACTGTTTAATTACACCAGGGACGGGAGCTTATAGTGGCTATATTACAGCTATCCAGTCATGAGTAGAGGTTATCGCTGGCAGCATGCGTGGCGGTGGTACAAAAGCTCAGAGGCCATTGGAGATGTCAGCCGCTCACACACATCCTGATTGTTTCTTTATTGTTCCTCTGTAGGAGTGGAAAATGTCTTGTATCGACCGCGACCTCCGTACTCTCCTCAGTGGACCTGCTGGGATTACAACACACCTGTCACACACACATGACATCTCCAAAGCAGCCATTTTGTGTATCAAGCATTTGTTTAAAGGCGGACCTGAACTCAGAACTTCCTCTTTGCTCTAAAAGAAAAGCAACAGCATATTAACCTTGTTACAGCTTACAGAACTCTTGCAATACATCTGCAGTGTGTCTCCTTCCTGCTTTCATGGAAGCAGAAAAGGGTTAAGACCCTGTGATTACATATTTTTAGCCGAGACTGCCAGTGCTTAGGTTAATGGAAGTCTATGGGCGACGCACTATGGACTTGATTCACTTAACCGTAATAACTCAAATATCACACCTTATCAAAGATATCGCACCTTATGAAAAGATATCACACCTTATCAGAGTAGCATAGCAAACGCTACGAACCCGCAGGGGCGCAGGGCAGGACGAGTGCCATTGCCAATTAGCAGGCATAAGTTCGTAGCGCTCGCTATGCTACTCTGATAAGGCGTGTTAACTTTGATAAGGTGTGATATCTTTGATAAGGGGCTTGAATCATAAAGCCGAGATAACTCTTATCACGGTCGCGCTAGCATCTTACACACGCTATAACGTTTTTCGTGTGCAAATTCATTACGCCATAAGCTTATTTTATCTTCAGGTTCACTTTAAGTGACGATCTGAAGACTAAAGACCTATCCCTCTGAGTGAAATGCTCGTAAATTTAAGGGCCACATTTGGCTGGCTGCCCTAGGCCTGAGCCTGTATGGCCAGTCTATAACTGCGGGCTTGTATCGCCACAGAACACAACTTGCTTTTACAAAAGCTCTTTATCCGCCATTCAGACTCTACAAATTAAAACCTGGAAGCTTAGTCAATAAGAAGAGGCAATCTACATACACGAGAGCAACCGCCTGCGCACTCTGAAAAATGTCCCCATCGTTCCCTCCATAAAATGGTTCCTAGACAGATGAAAAGTGTCGGCAATGCGGTACGCCTGGCAGAATTATGTAGTTAAAAGACCCATAAACAGTTTAACTCATTAGGTGTGTTCATCTGGTTTGCGGAGAACAAATCCATTTGCCCGTCCAGAAGGGTGAGCTTGGCACGGGGAGGTAATAGCCGAGGAAGCTGGAGCATTCCGAAAAGGCTCAATAAAAAGACAGCATGTTTTCCAATCTGGTCTTTTTAAAATATCCATTATAGAAGAGCTTTAGGGATTAAGAGGATTAGATTCGATGACACATCTGTCCGGCTGCCACGGAGGAGGTGGAAATCTCCGCCGCCGCTTTGAGTTATATACATGAGCCGCGTTTCAAAACCCGGCAACAAAACAAGCCGAACGCGTCTTCCTTATCGCATCGCAAATTAACAGACGCCCCCTGCTGGGCCTTCGCATGCACTTATCTGTTTTAGCACGAGTGCTGTTCGCTGCGGTGACGGCGTATCGGATCCCTCTTTTTGCAGAGATGGCGTATGACATGGGAATGGAGCTGGGATCTGATGCCAAGTGCTGCCACGGGTTACACGGCTGAATTAAAATGCATTCTAAATACTTCTTTGAAAGAGAAATCTTGTTCTTATTATAAGCTCAGTAAAGCTTACAAATGAAGATGGCATAACATGTAAGAACTAATACTGTATTAAAGTGGACCTGAACTCTTGCACAGGACAGAAGGAAAGCAAAGAGAAATGCACCCTGTATGTATTTAGAGAGTTTAGCCCGTTTTATTCCCCCTCATCTGTGACTTATCACAACTGTAATGTGATCTCTCACCTGTATCACCCGACTGTCATGGCAGATAAGCTCTTTTGAAAGCTCAGGATGTTAATATATATGCTTCCATGAAAGCAGGAAGTAGTCACACTGCAGTTTTATTACATTTATTACATTTATTACAGATAAATGTTTTTCTTTAAAGGGATACTTAAAGGACACCCGAGATGAAAATAAACTAATAAAATAAACAATTGTATCTATCTTCCTTCTGCTAAAAATGACTTTTTAAGATATTCCACAGTTTTATTTTATGTTTAAATCTACTTTTTAAGTTTTAACTGTTTTAATGTTTTTGCTCAATGACACATTCATTAAAGTATGCCAGAGCTAAAATCTATGAACTGTTGACCCTTTTTATCACTTTCCTGCTCGCAGAAGCCATTTTCTAGTGTAGTCACTTCCTGTCTGAGTCAGGACTGAGTCAGCCACTTACATACCTGATATTTAACTCTTTCGGGCAGAGAAAGAAAAAAAGGAACACAGCATAGTTATTTTTGTGCTAGGCACTGTACATACACATGTCTATCTCACCATGTCACATGTCACCTCGGGTATCCTTTAGGCTAGTTACACACCAGGACGTTGCGTTTAGGGGACGTTATAGGGCACATAACGTGCCCCTAACGCAACACCTGGTGCTCTCTGGTGTGGATGTCGGAGTGAGCCGCGTTGTGCAGCTCACTCTGGCGTCCGTGATGCCGTGATGCGTACTCTTGGACGCATGCGGCATCACGTGGTCCCGCCCGGCCAATCGCCGCACAGAGCGGCCGCTCCAGGAAGTAAACACTGCACGTCACTGAGTGCAGTGAATATTAATTAGCCATGTGCCCGGCCGCTCTCCCCTCCTCCCCAACATGACTGAGCATGTGCAAACAGTCTCAGGCCTCTTGCACACTGCAAGTGATTCCGATTCCGATTCCGCTTTTTAATCAGTTTTTACATCCGATTCCGATTTGCAGTTTGCTCTCTGCACACTGCAAATCGGAATCTGAATCGGATGTAAAAACTGATTAAAAAGCGGAATCTGAATCGGAATCACTTGCAGTGTGCAAGAGGCCTCACACGGCTTACCCGCGTAGAACGCACAGCATGCAGCACTTTGCTGCGTTACAATGTGATGCAACGTGGGCAGTGTGAACAGCCCACTTGTGTTACATTGCTGTGCGTTGGGGGAGCGATGCAGGCTGCAGTAACGTGCGCCTGTAACGTCCCTGTGTGCAAGAAGCCTTAAGCTACCTAAAAAAAAAAAAGTATCACTTATCTGGGGCTTCTACCAGCCACCTGCAGCTGTCCTGTGGGCCGGGCAGCCACTCACCGATGCTTCAGTCCCCGGGGGCTTTCTTGTAAGTGAGAGTCAATATCTGCAACCCACAAGCTCTGTGCATGCTGCTTGTGTTTCAGCATGGCATGCAGTATATACATTTTGTATAGGAAAACTACCAGTGTTTCCCCCCAAAATAAGACATCCTCTGAAAATAAGCCCTAGCACATCTTTTGGAGCAAAAATCAATGTGTCAGTGTCTTATTTTCGGGGGAACACGCTGACTGAAGGGAGATCTGGTAAGTGGAATGCCGAGAGCAGAGAGGCACTTGGGGAGGGGAGTGTGTCGCCTTTCCATCATCAGGCGCCTGTAGGCACGTGCCTACAGTGCCTTATGGTAAATCTGGCCCTGCGTAGCGGGTGTTCATTTCTAGGGGCACAAAAAGTATAAATCCGGCCTTGTATGGGGGTAACGCATCTGCCCCGGACTCCGCTGGCTGTACGTGATCCGACACAAGTGGGAACCGAGCCTAACATGACAGTATTACATTTCTTTACATTGTTTGCACAAAAGAGAAAAAACAATCTCCGCATTCTCTGGACTCTGTAGCAATGGATCGCTGTAGATTGGAGGCAACACAAAGAAAACAGGAAAGGCTTGTCGGCGGTATGAGGAACTCTTGTTATTACACAGTGCATGTGTTGGGGTATTGATCTGTTTATCATTGCATTACCCTGATGGATTTCAGCATTAACCATTTAAGAAATTTGGAGGCTTTAATGACTTTCTTATGGAAATGTTGCTGGCTCGAAGTGGAAAGATTTATACCATCAGCTCGACAATAGCTAAATATAGATTGCTCATTTTAATGAGAAGTGTTTAGCTGGCTCTACGCTCCAACCTGAGCCTGGTGGAGCTGTGAGTGGCAGACCTGGAGCCAAGCTGGGTTTAAAGGGAACCTGAGAACAGAGGCGGAGTGGTTTCATACTTACCTGGGGCTTCCTTAACCACTTCAGCCTTCAGTCGTTTTCACTTTATGCATCTGAGCAATTTTCACCTCCCATTCATTAGCCTATAACTTTATCACTACTTATCACAATGAATTGATCTATATCTTGTTTTTTCCGCCACCAATTAGGCTTTCTTTGGGGGGTACATTTTGCTAAGAGCCACTTTACTGCAAATGCATTTTAACAGGAAGAATAAGAAAAAAACGGAAAAAATTCATTATTTCTCCGATTTCAGCCATTATAGTTTTAAAATAATACATGCCTCCATAATTAAAACTCACGTATTGTATTTGCCCATATGTCCCGGTTATTACACCATTAAAATTATGTCCCTATCACAATGTATGGTGACAATATTTTATTTGGAAATAAAGGTGCATTTCTTCCGTTTTGCATCTATCACTATTTACAAGTTTAAAATAAAAAAAAAAAATAGAAATATTTCATCTTTACATTGATATTTAAAAAGTTTAGACCCTTAGGTAAATATTTACATGTTTGTTTGTTTTTTATTGTAATGTTTGTTTGTTTTTTGTATTAAACATTTTATTTGGGTATTTTTGGGAGGGTGGGATGTAAACCATAGTTTTATAATGTAAATGTGTCTTCAGTTTTATTTTTTTCACTTTTAGTTGTAGTTTTACTTTTTGGCCACAAGATGGCGGCCATGAGTTTGTTTACATGACGTCACTCTAAGCGTAACACACGCTTAGAGCGACGCATGGGGTACGTTACAGCCAGAAAAAGCGAAGCTTCCGAGATTGCCAGGCTAACGAACCGCGGCTGGGAGCGTGCGTGCACGCGCGCGATTGGCCGTGGGAGCGCGCGGACGCGCACATGGCCTCCTGGGCGTAGCTAGTACGTCCAGGAGGCCAAAGTAGTTAAAGAGACTCTGTACTGTAAAAATCTTGCATAAATAAACGTACCAGCCTGTTTGCTGTCTTCTCCTAGCCCCCTCTGTGACATTTTTGCCGCTCCCCGCTGCTTTCCTGGTGATAAAATCACTGTTTCATTCATTGCTTTTGTAAACAATGAAGATGGCCGCCAAACAGGAAATACATCATCAGAGCAGGTGCCTGTTTGCAGAGGCTCCTCTCAATCCTGACTTGACTGCTGGAATGTTTTTACCACTTGTTGCCTTAGCTGCTTGTCTGGACTTTGAACTGATCTTTCTGCACTCACAGCTGTTCACAAGGTCACAGACAGGCTGCCTGTGAGCAGAGACCTTGCATGTGACTCATGCACACAGCACACACACAGAGCCTGTAGGGGGCGTGGAGGGGGTGTGCATAACTTCTCCCTATCACAGGAGAGGCAGTGCATTCCTCCCTGGCTTGACAAGGCTTGACAAAGAAAAGGAGATTAGATATATTACAGAGACAGTGCAACTAGAAAAGGCTGCAGTAAGCCAGAGCACGTTAGAACAGGTATAGGAACTTATAGGATAGAAGAAATAAGGCTGAAAATTTTGTTACAGAGTCTCTTTAAGCCCCCTTGAGGCAACTTGTCCCTCAGTGTCTCCCCAGGTGGCTCCTGTCACTTGCAATTCAGCCCAAAATCCTGGCCGAGTCATGCTTCATTGCTCCGGCCAGGCACACTCCTACATTGCGCTCCTGTCCCTGGGAGCGTTCTGCGCTTGTGTAGTAGCACTGCGCAAGCACAGAATGCTCCCAGCCGCAGGAGCAAGACAAGGGATTGTGCCAGGCCACTTCCTGCCAAGTGTAAACTGCCCCCCCCCACCCCCCACTCATGCTATGTAAATTCTCACCTGTCCCCCTGGTGCAACTCCCATTGTTCTCCACTGTCACCCCAGTTCTAGAGAGTACTGTATTACGTTGTACAGTATATCACATGGCGCATGTGTGTCTTGCCTGGAGCCCACTACAGCGATTTTTTTTGAGCATTTAGGGAGCGATTCAAAACGCGTGCGATTTCCCTAAATGCTCAGCTAATGTTAATGGATGAAATAGTAAACAACGAGAAATAGGTGACTCTCCAATATCTTGAACTTGACAGCTGCTGCAGTTAGACCTTATCCCAAAGTCTCAACAAATCCAATAGCTCAAGACTGCTGCGCTGAAGTTCCAAGATACCATATTGGTACTAGGATGTCCCCTCCTTCCTTTCCTGCAGTACGTCACTCACAACGAGAAGAAAGCAGAGAAAACGGGGCACTCCCTCAGTTTCAAGCAATCTTGATCCAACTTTAATGTAAAGCACAGTACATATACAAGGAAGTAATAGTACACTCACTTCTGTGGGTCCTAATTCCAATAGGACCCACTGGCTAAAACCGCTTCTCACCCGGGTGGTACGCAGAACCGTTTCCAAAGTTCAGGGTGCGCGTGTTGCCCGCTCTCAACCCGACCGGTTTCGGCCTCCTGCTGTCATCAGGGGTATGGAGGGTTCTGAAATAACATAGCATAAAATCTTTGGGAAAACGGTCATTTTGTAAGCAGCAATTTTCCCTGAGATTGAAAATTTGAATTTTGCTAAATGTGTTAGGTCGGATTTAATTTTGGAGAGCAGATCTGCAAAGTTAGCTGAAAATATATCTTTTATTGATGATGGGGCGGCTACTCGTAAATAGGATATGCTTTTGTTTGACCAGGGAAAGGGGAACCTATGAGGGATTTGGTCCTTTAGATTTGTAGGGATATTAAGGCCTAAGATTGCCGATTTGGTTTCGTTTTTGAGAGCAATTTTAAATTACTGCAAACTGTAAGGGCCCGTTTCCACTATCGCGAATCCGCATGCGTTGCCCGCATGCGGATTCGCACAGTCAGTACAAGTGGATGGGACTGTTTCCACTTGTGCGTTTCCCCGCACGTTTTTCTGTGCAGAAAAAATCTGCAGGGTAGGGCCCTCAGAATTCGCCTGCGTGTGGAATGCAGGCGAATCGCACGCAATGTATTTAATAGGGAAATCGCATCCGTTTTCCCCATGCGTTTTTTGCCGCGATTTCGCATGCGATTTCGCATAGGTATTAATGTTAATTTATATGTACATTAGGGTCTGCACACCCATATAAATAGACCATCAAACTATATAGACCAATGTATAATCACGCAGGGTGCAATGTTAAAAAAATACATGAATATTACATAAAAGAACATGCACACCAGACAAAAGATGCTTTTAAATGCAACGCTTATTATTGAAATAGAAAACTTGTACATAAACCCCGATAAACGGGCAGGATACAAACATATACATATTAGCACAATTTTAACTGAACAATGAACAATGACACAATGTTACAATATCCTGACAAACACAGAGATGGAGGAAAGTCAGAATTTACCCAACAGCAGCGCTGTTTCGAGGCAATTTGAGCCTCTTGATCACGGGCAATAAAAGTCCAAACAGGCAAACAGCAGATAGGCAACAGATGCGATCATGCAGGGCGGCGTCCTCTTCATGCTGTGTCCAAACTCAGTTTAAATACATGTCATCTAACAGCTCATTGGCCCAAAGCACCGGGGCTGGCCCAAGTGACGCATGCGTACACGCGGCAAATTGCCGCTATACGCATTGACGTCACATCCGCTTCCGCCATGTTCCGTAATGCAAAAGTCATTGCGTGCAAACGTACGCATGTGATGCGGAAAAATCAATGCGTCCATGCGGACTTTATGCCATATGGAATTTAGACTCTGCATATATGAACGGAGCAAAGCGGAGCGTTACCCTGGCTACAGAAAACCGCTTCCTGGTGCATTTTAACGGTGCTTTTCCGGGCAGAATCTACAAGAAAACACAGACAAACATATTTAGAACAAGACACTATATATAAAATTTTTAAATAGCAACAATGCCATTAAAATATTAAAACTATCCTTCTTGACAGTAACCAACAGTCTACAAAACTGACAGGTCTACCTCCTCATTAAGACCAAATGGAGCTTTAGTCCTTAATTTATAAATCCAAAAAAGTTCTCTACTTTTCAATTTCTGCTCCATATCACCACCTCTCCATGGTTTTTTAACTACCTCCACTACCCTAAAGCGTAACTGTGATATACAGTGACCAGCAGTGTAGAAATGGCGCGCCAACGGAGAATCTGCGTCACCGCAGCGAATATTGCTGCGGTGTTCACAGATACGTGTGCGAATGTCCCTGCCGGTTTGCCCAACATAGAGCATCCCACATGGACATATGATAATATACACAACCCCTATAGAGGAACAGTTAGCAAACTCATCAAGATATATGCGAGAGCCAGTTCTAGGATGCGAGAAATACGGTCCTCTCGCAACATAACCACACTGTACACAGTGGCCACATGGATACATCCCTTTCAAGGCTGGTAACCCTGAGAGCCAATTACCTGTATTTCTCTTTTCAGACACTGGCATATTCCTGGCATGAACAAGAGTATCACGCACACTTCTTGATCGCTTGAATGCACACATAGGGGGCTCTTTAAACACCAGGGCCAATCTCTGGTCACTGCTGATGACCGACCAGTGTTTACGCACAATTTCAAAAGCCTGTTTCGAGAGAGGAGAATAAGTCAGAATCAGCGGTATTCTTTTCGACAGTTCTTTAGGTTTATATTGCAACAGAGATGACCTGCTCTTACCGGCAGCCCTGGACAAAGCATCAGATAGTATTTCCTCACTGTAACCTCTTTGTCTAAAATCAGTGTACATCCTGCCCGCCTCTTTAAAAAAAGCCTCATCAGTAGACGCAATACGGCGAATTCTCAGGAATTGGCTAAATGGGAGACTTTTCTTAAGACTCAACGGGTGGTGACTACGGGCATCCAAATAAGTATTTTTGTCAGTTGGCTTCTTATAGGGCACAGTTTGTAACATGCCCCTTTCCAGGATGACACTGACATCCAGGAAATGAACTTCCCGAGAATCAAATTCCAACGTGAACTTGATAGAGGGTACACAGTTGTCCAGGACCACCTTAAAGGACTCCAGGGCATCTACAGGGCCATCCCAGATGAAGAAGATGTCATCTATGTACCTCAGCCAGCATAAAACATGGCCGAGGTACATAGAATTGGAATACACATATTCCCTCTCGAAAGCATCCATCACCAAATTTGCATATGTGGGGGCTACATTGCTCCCCATTGCAGTACCTTGTAATTGCTTATAGAAGGAACCCTCAAAATTAAAGTAATTTTCAGTGAGCACAATTTCCAAGAGCGCCATCAAAAAATTCTTTAAATCCTCACTCATGTCGATAGAGTTCAGTACTTCCCGTATCACCTGTAGACCCCAATGATGTGGAATGGATGTGTACAGACTGCACACATCCATAGTACATAATACACAATTGGGAGGAAAACTCCCAAAGTTAGTCAATTTGGACAAAAACTGTGTAGTATCCATCAAATAAGAGCGCATATTCGCCACACTGGGTCACAACATTTGATCCAAAAGTCGGTAATCAAAAAGTCGAAGGTTCTCTTGTCTATTGTGACCGTGTGAGGTGGGCACAATAGACAAGAGAACCTTCGACTTTTTGATTACCGATTTTCCTTTGACGCCACTATTTTATGTTTTACCCAAAATACATAAGACCCTTGTTAATCCACCTGGAAGACCCATAGTGGCCGGGACAAACTCAGTTTTTCAGCCGCTAGCAATTTTTTTGGATCAAATGTTGCGACCCAGTGTGGCGAATATGCGCTCTTATTTGATGGATACTACACAGTTTTTGTCCAAATTGACTAACTTTGGGAGTTTTCCTCCCAATTGTGTATTATGTACTATGGATGTGTGCAGTCTGTACACATCCATTCCACATCATTGGGGTCTACAGGTGATACGGGAAGTACTGAACTCTATCGACATGAGTGAGGATTTAAAGAATTTTTTGATGGCGCTCTTGGAAATTGTGCTCACTGAAAATTACTTTAATTTTGAGGGTTCCTTCTATAAGCAATTACAAGGTACTGCAATGGGGAGCAATGTAGCCCCCACATATGCAAATTTGGTGATGGATGCTTTCGAGAGGGAATATGTGTATTCCAATTCTATGTACCTCGGCCATGTTTTATGCTGGCTGAGGTACATAGATGACATCTTCTTCATCTGGGATGGCCCTGTAGATGCCCTGGAGTCCTTTAAGGTGGTCCTGGACAACTGTATACCCTCTATCAAGTTCATGTTGGAATTTGATTCTCGGGAAGTTCATTTCCTGGATGTCAGTGTCATCCTGGAAAGGGGCATGTTACAAACTGTGCCCTATAAGAAGCCAACTGACAAAAATACTTATTTGGATGCCCGTAGTCACCACCCGTTGAGTCTTAAGAAAAGTCTCCCATTTAGCCAATTCCTAAGAATTCGCCGTATTGCGTCTACTGATGAGGCTTTTTTTAAAGAGGCGGGCAGGATGTACACTGATTTTAGACAAAGAGGTTACAGTGAGGAAATACTATCTGATGCTTTGTCCAGGGCTGCCGGTAAGAGCAGGTCATCTCTGTTGCAATATAAACCTAAAGAACTGTCGAAAAGAATACCGCTGATTCTGACTTATTCTCCTCTCTCGAAACAGGCTTTTGAAATTGTGCGTAAACACTGGTCGGTCATCAGCAGTGACCAGAGATTGGCCCCGGTGTTTAAAGAGCCCCCTATGTGTGCATTCAAGCGATCAAGAAGTGTGCGTGATACTCTTGTTCATGCCAGGAATATGCCAGTGTCTGAAAAGAGAAATACAGGTAATTGGCTCTCAGGGTTACCAGCCTTGAAAGGGATGTATCCATGTGGCCACTGTGTACAGTGTGGTTATGTTGCGAGAGGACCGTATTTCTCGCATCCTAGAACTGGCTCTCGCATATATCTTGATGAGTTTGCTAACTGTTCCTCTATAGGGGTTGTGTATATTATCATATGTCCATGTGGGATGCTCTATGTTGGGCAAACCGGCAGGGACATTCGCACACGTATCTGTGAACACCGCAGCAATATTCGCTGCGGTGACGCAGATTCTCCGTTGGCGCGCCATTTCTACACTGCTGGTCACTGTATATCACAGTTACGCTTTAGGGTAGTGGAGGTAGTTAAAAAACCATGGAGAGGTGGTGATATGGAGCAGAAATTGAAAAGTAGAGAACTTTTTTGGATTTATAAATTAAGGACTAAAGCTCCATTTGGTCTTAATGAGGAGGTAGACCTGTCAGTTTTGTAGACTGTTGGTTACTGTCAAGAAGGATAGTTTTAATATTTTAATGGCATTGTTGCTATTTAAAAATTTATATATAGTGTCTTGTTCTAAATATGTTTGTCTGTGTTTTCTTGTAGATTCTGCCCGGAAAAGCACCGTTAAAATGCACCAGGAAGCGGTTTTCTGTAGCCAGGGTAACGCTCCGCTTTGCTCCGTTCATATATGCAGAGTCTAAATTCCATATGGCATAAAGTCCGCATGGACGCATTGATTTTTCCGCATCACATGCGTACGTTTGTACGCAATGACTTTTGCATTACGGAACATGGCGGAAGCGGATGTGACGTCAATGCGTATAGCGGCAATTTGCCGCGTGTACGCATGCGTCACTTGGGCCGGCCCCGGTGCTTTGGGCCAATGAGCTGTTAGATGACATGTATTTAAACTGAGTTTGGACACAGCATGAAGAGGACGCCGCCCTGCATGATCGCATCTGTTGCCTATCTGCTGTTTGCCTGTTTGGACTTTTATTGCCCGTGATCAAGAGGCTCAAATTGCCTCGAAACAGCGCTGCTGTTGGGTAAATTCTGACTTTCCTCCATCTCTGTGTTTGTCAGGATATTGTAACATTGTGTCATTGTTCATTGTTCAGTTAAAATTGTGCTAATATGTATATGTTTGTATCCTGCCCGTTTATCGGGGTTTATGTACAAGTTTTCTATTTCAATAATAAGCATTGCATTTAAAAGCATCTTTTGTCTGGTGTGCATGTTCTTTTATGTAATATTAATGTTAATTTACACAGGCAGTGACATGGTTAAATTCGCATACAGCTTTACCTATGCGAAATCGCATGCGAAATCGCGGCAAAAAACGCACGCGGAATCGCACCCGCATGCGATTTGCCTGCGGTGATTCGCCCGCGATTCCGCAACGCTATAGTGGAAACGGGCCCTAATAAAGAAAATTATGATACATTGAAAGGATCCATCAGAATTAAAATCGCTAATCGCAAATCGCTGGCAAAAAGCTTACACTTATTAAAATCGCTCCCAAAAGCGCTGCAAAACGCCCATGAAATTGCTTATAAATTGCTAATGAAAAACACTGGCAATTTTCGATTAGTAGTGGGTTCCAGGCCCACTGTGTTTCATAATAATACAATGATAATAGAAACGCATGTCAAATTATAATGGAAAACCGCTCGTCTTTGCAATGTAAAATAATAAAATTGCAGCTCAAGCATGTTGCTGGGAACCTCTCCCTCACTGGACAAGCAGCAGTGGCTTCTTGCTCCCCAGGGACATACCTGCAAATTGTGCGGGACCCCCAACCAGGGGCATAGCTAGAAATCACTGGGACCCCTGGAAAATTTTGGATGGGGCCTCCTCCCGACAATACTCGCCTCAGGCTTTCTGTACAGGTAAACGGAGAACCAATGTTATTCAATTGGCTAGTGCACACTTGAATGTGTTTTCCCCATGCAGATAAAACCAGACAGCAGTGAAGCACTGCACACATTTTCTCTATATATTACATTAGCTTCTGTGTTAAAACGTGCATGTTTTCACACATACAGACACACATGGTGTGCAGAAAACGCATACAGAAAACCGATAAATGAGTGTACTCCCAGCCTCAGCTTATTACACTCACTCTGTCCATCTCTGATGGAGCAGAACTGGCTCTGCAGACTCCTCCAACACCACTACAGTACACAGCACTTGGGGAGGGGTATAGAGGTTGGGGGCTGGGCGCTGTACACAAGATCATGCTGCACACTGAATAGAGACTGTCTACAAATCTTTGTCTGCAAAACTTTGCATGATTCGTTATCAGTGGCTGAGCAGATGTAGTCATTAAACGAATTGTGCAGAGAGCAGAAAGCCGTTTCTCTTCTTGCCCTTAGTTGTAAGTCTCTCAGGACAGGTCCCCCCTGTGGCTTTGCAGTTGCATCCCTTGCAGGGTCTATGGTTACGCCCCTGTCTCCAACAATACCTTGAAGCAACCCCTTATGTGCACATGCAGTTGATGGACTTTGAGATAAAGCTTTCAAAATATAATTGGCTGGGATGCAGACTGGCCCGGGATTTCGGTGACCTGCTTCTTATTTAGTGTTTTTGGAAAATTCCTGCAGCAAGCAGCACATCTGGACAGTGAGTACACTGAAGTGAGGTCTGAGGGGAGGCTGCCATTTTCTGCTGAAATAAATAACTAGCACCCGGGGAAAAGTGTTTTCATAATGTTTAGAGTTTTGCTGTTAAATAAATGATTAAGACTCACTTTCACGCTGTGAATTTGAGTTCATTAATGGACCAGTAAATCTAAGCTGGGCATTAACCTAATATAATAAAACATGTTGTAACATTAATAAGGCCTCCGATCTTTAAGGAGGTTCACATGAAAAAAAAATATTTCTTACAAGGATTGTTGCGCTACTGGAGAAAAAAGAGAAAAAAAAGAAAAGAAGAACTCTACTTTAGCACCGAAGTACTGGTTAAAGTGGGATCGTCAGACACAAAATCAAATTCCATTTACCCACCGCTCTGTGTTCATTATGCAGCCTGGAACCTCACCCTGCATTGCAAGCACTCAAATCTAATCAGAAATGTTTCTCCTGTAAATAATCTTATCTGTCAGCCTGGCTCTATTCTAGTACATTGCTGATAAGAAGGAAGCTTGTCATCTCCCCTCCCACATTCCTGCTTCTCTCTGATTGGCTGGGGGCAGTTCGGTGTGAAGATGCTAAAATCTGATCTAGCTGTGCTCACATGCTTACAAAGCAAGCTAGCTATGATAGTGCAGATTTCTAGGAGAACAAGAAGTAACAGAGGAAATGACATCAGGATTGGCTTCATTTAGAGGGAATCAAGAGGGCAAATGCCAGGAACAGAATTATCTTTATTTACTATATAAAGTTCACAGAAATCAAAATGTGGACAGTACAATACATGTGTTATGTAAGTAAAACAAGTCGTTTCTGCTTATATATGTGTTTTTTTCCCTGCATAGTATGGTTGACCCTGCTGCTTTAACCACCCTGGCGTTCTATTAAGATCGCCAGGGCGGCTGCGGGAGGGTTTTTTTTTCAATAAAAAAAAAACTATTTCATCCAGCCAACTGAAAGTTGGCTGCATGAAAGCCCACTAGAGGGCG
This sequence comes from Hyperolius riggenbachi, assembly GCF_040937935.1. NCBI lineage: Eukaryota > Metazoa > Chordata > Amphibia > Anura > Hyperoliidae > Hyperolius > Hyperolius riggenbachi. Next base: position 36,661,526 of record NC_090651.1, on the reverse strand, counting down.
CTCCGGATGCGTTCTTCTGATCGCCTCCGGCGGCCAGAAGTAACACGGAAGGCCGCAATGAGCAGCCTTCCGTGTTTCGCTTACCTCGTCGCCATGGCGACGAGCGGAGTGACGTCATGGACGTCAGCCGACGTCCTGACGTCAGCCGCCTACGATCCAGCCCTTAGCGCTGGCCGGAACTTTTTGTTCCGGCTACGCTGGGCTCAGGTGGCTGGGGGGACCCTCTTTCGCCGCTGCACGCGGCGGATCGCCGCTGTACGCGGCGGATCACCGCGCTGCGGCGGCGATCAGGCAGCACACGCGGCTGGCAAAGTGCCGGCTGCGTGTGCTGCTTTTTATTTGATGAAAATCGGCCCAGCAGGGCCTGAGCGGCAGCCTCCGGCGGTGATGGACGAGCTGAGCTCGCCCAGACCGCTCAGCTGGTTAAAGTGGGACTAAACTAAGAACTTCCTCTCTCCTCAAAAAAGATAGCCACAGCTTGATAACCTTAATGGGGGGAAAAACATTCATTAGAATGTATGAAAATCCTAAAAAATCTGAAGATTCAACTTGGTTTTAGTCTTGCTAGGAGCACTGCAAGGGTTAAAGCGGACCCAAACCAAACATTTTTTTTTAATTAAAAATATTTAGTTGCACCACTCTAACACATACAATGATAAATAAACACTCCTTCAAACCTATGAGCATTTCAGTGCATGCTTTTCACCCTTCTCTTTTCATAACTAGGGTTATACTGGGGGCAGCCATTAGCAATTTCTCCATTGCCGGACACCACCTACTCCACCAGTTTGACGGATTTTTCCCGGCAGTTTGAAAGAAAGGGATGGGTTCCTCCAATAAATGTCAAATATTGTAGATTTGTCATCATGCAGCTGAAAAATGGCTGCTATTTATTATTATAATTTAGAAAATAGATTTTATTTCTGAAATCTTGTATTTTTAATTTGGGTCCACTTTAAGCCTCAGTGTTTACTGCCTTGGCAGATGTCTCCTGCAGTCTATTCACAGTTTCTGATAAGAACTCCCCCACCTTAGATTGTAAGCCTCTGGCAGGGTCCTCCCTTCCCTAGTGTAGTCTACATGATCGTGTGCACCTTTTCAATGACAGCCTGTACTGGTATTACTGGGCCTACCTAACCAGCCCATAATCGTATGATCATGCATCTTGTACCATTTGCCTTGTATAACTTTGTTCTATGTTGTATAACCTTGTTACATCTGTCATTCTAGAATCATTGTATATATTTATTGTCCAACGCTGCATAATATGTTAGCACTTTATAAATACAATAAATAATAATAACTAATTAAACACTTTGATCTGGCGAAACAAACACAGAACATATAGCAGTAAATTTCTTCATCAATTGTATGTGGATTAAAGACTTTACATTGTGTGCTGTGCAAGAGTTTTGGTCCGCTTTCACTTTTTTTCCCTAAAGTGCTTCAAATTACTAACCCGATCCCCATACGTTGCATGTTCTAAAACAGCAATCTGGCCACAGTAACTCAAGGTGTCACGATTACTGTTGACCGTAGGGTTTATTTTACCTAGTTGCTATTAGAATTTAACTTATTCAGTTTTTGGGTGTACTTGTGCTTCAAAAGGAACCCAGGGTGAGAGGGAAAAGGAGGCTGACATGTTTATTTCCTTTTAAATAATGAACATTGCCTGGCTGTCCTGCTGATCCTCTGCCTCTAATACTTTAAGCCATAGCCCCTGAACATGCATGCAGATAAGGGGCTTGATTCACAATGCCATGATAACTGTTGTCACGTCTGTGAAAAAGTGCTTTTAGCACGTTTTCGCATGAAAAACGGTTATTGTGCGCAAAAATTCGTGTTCGTGCGATAATGCGAATAAAGCACGTTTCACAGCGTGGTAACAGTTATCACGTGTTTGTGAATCAAGCCCCAGATGTCTATGACAAATCTGACTATTATCTGCATGCTTTTCTCAGGTGTGTAATTTTTTTTAGACCCTACTGACCAAAAAAGATCAGCAGCACTGCCAGGCAACGGGTATTATTTAAAAAAAAATATGGCAGCTTCCATAGGTCTCACAGCTCAGATTCCTTTTAAAGGACCCATAAAGCAAGAAAGATATGGAGGCTATCATATGTATTTCCTTTTAAGCAATACCAGTTGCCTGGCGGTCGTGCTGATCCTCTGCCTCTAATACATTTAGCCATAGACCCTGAACAAGCATATGCAGCAGATCAGGTGTTTCTGACATTATTGTCAGATCTGACAAGAGTAGCTGCATGCTAGTTTCAGACACTTCTGCAGCCATAAAGATCAGCAGGGCTGCCAGGCAACTAGTATTGTTTAGGAGGCAATAAATATGGCAGCCTCCATATACCTCTCACCTTATGTTCCCATTAAGAATTTCCAAATTTAACGGAAACTCAAACTGTGTTTCTTTGCATGCATGGCAGCTATACTCTGTTTGGAGTACAGATCATTCACAAACTCCCAGCTGTCTTCATCGTGAGTAAATACAGGAAAGCTTATATGGCAGCCTCTATATTCTTCTCACTACAGTTATTACCGGGCTGGGGGAGGCGCTCCAAGATGGGATGTGCGGAAGTAATAATGTCAGCTGGTTAAAGCATAAATAAATAGGCTTGCCTCTAACAGAAGGGGGTAGCCCAAACAAATGAATACAATCTGTAATAGAAACCAGGCACTTCATTGATAATGCGTTTTGTGGATCTCAGTCTGCTTCCTCAGATCAAATAACAAACATATCTTAATACAGTTAGGATTAGGATTACTAGCATTTTGCACCCTCTATCTATTTTTGTCTCCTTTGGAAGGTCCATAGACTTCATTGGTACCACACCCTCTCACTACAGTTGTCCTTTAAAGGATACCCGAAGTGACATGTGACATGATGAGATAGACATGGGTATATACAGTGCCAAGCACACTAATAACTATGATGTGTTCCTTTTTTTTCTTTCTCCGCCTAAGAGTTAAATATCAGGTATGTAAGTGGCTGACTCAGTCCTGACTAAGTGACTACAGTGTGACCTTCACTGATTCACTGAAATTCCAACTATAAAACACTTTCCTAGCAGAAAATGGCTTCTGAGAGCAGGAAAGAGATAAAAAGGGCCAATAGTTCATAGATTTTTAGCTCTGGCATACTTCAATGAATGTGTCATTGAGCAAAAACAATAAAACAGTTAAAACTTAAAAAGTAGATTTAAACATAAAATAAAACTGTGGAATATCTTAAAAAGTCATTTTTAGGAGAAGGAAGATGGATACAATTGTTTATTTCATTTGTTTATTTTCGCTTCGGGTGTCCTTTAAGTGATTTTCCAGGTTTGAGGAAGGTGCACTTTACATTTTCAAAATGGCTGCCCCGCCAGTGTCTTCCACCCTCTCAATCATAAAAGAGGGACCAGGCAGCTAATACTTTATGAAAAAGTGCAATATCCTGTGCGTTACAGAAAATGTGCTCCTTAGGAGATCATAAATAATAATAATAGCTACTACAAAAAAGTAGAAAAAAATGACATAATCCTCAGACACATACGGCTATTTGTCTTACTCCACATTACAAATGAACCCATAATCTGTCTGACAGCGCTGACCTGTGCCGAACTGTGATCTAACGGAGAACTGACAAAGTTTATCACAAGATATGAAAGGCAGCGCGGGGATCGATTCCGTCATTAGCCATTTCTCTTTTTAGCAAGGGGCAGGAGATAATTGTCAGTCAGACAGAACCAGTCAGCGGGCAGACATTAGCATTTCCCAGAAAGCAAAGCCGATTTCACAAATCACCACGATTGTCCCCGTCAGGAAACAGAACGCAGATTTTTATTATTCTTTTTTACTCTGAAAAAAGGGCCTATTTGCATAAATTAAAATCAGCTGTATTGAACCCGTCTAAATCACCCTAAAGGAAAAAAAACCAAATGATTTAAATTGATGGAATTGGATTCTTAGAGCTGCAGGAGAGCCAGATGTAACATCAATGTCACCAAAACAGCCTAATTCTATTAATCCTCGTGTTTCATTTTCAAAGTGTCCACAGATGTCATATTCTTGCGGAAATGTACAGCTGTGTACGAGTGAAGCAAGTCCTTCTCCATGCCAGTCATCAGGTCCCCTCAGCGTATCGTTATCGAGGATTTGCCACGACATTCATTACAAAAACCTGGTAGACTGAAGAGAAAAGTGCAACTCAGGCATTTCCAGTCACTTATTGCTTAAAGGGACACTTAAGTCAAACAAAAAAAATGAGTTTTACTCACCTGGGGCTTCCAATCGCCTGCTGCAGCTGTCCGGTGCCCTCGCCATCTCCCTCCAATCCTCCTGGCCCTGCCGGCAGCCACTTCCTGTTTCGGTGACAGGAGCTGACAGGCTGGGGACGCGAGTGATTCTTCGCGTTCCTGGCCACAATAGCGCCATCTATGCTGCTATAGCATATATCATATACCATATAGCAGCATAGATGGCGCTAATGTGTCCGGGAACGCGAAGAATCACTTGCGTCCCCAGCCTGTCAGCTCCTGTCACCGAAACAGGAAGTGGCTGCCGGCGGGGCCCGGAGGATCGGAGGGAGACGGCGAGGGCACCAGACAGCTGCAGGGGGCTATTGGAAGCCCTAGGTGAGTAAAACTCATTTTTTTTGTTTGACTTAAGTGTCCCTTTAACTAAATGAGGACCGACACAGTACGAATCTATGTCCAGCAGGTGGTGCTGAGGCCCTGACTGGACGTAGATTCAACATCGCACTGAATCGCGCGTCTCCGCTGTTACCACGATCTTCCCGCTCTGCACCCGCCACAATTCACTCGCTCTGCCGTCTATAAGACAGCAGAGCTCTGTAAGCAGGTCAGGAGCCGCTTTCATTGGCTCCTGACCACGTGATAACGGAGAGCCAATGACATTGGATCCCATTGATAGACAGCGTGAGGAGTTAATGAAAGCGGCTCCTGACCGGCCGTCAGCACTCTGTTGTCATAGAGACGGCAGAGAGAAGAGCCTGTGGTGATTTGGCAGCGTCTTGACCGGCGACAGCGGTGGGTATGTGCGCCGATCCGTCGGGAAGCGGCTTTTTACCGTACCAGCAGTCTCTGATCCTAAAGGGGGCAGAGACTGCTGGTATGGAAGTGGTTAAAGGGAACCTGAAGATAGAAAAAAAAGAGTTTCACTTACCTGGGGCTTCTGCCAGCCCCCCCTACAGGCGCCCTGCACCCGCGTCGGTCCTCAACGACCCTCCGGTCCCCCGCCGGCGATCAGTTTCACTTTGTTGAGTTGTCGTACACTGCGCCTGCATGGCCCTGGCCGTGCACATCCTCATTTACACTCCCATAGCTGAGAGCATCCTGCGCAGGCACAGTGGAGATTTTCTCAATTTTCTACCAGCGCTGGGAGTGCAGTGGCCATCAACTTACAAGTCGGCGAAACTGAAACTGCGCTGCAGCGGGGACCGGAAGATTGTTGAGGACCGATGTGGGCACAGGGCAGCTGCAGGGGGCTGGCAGAAGCCCCAGGTAAGTGAAAAAAAAAATTCTATCTTCAGGTTCTCTTTAACCCCCTTGACGTTATGATTCTTTCCGTATTTTAGGGTCTAAAAGCGGTGCAATTTTTTTGTAACCTTTCAGACCCTAAAACCTGGAAAAAATCATGCTGACAGGGAGATCTGCAGCAGCCCAGCAATCTCTCACCTCCCTGGCTCCAGCCCTGCAGTTAGGCCTTCATCCTCCGGGTGGTGCTGCAACTCTAAAATGAAATTGCCAGCTGACGTCATGACGACAGCCGGTGATCTCACCAGCAGGAAGCAGAGCCCCGGAGGAGAGGAAGAAGAATGGCGGCCAACGTCGGGATCCCCCAGGAGGTATGTAGAAAAGCCCACTGCGCGCTATACTCTGCACACAGCCTCCGGCGACTCCCCCGAGCGGAGGTCGGGATTACCACTCTTAGCTGCGTTTTTTTCGCCCCAACCCTAGCTCGGGATTACCGCCAAGGAGGTTAAACCGAATCTGAAGTTAGAGAAATATGGCCATACTGTATTTATTTCCTTTTAAATAATACCAGTTGCCTGGCTGTCCTTCTGATCTCTTTGGCTGCAGTAGTGTCTGAATCACACACCTGAAACAAGCATGCAGCTAATCCAGACAGACTTCAGTCAGAGCACCCAATCTGCATGCTTGTTTATGGTCTGTGTCTTAACTAGTTATCGTCCCAGGGGCAGTATATCTATGCCCCTCAGGACTTTATCTTAAGTCCCAGGGACGTAGATACAGGTATCTCGCCCAGATCGCCTGCTGCACACGCTCGTCTCATCGTTGCCTGTTCCCATTCACCGAACACAGTTCCCATTCACCAATCAAAGTGCCTGGGATTATTGATCACTGGCATCAATTAGATGCCGGTGGTCATTGACAAAAGTGAAAGTAAAAGCATACACGCATTACTTCCTCTGTGTACTGTTCACAGTACAAACAAAAACACAAGCACATGGCAGGGGCCCTGAGCTCTGCCACTGACCGGGACCCCTGAATCCCCATGAAACACCAATAAGGGGAGTGCAGGTTTGACCCGGTGCTGCCACCGCTGTTCACAGTACACAGGAGGAATAAAGTGGAGGGACATCTAGTGGCCAGATAGTATAAATACACCTACATACTGTACATGATAAATACAAATACATTAAATACCCCATTCATTAACGCCTTACCTCCCATCCCATAGTTACCAAAATCACACACTTCTATAAAAAAAAAATTGAAAAATAAATAAAAGTGGCATTTTGAAAAAAAAAACATAAATAGTTACCTTAGGGACTCAACTTTTTTTCATATGTATGTCATGAGGGTATATTAATGTTATTTTTACAAATAAGGGCTTGTTATTTGTGAGGGATACAAAACTGATAGAGACATAATTTAAATGGTGTAATAACCGGGACAAATGAGGAAATAAAATATGTGGGTTTTAATTACAGCAACATGTATTATTTTAAAACTATAATGGCTGAAATCTGAGAAATATTTTTTTTTTATTGTTCCACTTAAAATGCATTTAGAATAAAATCATTTTTAGGAAATTTTGTACCACCCAAAGAAAGCCTAATTGGTGGTGAAAAAAACAAGCTATGGATCATTTTGATGTGATAAGTAGTGATAAAGTTATTGGCAAATGAAGTGTTGAAATGTGAAAATTGCTCTGGTCCACAAGGTCCATAGTGATGAACTAAGGCTAGGCTCACATTTACTTGACATCTGTAACTTGACACCTCCCTCCCAGTTCAGTACCTACCTTTAACCATAACAGGTTTACCTGACAGTGGGCTGAAAATGCATACATGCCTGGCTACTGTACACTGGAACCGGAACAGTATTTTAACTGCCCTAAATTACAGGAAACCTTGCCCTGCAATTATACAGGTCACATTATTTACCCCCCTAAAAGTCTCTGGAGTCTCACTTTAATGTCCGGACTCAATAAGGGCGATTTTCCGCTGCAGAGTGGACAGTGAGGAATTGTTTCTGCTATCCCATTTCCAGCGCTCTATTCATGGCGGCGCGGCCGGCGCATCCATCTTCCTCTCCACTTTTTATTAACCCCAGCGGATACAGCACTTTAGTATTTAAACTTCTTAGCTCTCTGGAAGTCGGCAATTTTTAATATCCACAGATAGTTCGGTAAGAAGGCTCCTTCACCCCCAATCAGCAGCGCCATAAATCCTGCTCGCAGTTCTCTGTGAGTCGCACCGGCTATCTGTAGGGAAATAAACAGCCAATGCTTCTAGTTGTCGCATGCAAAGTGCCCCCTTGGCTGACTTATTCCTTGCTTAAAGGAGAACATGGCCCTGTGTGGAGGTTTAAAAGCGGACAAAAAAAATCCCTATTAAAGTTTTGTTGTATAAGGAGATTAGAAGAGAGGGAATTTGATTTTACATTTAACATTCAGATTTATTGCAAAAGTTTTTTGTTTCTTATTCTTCTGGAATACTTTACTTATCAAATCACAATGAAAAACTCACCTCACAAGTAACGGGCGAAGATGGATCCCAGCGATGTCCCTTGACGAGGAGCATTCCCCAGTCCGTCTTCCTGCCAGCGGCGATGGCATGCGACAGGCAGCTAGTGTCGGACTTGGAGCAGGAAAAGCTGAGGAAATCCACTTGCTTGCCAAGCAGCAGTAATCAGGTGTTGCTGCTCACAGTGAAGACTAGCTGCAGGTTTCTATTGGGAGTAATAACAGAGGGCTTCTGCTGCGTGGCCAGTAGTGGATTTCCTGTTTTTCTTCCACCTCCCAGTCTGACACTGGCGAGTGGCGACGAGTCGACACATGATGGCACAAGACGGGAGCGAGTGAGAGTTCAAGCGATAACAGTACTTTGCACAGTAGTGGTCAGGGACTTTAAAGATTCGATCCGACGTGACGGTTGTTGTCACTGCATGTCGCAAAATGTAATTCGAGTAGTCGCACACCTGTACCCACGTCGTGAAATTGTGGAAATGAATGCTCAAAAAATCACTGGTTAACGGAAAAATTGTAATTACAATCATTTTTGTAATTACTAGGATTTTCCAGGATGAAAGTTTTGTGTAGTTTCCTAAATTTGTCGTAATTGTGCTAAATTACAAATGAAACAGAAAATTACGCGCTAACGCAAAATTAGGACTTGAAATTATGAATTTTCTGATAATTAAGAATTATGATTTCAGGTTGCAATTGCATTTGTCTCGTAATCACGAAAACGCGAAAGTTTGGCTCATCAATAATATTGAACACTTGAGTGGGGGCACAATATTGCAGCAGAGGGGAGGGACAACGTGGAAGCAGAATATTAGTGCTTGGAGGAGGGATTTTTGGAGAGAGCACCAATCAGAACCAGAGCAGTTCTGAGTGCTTTGGTTCTATGGCAGTCCAGCCAGATGGTGAGGTCATGTGACCCTGAAGGCATGCCTCCCAACTGTCCCAATTTTGACGGGACTGCCCTGTGTTGGGAGGCATGGTTCCTCTTTCGCCCTGGGCTGCCTCCTTTTACTGAGCCAGCCTATAAGCGTTGGTGAGTCTGGGAATGCGAGGAGGGGGGGCCAACTTCATTCTCCCTCTCCATAGGCCCCCCTCCTGTGTCCCCGTGTTGCAGAGTAGAGTGCAGTGGTGTGGCATGTGTGAATCTCACCTGATCCCAGAGACCGTCCATCCTCCTCTGCACCAGCCAGTTGCACACTACTTCCTGTTCTGCAGGCCCTGTGATTATGCGACGTGCAGAGATCGAGCAGGCAGAGAGTGGCCTCTGGCCAGCTGGTACTGAGGGGGGCAGACAGAGACTCACCGAAGCTGCACTGCAGCGCTTGTGCTCTGTAAAGGGGACACAAAAGGGGGGCTCAGGGAGAGGGAGGGAGGATTGAAGTCGTCCCCTCTGCCTTCAGCCCCCTCCTCGCATTTGTTGCTGCTAGGTGAATGCTAACCACCAAGCTGTCATGCTGCTTACACAGTGAGATTATCTCCATATTCTAGTCTAAAATTCCCTGAAGAGACAATGATTACCTTGTTTCTGTAGCTACCGCAACAATACTATCCAAGCACCTCAATAAAGAGGTTCTCCAAGCCAGTCATAAAAATTAACCTTAAGGAGGGCAGTAAGCCATCGGGGAAGGCATATGGGGTTAGGGGGAAGCTATATGTTGGAGGAAACACAAGACTAGACTACCAGGGAAGCCATTGGGGATAGGGGGACTCTAGACACAGAGAATTCTATGAAGTGGGGGGGGGAGGGGAGGCAATAGACACCACGGAACTATACGTGTATGTGTAAAATATAACATTGGGATGATGCTAAAGATGTGGTAGGGTTGTATCTCTTTTTCCTGACTCCAAAAGTTGGAAGTTATGCTGAAGTTGAAGACCCTTGGTGGTGAGCATAGGAGGGGATTGGAGGGTTGAGTTGCACAGGTTAGTTAGATGAGATGGTTGAGATAGTTAGAAAGAAACAACACTACAAATGGGCCTTAAAGAGGAACTGTAGTGAAAATGACATAATTAATACAATTGCTTATTTTTTACAATAATAATTCATAGATTATTTAGCCAGTGTTTGCTCATTGTAAAATCTTTTCTCTCCCTGATTTACATTCTTAAATTTATCACTGGTGGTGATAGCTTTAGTCCTGCCAGGTGATTTGTACCAAATGCTCGTTACTAAGAGTTCTATGCACAGAGGAAGATACTGCTGGCTTGGCAGTTAGAAAAAGCAGTTATTTCCCACAATGCAACGTGGTCCACAGACAGCAAACTGTCAGGACCATGGTCCTGATATCACACTGTGGGAGGGGTTTCACCACAATTTCAACCATACAGGCCCCCCTGATGATCTAGTAAGGAAAAGGTAAAGATTTACCACATGGAAGGGAGTATCTGCAACTTATTGAGATGAAGTTAAATTCCTGGTTAAAGTTCCTCTTTAAATAACACCAACTTAATTGCCCAATCCTCTTCTTATACCAAGGCGTAATAATCCAGCACTCTCTGTGCTCACGCTGAGAAGAGGAAGGGTTCATTGTGAGCCAACACAGCTTTACTGCACTGCACAGTGCAAGTAGTCAACACTGCAGGTCTAAATACTGGAGGGAGGGGCAGAATGAAAGCTCATCATTAAGCTGTTTTGTACTCTGTCCAATAAGAAAGCTAGAGGGAGGAGCTGTGCCCGCTACTGTTGTTCCACTGAAAAGTGGAAACTAGGGAGGTCAAACAGCCATCTAAGTTGACTGTGCTGTACAGTTTGACTGCCTGAACTACAGAACTGGTTGGAAAGAATTACAAAAAAAAAATCTTGTAGAATAAAAGACATTTTCCATAGATCGTATTTAGCCAACCACCTGGAGTTAAACTTTAACTATGAAACAAGCCAAAACGAAGATACATTACAGCCTTTTAGTCTTCCTCTTCTTCCCGACGATAGCGCACGTTCAGAAAACGAGCCGTTCCTGAAAAGACGTGTTAGATATTCTTTTTGATAGAACACTGAGCAGTACTTTTTTTCTTCCTTGTAAGATCGAGCTTTCATCTCCAGTCTTGCACTTTCCTCTCTTGTCCGTTCTCTTCCCAGAGAGGTTCGGTAATCACACAAAATAATTCCTTGTCACCGATTCCCAACTGTGCGGCACGGAGGACGCGGCGTCTGAGCAATTCCCCGCGTGGAATCCTATTCAGAGACAGGAGTAGATTACTCCCTGCTATCCCGAGTTTAGCTGCAGCCCCCAGTGCGCCTAGTAAGTGGCCGGAGATATTGATGCTTGTTATTATGGAGCTGAGAACCAGGAGACAGCTTCAACAGGGCCTCTGCTGTGTCTGTGCCCACCGCATGCCAACGCAGCAGTGCCCGCAACAGAAGGGTTCCATCAAAAATGACAGAAATGTTGGGAGGAGGCTTTGGCGAAGGAAGAATAAGAAACAGGAGCATTGTCACTGGATTTTAATGTGTCAGGACACAGAAAAAAAAATGATTTTAGAGTTGGGGCTACGACACACAGATTTGTAGCAGGCAGCAGCATACGGTTACCCATACCTTTCTAGCGTAGGTGCTGCTAATGTGATCTAGTGGAGTTGCTGCTAACTACATAGCTCCCGACTATCCCTTTTTTGGAGGGACAGTCCCTATTTGGGAATCAAATCCCCTTGTCCCTCTTTCCTTCTCATTTGTCCCTCAGTCAACACCCTAGATCGGGGGTGCCCAATAGGTCGATCGTGATCTACCGGTAGATTGCAACTGCCTGTTTGATAGATCGTGGTCGCGTCTTGTCAAATTTAGCTGCTGCTGTGTTGCAGCCTGTGAAATTTTATGCTGCCGCGCTGTCAGAAAAAGCTACTGAGCGCATGGCTGAAGGGGAGAGGCGCGGCTGAAGGGGAGAGGCGTGGCTGAAGGGGAGAGGAGCGAATAGTGAACATCTCCTCCCCCTCCTCTATGATGCTGTGCATACCATGTGGCCACGCCTCCCCCAGGTCCCGCGGGTCTTCAGAGGCTAACGCTCCTCCATCTTGTGAGGAGAAGAGTGCACAGAGGCCAAAGGCTTTGCTGTCGAGGTAGGCATATAGAGGCAATTTTACATTTTGGTGGTGGGTCGGGGAGGGGGGATTCCTTGACTGATGACTGGGGCTTGTTTGTGGTAGTTGCGAGGGAAAGGGGATTTGGTCATTATAAAAGCAATGTGCTGTGGTGGGGGCCTCAGCTGTATTATATCAGCCTAATGCACAGTATGCATCTTCCAGCCACTGCCGACTGATCAGCTGACAGCAATGAGGGAGCTGCATGCAACAGCAGCACAGCTAGTGATGCCTCTGTGCTGAGATCTGATAAGCCGGACACCCTTCCTGGAAAGCAGAAAATGAAAATGCTGGGATACGGGGAAAGGAGGGGGCTCGAGACACTGTTTGTGTGTGTGTGTGTGTGTGTGTGGGGGGGGGGGGTTGGTTCTTGATCTCCTGGGCTGTCTGCTTTCTGTATGCGTTTTCTGCACACCATGGGCTCGATTCACAAAGCGGTGCTAACCCAGTTAGCATGCCTAAAAGACTTTAGGCATGATAACCATTGCACCATGCTGGTGAAAAGCCAGTTTAGGCGTGATAAGTTTAGGTGTGATAAGTTTAGGTGTGATAAGTTTAGGCATGCTAAGTTTAGATAAGTTTAGATCGCTTGCAAAGTCCCGCACGCAAAGCAGCGCCATTAAACTTTGTACAAAGTGCACCAGTCTTTGCTAGCGTAAAACTTTTGATCAGCTGTGCACTGCGGTGCTAACGCAGTTGGCGCTTAAACTTAGCATGCCTAAACTTATCACACCTAAACTTATCATGCCTAAACTTATCAAACCTAAACTTATCACACCTAAACTTATCATGCCTAAACTGAGTTTAGGCATGATAAAGGGCTTTTCACCAGGGTGCTAACTGTTAGCACCGCTTTGTGAATCAAGCCCCATGTGTGTCTGTATGTGTGAAAACATGCACGTTTCATCGCAGAAGCTAATGGAATTGATAGAGAAAATGTGTGCAGTGCTGCACTGCTATCAGTTTTCATCTGCATGGGGAAAACACATTCAAGTGTGCACTAGCCAATAGAGTAACATTGGTTCTCAGTTTACCTGTGCAGAAAGCGAAATGCGAAATGCTATGTATATAGAGTGGGGTACTGTATTAGCTAGGTTTATTTTTAACAATAAGCCTCAATCAACTAGAAAGCACACTTATACAGCATCAGTCTGTCCCCAGTCAATGCCAGATAACCGAGTCTCTGCTATATTTGTTTTTCTCTGATGGATAACGAAATGGCGCATGTGCATAATGAAATCTGATAACGATAAACATCGTTGTCAGACTTGGTTAACGATAAATATCGTTGTGAAAACAGATGGGAAATAATAAGAAAAAGATATTAACGTTAAAAATCGTTCCGTAATTCAACAATGCAGCCTAACCCAACCCTACTCTCACACAGAACCCTCCCATGGTGGTGCCTAAAACTAATCACTCCCCTGGTGGTGCCTAACCCTAAAGCACCCCCCATCCCCAGTGTTGCCTAAAACTAACCGCCGCCTAGGTGGAGCCTAACCCTAACCACTCCCCCTGGTGGTGCCCAACCCTAGCCACGCCCTCTGCAGAAACACCCTTTTACACATAGAAATGATAATATCTTTGATAACATAAATCTGTACATACAATCAAAATAATATGACAAAAACTATAATGTTGCAAGCTTCTAAAACGATAACATACTTCAAAAACTGTAATGTTCTAATGTTGTTAACAATATTTATCGCGGCGCCTTTTTCTGCTTTTTTTTTGCCGTATTAATCGCACTAAAGTTTATGGCGGCGCCCCTTTCATCCTCCCTTAGCCGGCGCCCTTTCTTCCTGCTACCCTAAAACTCTTTACTACTTTGGCCTGTTGCGTTGGGATTTAGAGAAGTAGTGAGGATTTCACAGACAGCTGTGGGGAGCTGTGATACCACAATGTACATGCTACTGAGAAGGATAACACAGTTCACAGCCCCCTATGGAAATAATGTAAAAAAAAGAAAAAAAAATGAAAACAGTATTGCCGGAGGTAGAGATGATGTCACCGATCATTTCCTCAAATGTTTTCCAGACCTGAAGTCTGGTTCCCATGCTACTCCATCACCGAATCGGTTAAACGAAGAAGGAAAATTGAATCAGGAGCAATTGTTGAAATATCAGATTCTCGGTTAATCAGCGCTTGTTTCTGCGCACCTCTCCTCATAGCACTGGAACTCAGGCTCGCCAATAGGCAAGAATTTCCTGTTTTGTTTCAAAGGATAAAAAGAAGGAGGGGTGGGGCGACTGTTGCTTGGTAAATGTAATTATCATGAAGTCGAAGCCAGAATCCTCTCAGGGTTTTCCAGGGCTCTGCAACGTATATAGCGCCCCGGCACAACACATGACAGATGGAGCAGCGATTCGTTATGTCTGCTTGGCAGGAGCATGCGGCGGATCTATGTGAAGTTTTCCTGATTTCGTTCTCTTGTGTTGACATTCTGGGGTGTGAGCAGATGAAAGCCGCGCCGAACGTCAACTCCCGAGTGTGGCCGATTCAGAGAGCGGGTCTGATGTGGCTGCGCAGAACCCTAAAACGTCCGACACGTGCGGAAAGATGTAATACATTTTTTGATACAGTC